>NC_086445.1:538109059-538449462 GCF_028390025.1 Pseudophryne corroboree
CATGCAGAGGAGCCTATTAAAGTGTAACTCTTGGTGAAGACAACATGCAGTCATGCAGTGCCCAGAGCACATTCACTTATGAACATTCACTATTAGCTCTTCAGAGCAGGGCCCTCTTTCCTCTTGTTATCTAAGCCCTCGTCTCGACACATTTCACTCGCAGCTCTCCCCTACTCAACGACCATCTTTATCCTGCTATTAAAGGCTCATCTCCATCTATGGCCACCAGCCTCTAGTAGTACGATGATCACTCCATCAATACTTACATCTTAGCTGTATTATGTCTTGAGAACGTGTGGTGCTCTGTTACCTGTACTCTATTTCTGTTATTTATTTACTGTAATGCTATGTTTTGTCTCCCTGTACTGTCCTTTGTACGGCGCTGCGAAACACATGTGGCGCCTTATAAAGAAAATGTAATAATAATATGACACCCAATGTCTGATGATAATACAGGAGGTCCCAGAGTTAAGCCCCGAACACACAGGTGAGATGTGTGCTGAGCGATCTATAGCACAGACCGCTCAGCACACATCTCTTCCCCTGCTCAGCACAGCGCGATGTGTGCTGAGCGAGGGGGGGTCGCTCATTTCACCCAGCCAAATCTAGAGTCAGCGATTAGCGACATGCAGGGACACGCAACACTATCACTATGGGCATACACACGGAGAGATCCGTGCTTAATTTCTAAGCAATCTAGTCAGATTGCTTAGAAATTAAGCACGGATCTTTCCGTTTGTACACCCCTTTAGGGTTTGACAGTTTTGCTAAATTTTCCTAAAAAATGTCAGAAAGCATTTGTCTGAATGGCTCTATTTCAGCGTCACCACAGCCCCACTGTCTGATCTTCTTCAGGGAGGCACTTGTAAGTGTTTAATAAGCTCATGTATATAAAGTTTCAACTGCCCCAAAAATATTATATATATCTAGTGCCTTTCCTCCAGTATAATGTCAATGTTTTATATATATATATATATATATATATATATATATATACACACACACACACACGTGTGTGTGTGTGTGTGTGTGTGTGTGTGTGTGTGTGTGTGTGTGTGTGTGTGTGTGTGTGTGTGTGTGTGTGTGTGTGTGTGTGTGTGTGTGTGTGTGTGCGTTTATTTATATGTGTATATATATATTATTATTATTATTATTATTATTATATATTTTTTTGTAAAAGAATGCACTCACCAGACTTCTGGTATACTGGTCTAGAAAAAGGATATGGGGTGACCCGAAACGTTGACCATGACCCTGTGAGTATGTGCTGTTGGAATTAAAGACATTTCTTTTCACTCTGGAGAAGCCTGGTGAGTGCATTCTTTTACAAAGTATATATTTTGGACTACATCTGGATTGGACCTGTCTCTGGATTATGCACCCCAGCAGATGTGATTTTGAATATGAGAGTGCAACTTTCCCTTTTGCTATATTATATATATATATATATATATATATATATATATATTAGTGATGAGCGGGTTCGGTTCCTCGGGATCCGAACCCCCCCGAACTTCACCCATTTTACACGGATCCTCCCGCCTTGCTCGGTTAACCCGAGCGCGCCCGAACATCATCATCCCGCTGTCGGATTCTCGCGAGATCCGTATTCTATATAAGGAGCCGCACGTCGCCGCCATTTTCACTCGTGCATTGGAGATGATAGCGAGAGGACGTGCAGCGTTCTCTCAGTTTCTGTGTTCAGTGTGCTGCAAATATCTGTGCTCAGTGTGCTGCAAATATCTGTGCTCAGTATGCTTGCAAATATCTGTGCTCAGTGTGCTGAAAATATCTACGTTCTCTGCCTGAAAAACGCTCCATATCTGTGCTGCATTGTAGTATATAGTAGGAGGACAGTGCAGAATTTTGCTGACCACCAGTATTATATAGCAGTACGGTACAGTAGTTTACTGCTCTACCTACCTCTGTGTCGTCAAGTATACTATCCATCCATACCTGTGCTGCATTTTAGTTGTGCGCAGTATATATAGTAGGAGGACAGTGCAGAATTTTGCTGACCACCAGTATATATATATATATATATATATATATATATAGCAGTACGGTACAGTAGTCCACTGCTCTACCTACCTCTGTGTCGTCAAGCATACTATGCATCCATACCTGTGCTGCATTTTAGTTGTGCGCATTATATAGTAGGAGGGGACAGTGCAGAATGTTGCTGTGACCACCAGTATATATATATATAGCAGTACGGTACAGTAGTCCACTGCTCTACCTCTGTGTCGTCAAGTATACTATGCATCCATACCTGTGCTGCATTTTAGTTGAGCGCAGTATATAGTAGGAGGGGACAGTGCAGAATGTTGCTGTGACCACCAGTATATATATAGCAGTACGGTACAGTAGTCCACTGCTCTACCTCTGTGTCGTCAAGTATACTATCCATCCATACCTGTGCTGCATTTTAGTTGTGCGCAGTATATAGTAGGAGGGGACAGTGTAGAATGTTGCTGTGACCACCAGTATATATATATATAGCAGTACGGTACAGTAGTCCACTGCTCTACCTCTGTGTCGTCAAGTATACTATCCATCCATACCTGTGCTGCATTTTAGTTGTGCGCAGTATATAGTAGGAGGGGACAGTGCAGAATGTTGCTGTGACCACCAGTATATATATATAGCAGTACGGTACAGTAGTCCACTGCTCTACCTCTGTGTCGTCAAGTATACTACAAAAGTTCAGTAAAATGACCCAAAAATCAAAATGAAAAGCGTCTGATGAGAAGCGTAAACTTGCCAATATGCCATTTACGACACGGAGTGGCAAGGAACGGCTGAGGAACTGGCCTATGTTCATGGCTAGTGGTTCAGATTCACATGAGGATGGAAGCACTCATCCTCTCGCTAGAAAACTGCAGTGCCACTCCTAGATGGGCCAGGTGTTTGTGTCGGCCACTTGGATCGCTTAGCTTAGCCATCCAGCGACCTTGGTGCGCCTCTTTTTTTCTTTGCATCATGTGCTGTTTGGGCACTATTTTTTTAAGTGCCATCCTGTCTGACACTGCAGTGCCACTCCTAGATGGGCCAGGTGTTTGTGTCGGCCACTTGGGTCGCTTAGCTTAGCCACACAGCTACCTCATTGCACCTCTTTTTTTTTCTTTGCATCATGTGCTGTTTGGGGACTATTTTTTAAATCTGCCATCCTGTCTGACACTGCAGTGCCACTCCTAGATGGGCCAGGTGTTTGTGTCGGCCACTTGGGTCGCTTAGCTTAATCACACAGCTACCTCATTGCACCTCTTTTTTTTTTTTTCTTTGCATCATGTGCTGTTTGGGGACTATTTTTTAAATCTGCCATCCTGTCTGACACTGCAGTGCCACTCCTAGATGGGCCAGGTGTTTGTGTCGGCCACTTGGGTCGCTTAGCTTAGTCATCCAGCGACCTCGGTGCAGATTTTAGGACTAAAAATAATATTGTGAGGTGTGAGGTGTTCAGAAAAGACTGGAAATGAGTGGAAATTATGGTTATTGAGGTTAATAATACTATGGGATCAAATTGACCCCCAAATTCTATTATTTAAGCTTTTTTTGAGGGGTTTGTGTAAAAAAACACCCGAATCCAAAACACACCCGAATCCGACAAAAAATTTTCAGGGAGGTTTTGCCAAAACGCGTCCGAATCCAAAACACGGCCGCGGAACCGAATCCAAAACCAAAACACAAAACGTGAAAAATTTCCGGTGCACATCACTAAATATATTATATACACATACATACATACATACATACATGGTCACATTATTATGACCACCAGCTAATAGCCAGAGTTACTGTGTTGGAGCCCCATACACAACAGTGTTCACTGAACTGTAGTTTTGGACATGTCTGGTAGCCCCAAGGTTACTTTTGACAGTGGGCTGCTCCACTGTAGCGTGTCGATTGGGCCTCACGTCACTTCGTAGCCGTCATTATCCTCTCACATAAGTGGTCCGTAGTGCTCCACAGCTTACACATCGGTGATTCGCAATGGTGCCATTTGTCCAGTCACGATACACCTTCACCAAAGCAGCAGGTAAACAGTTCACAAACTGCGCTGTTTCAGAAATACCGCCACCCTTGGCCCGAAAAAAGACGATAATCATCCCTTTTTGCAACACGGATAAATCGCTCTTTTTACCCATGACAGCAACGAGTGATATGTGTGCATGCAGCCTATTACACACCTTATATACCCACCAAGCCAGCGCATGACACGTGACGCACTTCATGGGCTACGATGTCAAATGTAAGAGGTGGTCATAATAATGTCATAATAATGTCAGTCGACTGTGTGTGTGTATATGTACATACACACGGCCGGCACGTTGGTATCTTTAGGTTACTTAGGTTACTTTTTTTAAGACTGAGTGACGATGATTATTCCACTTTAGTTGTTACAGAAGGCAGTGCAGCAGTCCCCAGCCTGTTTGTGGATTGCTGGATATATTTGTTTGTTGTTTTATATAGAAAGATATATATATATATATATATATATATATACAAAAAATAGGAGTGAAGCGCCACGTGTGAGGGAAAACAACACCTGAAATTAAATATATTTATATGTAAAAAAAAAACACTCCCTTGTAAGTAATAGGGTGTCAGCCTTCCCCTAAACAGTTTTACAGCATTGGTAAGATGCTGTATAAAATTGAGATGAGTATGGATAGATAGGGGTACTGGCGACCAGCTGGTGTTTTTATATACCAAAATATTTAGCGGACTTGAGTATCATATATAAAGGACTGGATTGAGAAAAAACTCCTTTTTATGTAAAAGAGAAATAACAATTTATTTTATCAATAATAAAAAATATATATTTTACACTTGCTTTCTAAAAGATACATATAAAACCGATTCCTCTACAAATATAAAAAATGTATTAAAACGGATTATATAGTAAAAAGCAGTTGTATAAAAATATTTTAAGACATAAAATGGAAAGACATAAAAAAAAATTTTTTGGATTAGTAGTTATTGAAAAACAGCTTAACTTAGGGTGGAGGGTCATACAGGAGATCCCAACGCGTTTCGTCTATCTGACTTCATCAAGGGGTAGTGACTGAATGATCCCAGTGAGCTTATATACCCACTGATAAGGAGTTACTAGCTGTGACATCACTTCCTGTCAATTAGTATTGAGAAGGTGTATCATACATACAATTCATATTTATAGCATAAGAAACAAAGATGGAGCAGTGTTAGATAAGACATGGAGAGGCTTCCCATGTTTTTAGATCAAAAAAACGAGTAGTATAACTTATTTTAAACAGTTTCATGTAAAGTTTGTATTGAGAATATGCACTTCCGCCCCACTTCCGGTTTCGGCGGTTCTTGGGTGCACATGTGCAGACGCCCCACTTCCGGTTTCGCGTCTCTGGAGTGCGCATGTGCAGACGCCCCACTTCCGGTTTCGCGTCTTATTGAAAGGAGGTGTTCAGGGCTTCATGCCCCACTTCCGTCCTAGCAGTTCGGATGGTTTTAGTCCCCACTTCCGGTTTACATGTCCGGAATCACATGATGTTTATCCTTGTTGTGAGGATGTTTGGGAGAGTTCAATGTTTGAACGGCAGCCATTTTAGAGGAGTCCCTATGGGCGGACATGAATTCTCCATACGTATTGCTCAGTAACATAAAATAAAGGGAAATAAATATTCATTAGTATCGATGCGCTTTAGGTATTTCAAAAACGATTATTAATACATTTCTGGCATATAGTATGTCCACTTTTAGATGCAAGGCATTGTATTTAGATAGATAGCAATTACTTATAATGAATGGCAGAATGCAAACCGGACAGTTTAATCTAATTATATTATCATATGTTATTCATAAGCAGAGAATGGCTATTTTTGAGTTTACATAAATTATACTATATATGTATATATGTGATAGGTGCACTTGTGAAGACATTTATATATGTTGGTGCATTTATTTAAACATCATATATCATATTTGTGCATTTATTAGTAAAAAATAGTCTGTGCTTGATTATGTGCTTAGTTAATAAAAAATACGTATTGCATAATTGAATCTTATTCAGACACATTAGTGTTTGTAGACCAGTTTTTTACAGTACTTTAGCTTCCCAGGGGGTCACCCTCTTGGTACTATTAAAGCCCAACACTGCTTAGCTTCCAAGATCGGACGGGCTTGGGCGTGGAGCCAGTGTGGTATGACTGTATCTTATTGGCTATGAAAAAAACACTCATTTTTGTGTCAAATATTTTTATTTTCATGCTCACGTATACAATTAGTTTATAATTTAGTGTGGTAATGTGATAATAAAACAATGACCTTATAGGAAGGGGGCAATTTCATAACCCTCATTAAATCCTGCCGGGTGCATCGTGTTGAGCTGGTAGATCCAAAACATTTCTCTTTGAGATAGTTTATTCGCCAAGTCTCCGCCTCTTTCTCCAATTTGTACGTGTTCGATTGCTTTAAATGATAAGTCTTCTGGGTTTGAATTATGTTCCAAGATGAAATGTCTGTAGATAAGGTGGGTATCAAGCTTGTTTTTGATGCTCCTGATGTGTTCCTGAATTCTTAGTTTCAGTGTACGCTTCGTTTTCCCCACATATCTCTTCTTGCATGTACATTCCAGTAAATAAATGACTGAGCTGCTGTTGCAATTGAGGAATTCTTTTATCTTGAATTCTTTGGTATCTCCGGAGTCAAAAAAAGTTTTTCTGTTTGGGTTTAGCTTTGAAAGTCTCAAAGACCACCTTGCACCGAGCATGCTATGCAATACCAATAAGGAAAGAACTACTCAAACATTTATGAAGTGCACGGGAGCATTCAAATGCGGACGATGCAACATCTGCAAATTTCTAAACCCAAACAGAAAAACTTTTTTTGACTCCGGAGATACCAAAGAATTCAAGATAAAAGAATTCCTCAATTGCAACAGCAGCTCAGTCATTTATTTACTGGAATGTACATGCAAGAAGAGATATGTGGGGAAAACGAAGCGTACACTGAAACTAAGAATTCAGGAACACATCAGGAGCATCAAAAACAAGCTTGATACCCACCTTATCTACAGACATTTCATCTTGGAACATAATTCAAACCCAGAAGACTTATCATTTAAAGCAATCGAACACGTACAAATTGGAGAAAGAGGCGGAGACTTGGCGAATAAACTATCTCAAAGAGAAATGTTTTGGATCTACCAGCTCAACACGATGCACCCGGCAGGATTTAATGAGGGTTATGAAATTGCCCCCTTCCTATAAGGTCATTGTTTTATTATCACATTACCACACTAAATTATAAACTAATTGTATACGTGAGCATGAAAATAAAAATATTTGACACAAAAATGAGTGTTTTTTTCATAGCCAATAAGATACAGTCATACCACACTGGCTCCACGCCCAAGCCCGTCCGATCTTGGAAGCTAAGCAGTGTTGGGCTTTAATAGTACCAAGAGGGTGACCCCCTGGGAAGCTAAAGTACTGTAAAAAACTGGTCTACAAACACTAATGTGTCTGAATAAGATTCAATTATGCAATACGTATTTTTTATTAACTAAGCACATAATCAAGCACAGACTATTTTTTACTAATAAATGCACAAATATGATATATGATGTTTAAATAAATGCACCAACATATATAAATGTCTTCACAAGTGCACCTATCACATATATACATATATAGTATAATTTATGTAGACTCAAAAATAGCCATTCTCTGCTTATGAATAACATATGATAATATAATTAGATTAAACTGTCCGGTTTGCATTCTGCCATTCATTATAAGTAATTGCTATCTATCTAAATACAATGCCTTGCATCTAAAAGTGGACATACTATATGCCAGAAATGTATTAATAATCGTTTTTGAAATACCTAAAGCGCATCGATACTAATGAATATTTATTTCCCTTTATTTTATGTTACTGAGCAATACGTATGGAGAATTCATGTCCGCCCATAGGGACTCCTCTAAAATGGCTGCCGTTCAAACATTGAACTCTCCCAAACATCCTCACAACAAGGATAAACATCATGTGATTCCGGACATGTAAACCGGAAGTGGGGACTAAAACCATCCGAACTGCTAGGACGGAAGTGGGGCATGAAGCCCTGAACACCTCCTTTCAATAAGACGCGAAACCGGAAGTGGGGCGTCTGCACATGCGCACTCCAGAGACGCGAAACCGGAAGTGGGGCGTCTGCACATGTGCACCCAAGAACCGCCGAAACCGGAAGTGGGGCGGAAGTGCATATTCTCAATACAAACTTTACATGAAACTGTTTAAAATAAGTTATACTACTCGTTTTTTTGATCTAAAAACATGGGAAGCCTCTCCATGTCTTATCTAACACTGCTCCATCTTTGTTTCTTATGCTATAAATATGAATTGTATGTATGATACACCTTCTCAATACTAATTGACAGGAAGTGATGTCACAGCTAGTAACTCCTTATCAGTGGGTATATAAGCTCACTGGGATCATTCAGTCACTACCCCTTGATGAAGTCAGATAGACGAAACGCGTTGGGATCTCCTGTATGACCCTCCACCCTAAGTTAAGCTGTTTTTCAATAACTACTAATCCAAAAAAAAATTTTTTATGTCTTTCCATTTTATGTCTTAAAATATTTTTATACAACTGCTTTTTACTATATAATCCGTTTTAATACATTTTTTATATTTGTAGAGGAATCGGTTTTATATGTATCTTTTAGAAAGCAAGTGTAAAATATATATTTTTTATTATTGATAAAATAAATTGTTATTTCTCTTTTACATAAAAAGGAGTTTTTTCTCAATCCAGTCCTTTATATATGATACTCAAGTCCGCTAAATATTTTGCTATATAAAAACACCAGCTGGTCGCCAGTACCCCTATCTATCCATACTTATATATATATATATATACATATATATATAATAAGAATTTACTTACCGATAATTCTATTTCTCATAGTCCGTAGTGGATGCTGGGGACTCCGAAAGGACCATGGGGGGGGGGGGGGTAGCGGCTCCGCAGGAGACTGGGCACAAAAGTAAAAGCTTTAGGACTACCTGGTGTGCACTGGCTCCTCCCCCTATGACCCTCCTCCAAGCCTCAGTTAGGATACTGTGCCCGGACGAGCGTACACAATAAGGAAGGATTTTGAATCCCGGGTAAGACTCATACCAGCCACACCAATCACACCGTACAACTTGTGATCTGAACCCAGTTAACAGCATGATAACAGAGGAGCCTCTGAAAAGATGGCTCACAACAATAATAACCCGATTTTTGTAACAATAACTATGTACAAGTATTGCAGACAATCCGCACTTGGGATGGGCGCCCAGCATCCACTACGGACTATGAGAAATAGAATTATCGGTAAGTAAATTCTTATTTTCTCTGATGTCCTAGTGGATGCTGGGGACTCCGAAAGGACCATGGGGATTATACCAAAGCTCCCAAACGGGCGGGAGAGTGCGGATGACTCTGCAGCACCGAATGAGATAACTCCAGGTCCTCCTCAGCCAGGGTATCAAATTTGTAGAATTTAGCAAACGTGTTTGCCCCTGACCAAGTAGCTGCTCGGCAAAGTTGTAAAGCCGAGACCCCTCGGGCAGCCGCCCAAGATGAGCCCACTTTCCGTGTGGAATGGGCTTTTACAGATTTTGGCTGTGGCAGGCCTGCCACAGAATGTGCAAGCTGAATTGTACTACAAATCCAACGAGCAATAGTCTGCTTAGAAGCAGGAGCACCCAGCTTGTTGGGTGCATACAGGATAAACAGCGAGTCAGATTTTCTGACTCCAGCCGTCCTGGAAACATATATTTTCAGGGCCCTGACTACGTCCAGCAACTTGGAATCCTCCAAGTCCCTAGTAGCCGCAGGTACCACAATAGGCTGGTTTAAGTGAAACGCTGAAACCACCTTAGGGAGAAATTGAGGACGAGTCCTCAATTCTGCCCTGTCCGTATGAAAAATTAGGTAAGGGCTTTTATAGGATAAAGCCGCCAATTCTGAGACACGCCTGGCTGAAGCCAGGGCTAACAGCATTACCACTTTCCATGTGAGATATTTTAAGTCCACAGTGGTGAGTGGTTCAAACCAATGTGATTTTATGAACCCCAAAACTACATTGAGATCCCAAGGTGCCACTGGAGGCACAAAAGGAGGCTGTATATGCAGTACCCCCTTGACAAACGTCTGAACTTCAGGAACTGAAGCTAGTTCTTTTTGGAAGAATATCGACAGGGCCAAAATTTGAACCTTAATGGACCCTAATTTTAGGCCCATAGACAGTCCTGTTTGCAGGAAATGCAGGAAACGACCCAGTTGAAATTCCTCTGTAGGGGCCTTCCTGGCCTCACACCACGCAACATATTTACGCCAAATACGGTGATAATGTTGCACAGTTACATCCTTCCTGGCTTTGATCAGGGTAGGGATGACTTCATCCGGAATGCCTTTTTCCTTCAGGATCCGGCGTTCAACCGCCATGCCGTCAAACGCAGCCGCGGTAAGTCTTGGAACAGACAGGGTCCCTGCTGGAGCAGGTCCTTTCTTAGAGGTAGAGGCCACGGGTCTTCCGTGAGCATCTCTTGAAGTTCCGGGTACCAAGTCCTTCTTGGCCAATCCGGAGCCACGAGTATAGTCCTTACTCCTCTCCTTCTTATGATTCTCAGTACCTTGGGTATGAGAGGCAGAGGAGGGAACACATACACTGACTGGTACACCCACGGTGTTACCAGAGCGTCCACAGCTATTGCCTGAGGGTCCCTTGACCTGGCGCAATATCTGTCCAGTTTTTTGTTGAGGCGGGACGCCATCATGTCCACCTTTGGTTTTTCCCAACGGTTCACAATCATGTGGAAGACTTCTGGGTGAAGTCCCCACTCCCCCGGGTGGAGGTCGTGTCTGCTGAGGAAGTCTGCTTCCCAGTTGTCCACTCCCGGAATGAACACTGCTGACAGTGCTATCACATGATTTTCCGCCCAGCGAAGAATCCTTGCAACTTCCGTCATTGCCCTCCTGCTTCTTGTGCCGCCCTGTCTGTTTACGTGGGCGACTGCCGTGATGTTGTCCGACTGGATCAACACCGGCTGACCCTGAAGCAGAGGCCTTGCCTGACTTAGGGCATTGTAAATGGCCCTTAGTTCCAGGATATTTATGTGAAGTGACGTTTCCATGCTTGACCACAAGCCCTGGAAATTTCTTCCCTGTGTGACTGCTCCCCAGCCTCTCAGGCTGGCATCCGTGGTCACCAGGACCCAGTCCTGAATGCCGAATCTGCGGCCCTCTAGAAGATGAGCACTCTGTAACCACCACAGGAGAGACACCCTTGTCCTTGGAGACAGGGTTATCCGCTGATGCATTTGAAGATGCGATCCGGACCATTTGTCCAGCAGATCCCACTGAAAAGTTCTTGCGTGGAATCTGCCGAATGGAATCGCTTCGTAAGAAGCCACCATTTTTCCCAGGACCCTTGTGCATTGATGCACTGACACTTGGCCTGGTTTTAGGAGGTTCCTGACTAGGTCGGATAACTCCCTGGCTTTCTCCTCCGGGAGAAACACCTTTTTCTGGACTGTGTCCAGAATCATCCCTAGGAACAGCAGACGTGTCGTCGGAATCGGCTGCGATTTTGGAATATTTAGAATCCATCCGTGCTGTCGTAGTACTACTTGAGATAGTGCTACTCCGACCTCTAACTGTTCTCTGGACCTTGCCCTTATCAGGAGATCGTCCAAGTAAGGGATAATTAAGACGCCTTTTCTTCGAAGAAGAATCATCATTTCGGCCATTACCTTGGTAAAGACTCGGGGTGCCGTGGACAATCCAAACGGCAGCGTCTGAAACTGATAGTGACAGTTCTGTACCACAAACCTGAGGTACCCTTGGTGAGAAGGGCAAATTGGGACATGGAGGTAAGCATCCTTGATGTCCAGAGACACCATATAGTCCCCTTCTTCCAGGTTCGCTATCACTGCTCTGAGTGACTCCATCTTGAATTTGAACCTTTGTATGTAAGTGTTCAAGGATTTCAGATTTAAAATAGGTCTCACCGAGCCGTCCGGCTTCGGTACCACAAACAGCGTGGAATAATACCCCTTTCCCTGTTGTAGGAGGGGTACCTTGATTATCACCTGCTGGGAATACAGCTTGTGAATGGCTTCCAATACCGCCTCCCTGTCGGAGGGAGACGTTGGTAAAGCAGACTTCAGGAACCGGCGAGGGGGAGACGTCTCGAATTCCAATTTGTACCCCTGAGATACTACCTGCAGGATCCAGGGGTCCACTTGCGAGTGAGCCCACTGCGCGCTGAAAATCTTGAGACGGGCCCCCACCGTGCCTGAGTCCGCTTGTAAGGCCCCAGCGTCATGCTGAGGACTTCGCAGAAGCGGGGGAGGGCTTCTGTTCCTGGGAAGAGGCTGCCTGCTGCAGTCTTTTTCCCCTTCCTCTGCCCCGGGGCAGATATGAGTGGCCTTTTGCCCGCTTGCCCTTATGGGGACGAAAGGACTGAGCCTGAAAAGACGGTGTCTTTTTCTGCTGAGAGGTGACCTGGGGTAAAAAGGTGGATTTCCCAGCCGTTGCCGTGGCCACCAGGTCCGATAGACCGACCCCAAATAACTCCTCCCCTTTATACGGCAATACTTCCATATGCCGTTTGGAATCCGCATCACCTGACCACTGTCGCGTCCATAACCCTCTTCTGGCAGAAATGGACAGCGCACTTACTCTTGATGCCAGAGTGCAAATATCCCTCTGTGCATCTCGCATATATAGAAATGCATCCTTTAAATGCTCTATAGTCAATAATATATTGTCCCTGTCCAGGGTATCAATATTTTCAGTCAGGGAATCCGACCAAGCCACCCCAGCACTGCACATCCAGGCTGAGGCGATTGCTGGTCGCAGTATAATACCAGTATGTGTGTGTATATACTTTTTAGGATATTTTCCAGCTTCCTATCAGCTGGTTCCTTGAGGGTGGCCGTATCAGGAGACGGTAACGCCACTTGTTTTGATAAACGTGTGAGCGCCTTATCTACCCTAGCGGGTGTTTCCCAACGCGCCCTAACCTCTGACGGGAAAGGGTATAATGCCAATAATTTTTTAGAAATTAGCAGTTTTTTATCGGGGGAAACCCACGCTTCATCACACACCTCATTTAATTCATCTGATTCAGGAAAAACTACGGGTAGTTTTTTCACACCCCACATAATACCCTTTTTTGTGGTACTTGTAGTATCAGAAATGTTCAAAACCTCCTTCATTGCCGTGATCATGTAACGTGTGGCCCTACTGGAAAATACATTTGTTTCCTCACCGTCGACACTGGAGTCAGTGTCCGTGTCTGGGTCTGTGTCGACCATCTGAGGTAACGGGCGCTTTAGAGCCCCTGACGGTGTTTGAGACGCCTGTACAGGTAATAACTGATTTGCCGGCTGTCTCATGTCGTCAACAGTCTTTTGTAAAGTGCTGACACTATCACGTAATTCCTTCCATAAGACCATCCAGTCAGGTGTCGACTCCCTAGGGGGTGACATCACTATTACAGGCAATTGCTCCGCCTCCATACCATTTTCCTCCTCATACATGTCGACACAACGTACCGACACACAGCACACACACAGGGAATGCTCTGATAGAGGACAGGACCCCACTAGCCCTTTCGGGAGACAGAGGGAGAGTTTGCCAGCACACACCAGAGCGCTATATATATACAGGGATAACCTTATATAAGTGTTTTTCCCTTATATAGCTGCTGTATAGATTTATCTGCCAAATTAGTGCCCCCCCTTTCTTGTTTTACCCTGTTTCTGTAGTGCAGGACTGCAGGGGAGAGTCAGGGAGCATCTCTCCAACGGAGCTGTGAGGAAAAATGGCGCCAGTGTGCTGAGGAGATAGGCTCCGCCCCCTTCTCGGCGGCCTTTCTCCCGCTTTTTTAAGGAAAAATTGGCAGGGGTTAAATGCATCCATATAGCCCAGGAGCTATATGTGATGTCTTTTTTGCCATATAAGGTGTTTTTATTGCATCTCAGGGCGCCCCCCCCCAGCGCCCTGCACCCTCAGTGACCGGAGTGTGAAGTGTGCTGAGAGCAATGGCGCACAGCTGCTGTGCTGTGCGCTACCTTATTGAAGACAGGACGTCTTCTGCCGCCGATTTTCCGGACCTCTTCAGTCTTCTGGCTCTGTAAGGGGGCCGGCGGCGCGGCTCTGGGACCCATCCATGGCTGGGCCTGTGATCGTCCCTCTGGAGCTAATGTCCAGTAGCCTAAGAAGCCCAATCCACTCTGCACGCAGGTGAGTTCGCTTCTTCTCCCCTTAGTCCCTCGGTGCAGTGAACCTGTTGCCAGCAGGATTCACTGAAAATAAAAAACCTATACTTAAACTTTTACTAAGCAGCTCAGGAGAGCCACCTAGTGAGCACCCTTCTCGTTCGGGCACAAAAATCTAACTGAGGCTTGGAGGAGGGTCATAGGGGGAGGAGCCAGTGCACACCAGGTAGTCCTAAAGCTTTTACTTTTGTGCCCAGTCTCCTGCGGAGCCGCTACCCCCCCCCCCCCATGGTCCTTTCGGAGTCCCCAGCATCCACTAGGACGTCAGAGAAATATATACATATATATATATATATATATATATATATATATATATATATATATATCCGTTGGGAGAGGGAGATCTGGCCCGCGCGCGGAAGTTACAGGCGAGCCGAAAGGGACAGCCAAGAGTGGGAGAGCGCACGTCACCAGTAAGTTAATTTAGTGCTCTTCCATATCAGCTGTATGAATGATAATACATCCCAACGATATGCGGACCTGCTTCACCGCGATCCCGAGGTGAAACGGGTCCACACACATAAGGAAAAAAGCATCACTAATAAAACATTTACCCCATTGTAGTAGTGTGCGTAATGACACTGGTGCCTATATGCCACAGTAGGAGCACAAGTGGCTTCTTGTGTATGTATGGATATTGGTTTATTTAGTCTGGCCACTGGTTAACCCCTTCAAGATCTAGCACCTGGCATTGTCATGTTTCTTTACAGTGGTGAACTTCTAATACATTTCTAGTATGGAGATTACGTTTGGTCTATCTATCTATCTATCTATCTATCTATCTATCTATCTATCTATCTATCTATCTTATGTAGGTCTATCTATCTACACTAGTTTAACGGACCGGGCATATACTGGGTCACCTCAGTCATCACTCAGCCCCATGCTTGGCTCCACCCCTCTCTGACAATCCCCTCCAGCAAATTCTGCTTTTGCCGCTGGCACATGGTAAATACTGGCTGCTTTATTTCTACACTGCAATTTGGATTACAGTTTGAACACATCCCACCCAAATCTAACTCTCCCTGTGTACATGTTTCATCTACCCCACCTGCAGTGCAGCATGGTTTTGTCCAGTTTCTAACTTTTTAGGTTTGTTAACAGACCTGAATAAGGCCCTATATCGCTGACATCTTGCAGCTGACTACACCGCACAAGCTATTACATACTGTATACCCACAAGTTGGTATTATGTAGATTTAGAAACAAATATATAAATAATAATGAAAACTACTGTAAAATGACATTCTGAAAACTGTACATATCTTAAAAGACAATTTATTGATTAAAATCAGTGTACCCTGAAGAGTGATAAATGTAACGATATTACTTAGACAAGGATTAATATTTTCCACATGATGCGGCCTAATATAGGTTGTGGTTTCAGCATAGTCTAATGATATTTAATTTTACACCAACAGGGCCATCAGTAAGTGCTTTGACAAGATGAATCCATACAAAATTTCAATTACAGTTTTTTTTACAGAAAATGGGCCCCCAATTTGTTTGTGGGGCATCTATTGCAACAAAAGTACAGCCTTCTTCTAAACAGAGTATACTCAAACATGAGCTCAGTCTCGGGACATTTGTGAGACAATTGCACATTTGGGCCAATATGGATGAACGTTAGTATGAGAACAGTGGGCGTGACTGAGAGATGAATGCAGGGTCATTCCATGTCAGTTCACCCAGGCATGACACCCACCGAAACGGATTATCATGATACTTTGTACACTTGATACTACCACATACCTACTAACCCATGTAAAACTTTTCTTCTCTAGGCCTCACAATTTTTGAGATATAGAGGGTCAAAGTTTCAAAAAAATTGCTGGGAAATGCCACTCCTGATGCTCAGTTTTTTGTGAGCCGTGTCTGGAGAAAAAAATCACATCTCAGTGCCTAATACACGTATCACTTTGAAATTTTGATCCTTTGTCAATCAAAATATGGAGATTCCAGAAATAAATAGTTTTCTCAATCTTTCCTGACTCCAAGAGGACATTGGGCCTAATTCAGAGTTGATTGCAGCAGCAAATTTGTTAGCTGTTGGGAAAATCCATGTGCACTGCAGGGGAGGCAGATATAACATACGCAGAGAGAGATAGATTTGGGTGGGTTATTTTGTTTCTGTGCAGGGTAAATACTGCCTGCTTTATTTTTACACTACAATTTAGATTACAGATTGAACACACCCCACCCAAATCTAACTCTCTCTGCATATGTTATATCTGCCTCCCCTGCAGTGCACATGGTTTTTCCCAACAGCTAACAAATTTGCTGCTGCAATCAACTCTGAATTAGGCCCAATGTCCTCTTGGAGTCAGGAAAGATTGAGAAAACTATTTATTTCTGGAATCTCCATATTTTGATTGCAGCAGCAAATTTGATAGCTGTTGGGAAAAACCATGTGCACTGCAGGGGAGGCAGATATAACATATGCAGAGAGAGTTAGATTTGGGTGGGGTGTGTTCAATCTGCAATCTAAATTGTAGTGTAAAAATAAAGCAGGCAGTATTTACCCTGCACAGAAACAAAATAACCCACCCAAATCTATCTCTCTCGGCACAAGTTATATCTGCCTCCCCTGCAGTGCACATGGTTTTGCCCAACTGCTAACAAATTTGCTGCTGTGATCAACTCTGAATTACTCCCTCTATACATTCCTTTACTTCACACTTAATAACTTTTTTGGTGCAAAAAAAAAAAAAAAGTGGGAAAAAGTGGGTTCAAGTAAGTGGGTATCATGAAAATCTGAGTCGGTGGGTGTCATGCCTGGGTGAACTGATGGAATGACCCTGCAGTGAAAATATGCTAATGCATCAGGAGGCATCTGATCGAAAAATACGCTTCCTGCTGGCATCACAGAGCCGAGTGCTGCATCATAAAACGCAGGATTGGATCATCTTCGAGACCATCTGCCATTTCGGTAGCCCTGAGATTATTCAGATTGACCCTCGTAGCTGAGGCCAGAAAGTCTGTGCCGGAAGACACAGACCCTGGCCTTGGCATTACCAGAAAATGGGGCAACACTCTTCCCCCCCCCCCTCCTCCATTTTCGGGAACCCTGCCCAACTCTACCCACTCCCTGCCCCCAAACGTCAGCAGCCTGTCTATCCCACTTCAGCTCAGGGGACACTGCATGCAATGATGCTGAGTGGATCCTGCGCATGTGCCCCACCATCAGAGATGTGCTAAAAACTTTGAGTTTGCGTACATCTCCGAAAAAGGCCTAGAGTGTGGAGTTGGGGGCGTTACAGTATTTTATGGAAATTAGTGTATATTTGTGGTTTTACATAAAATTTGATCTGAAGAAGTGTTGAGAAAAAGGCACCTCCTACCCAGTTTACAACTCTAGATACTTGAAGTGCAAAATATTACTAGTAATTTTTGACATTTATCAATATACTGATACATACAGTGTTCTAGTTTATGTGTTACAGAGCACCCAATTTACACAGGACTAAATAAAAGTGTGAATATTCTCCCTGACAATGCTCTCTAAATGGTTATAGCACCATAGCTATGTGGGTATATATGTCTATGAGCACAGATACAACAAAAACAAAGGAATAAAAACTAACACCATAATATCTCACTCTATTATACACATTAATTACAGGAACACTTGTATTTCCCGTTCTCTTTCATACAGTCTACTAGTTAATTCTTTATTGCTGTTCAGTTCATACAGATGTGAACATAAAGTGTATTTTATTTCTACTGTTACTATGAGGAGAGATCTTCTAAACAAGCATTTTACATATTCATTTGTATAAATCAACAATTGTACATCATGTAATATGTATACTCACTCGAGATGCCTGAATCTTTCAGTGCCCGCAGCCACATACTGCCCCTTATTATGCAGGTCATTGAGCTGTGTCACACGGTGACCATTGCGTGGAGTGTAGATGTTGCGTACAGCGGTTGATGCTTGGATGCAAGTAGTCGCCTCATTTAAGAAAGACTCAAATGTCACAAATTGCTTTTCATTGACAACCATCCGGCGCCCATTGTGAAAATGGTCACCGTTTCTAAACAGCAACACATTTTTGCCATGTGGGACCAACAGTACCCCCGAAGGGGAGCTCATCTTTGTGAAATTATATAAATTAAAAAAACAAAAAGCAGCTATAGAGAACCACAATCTTCCCAACGTTACATCTGCCTCTTATGTAGCCCAATTACAACAAACACAGTTCTGTTCCTGCACAAAACACACAGTCCACACACAGCTCTGCACCCTCCCTGACTATCACTCAGTTGCCGTGACTCTTTGTTGTTGCCAGGTGACAACAACTGGTTACCACTATGTGTAGGAGGAGTGAGTGCTCGGTTACAAGATACACACCTTCCAGACAAGAGCTCATTATACTAATCACATACCTGTGTCTTTCATCATTACCCAATCCCTCACAAACAATGGTGATCACTACTTCATCAACTCAACATGACATGATCAGAATGCCATTGTACTATATATGTGAAATATTTTCTATCCAAGCAATACATGTAAATAGTCCAGAATATTCAAGGACACAGAACTCAATACATTGAGAATGCAAACTACAAAAATAAAGAGTTGGAAAGCCAATCAGAAACAGTTGATGATTCGTGTTGAGTTTTGTCGACAAGCTTTAATGGAAACAAACTGGAAAATTAAGTACTTTGGCCCAAATGTATTAAGCCTTAAAAAGTGATAAAGTGGAGACAGATAAAGAGTGATAGAGTACCAACCAACCTGCTCCTGTCATTTTTCAAACACAGCCTGTAACATGGCAATTAGTAGCTGATTGGCTGGTCATTTATAACTCTTTATCCATCTCTACACTATCACTTTTTCAGGCTTGGCTTAAATTATTTGGGCCTTTATTATCTTTTACTCATTCGTATATTAGCAATAGCAAGCATTACGTTGTACAACAAGAGTTTTATCTGTTGGAACACTTAGCAGCACGTTCTCCATTTAATCACAAAAGAGGCAGCACCGTTTTCTACCAACTGCACAGTTTTCCAGTATCTCACGGAGAAGTATGGTGTAAATTGGTAAGGCTTGTGGTAGACATTTTGGCTTCCATACATGGGCTGGGATGAGGTACAATGACCTAATCAGTTCTGGATCTCCAGCTTTTGACTTACCATTAGATACTGCAAGGAAGAGAAGATGATGTGTTACACAGGCTACAGAAATTACTAAACACCAATATGTTGAGGCCTTTAGGGTTAAACGTATATTTCCATTAAAAATGAAAGCTTGTGCAATTATAAAAAAATTCTAAAAAAACCCCATGTCTACCATATGATGTGTCGATCATTATCATGTCGATCTTTTGACCATGTCGACATAATGCATTTTGGCCAATAGTGGTCGACCTATTGACTGTCGATCTAAAGACCGGATATCAAATTACTGATTACTTGGACCATTCTATAATACAACAACTCCTATGGGAGAATAAGCTTTTCTTGTTTTTTTTCTAATATATATTTATTATTTTTCAAAAACAGAATACAGGATACAAAATGGTCAAAAAATAACACAACACTTGCAATATAAAAATATATAGACTCAGACACAGATTAATCATAAAAAATAGATACAAAATATATTCCTAGTACAAATCAGGTAAAACATGCAAGACATCTAAAGAAAACAAGAAATTAGATAGGTAAGCAAAAACAAGGACATCACACAAAAAGACTACAGGACAGAATGGGAAGGAGAATGGACAGAAGGTGGGAAGAATTGGAAGCCCTAGAATATAGATAAAGAGGATCAGAGCTGAAACTAGACATTTTGGTGCTCTGGTAGAGCCCCCTTTTACACATTACGCCAGGTAAAGTCCCCTTTTACACATTACACCAGGTAGAGTCCTCTTTTATACATTACAGCATGTAGAGTCACAAGAGAGAGAGAGAGAGAGATATGGTTGGGAAGGAGAGAGAAAGAAAGGTGGCAGGTAGAGAGAGAGAGAGAGAGAGAGAGAGAGAGAGTGGTGGGAAGGAGACAGAGAGAGAGGGGTGGAACAGATGGAGGACACACACACACACACACACACACACACACACACACACCCTACCTTCCTCTTCCTGTGCCCAAGGGCCTGGTGGCGGTGGGGGTATGTCCCTGTGTGAGTTGCCGTGACTGCTGCAAGAGCTGTCACCAGTCTGTCTAAACGCTGTCCTCCTGGCTTCTGGCATTCCCTGTGCAGGGTGTAGTACTGGTGACCGGCGGTCTCCTGACCGCCGGTCACCCTGTGCACTCCTTGCTGGGAGGAGGCACAACTCCAGACTGATCTGTATGGTGCAGGGATGCTGCTACACGAATTAAGGTGGAGTGGGGCAGAGCGGAGAAGAGCACACGGGGAATCCAGCAGCACGGCAGCTGGTGGCGGTCAATGGGGGCGGATGCACATCTCTATCCCCCTCCAAACTGCCTATCATCGGTCAACCACCAACTCTCATATCTTTTTCCCTGTCTCCCTGATCTCTGTCAGGGGGGAATTTATGGTGCCACAGTGGGGAGCTGTTGTGAGGGGCATTGCCTGCTCCAAGCGCTGACAGGTGCTTTCTCCAACCTTCCCATCTTTGCCCAAGCAACAACCTGTCTCACACCTATCTGTCCCTTTTTCCACCATCTTTCATTCAACTCTGCCTTCTTCTCCTCCTCTAACAGCTGCTCCCCCCCCCCCCACCCCTGGCTTCCATTTCTCTAATCTGTCCACCTCCTTTCACTTCTAATTGCAAGTGGGGAGAGGGGCCCCACAGGTGCCACGAGCAGGGATAGGCCTCACAGGTGCTGTGAGTGGGAAATGGGGAGCACAGTTGTCAGTGCTGCAGGTGAGAGTTGGGCTCAAGAGGGGGCGGCGCCAGCTCTATGTGCTGACATAACTCAGTGCAGGCACCGCTGGGTGTATCTGTGAGGTGGGGTGGGGCTTGGCATCAAGACCACACGCCAATCACAACACCATTTCCCACTTTCAGCACTTGTGAGGCCTCTCCCTGCTGTCTAGTAGCCACACAGAGCCTTGAGAGAGACGGGCCCTCACTTGTGGAAAACAGTGAAGCTATTTACTCGCCCTGTACAAAGGCAAGCCAATTTATAAAATGTGTCAGGTAAACTGGGCATAACTATTTTTTCTGCAGCGGGGTACACTGAGTTCCACAGGGAATAACATCAGGGTGTAGAGGAGGCGGCGCTATGCATTCTGGGAACAGTCAAAGCTTTTAGCCTGTTGGTGCCTCGGATCACGATCCTACTCTACACCCTGGTGTTATTCCCTGCGGAGCCCAGTGTACCTCGCAGTAAGAGATTTAACAACGGTAAGTTCTTACCATAAATCTCGTTATTACTTTGAGTAACCAAATGTTAATTGGCTTTTCATACAGAACAAATAGCCTATTTTTTATGACTCTACTGCTTCTCCCTTGAGCGATGTAATGACCTTAAAAGTTGCTGGAGCAAGCGCTAAGAGATGGTGAACAGATGTACTAATATAAGAAGTGACTAATGTCTGTACAAGCCGGTGTATAGATACCACATTTTTGTATCCTTAGGTGTTATTACGGCTGTTTCTTCAAAAAAAGTATTGACTAGTCATAAAACCAACCAAGAATTAATGTTCTAGAAAAGGGGTAGTTAACCTGTGGTAGTCCAGCTACTGTGAAACTACAGATCCCAGCATGCCTTACCAGTTTTGCTCTTAGGGCATGCTGAATGTGCAGTTCCACAGCTGGAGTGCCAGAGGTTGCCTACCCTAGCTTCGGGAGATGGCATAACCAAAGTGCATGGAGAAGAAGCCATGATCCAACTAAATGGTGACTATATGGACATTTTTTAGATACAAAACGTACGTATACGTTTGGGAAATTTCAGCGTATTAGACAAAACACGTTAGTGACTCTACCGCCAAACATCTCCAGATGCCGTTAGCTGCTGCAGTGTCTTCACGGCCGCACAACTAAGTATTTTTAGCTTTCAGATGTCTCTTACTTCACCTACTGCGGCAGCAAGTCAGAGACCAGTAAGACTCCCTGCAAGGGAACTGGACCCCGTTTCTCACAAACAAGGTAAGGTGGCCAGACCTGTACAGGTAATTACTGTATTCACCTGGCATGCTAACAATTTACCATTGCCTTTACATACCACCTCTACTTGTTACCTACAGGCTGATCACCTGTTCGTTTTAATATTAACCGAGATGATATGCCAGCTGGCAGTATAGATGGTGTAATGGTTAGCATTACTGCCTCACAGCACTGAGGTCATGGGTTCAGTTCCCACCATGACCCTAGCTGTGTGGAGTTTGTATATTCTCCCCGTACTTGCATGGGTTGCCTCCGGTTTCCTCCCACAATAAAATAATATATTGGTAGGTTAATTGGCTCCCAACAAAATTAACCCTAGCATGACTGTGTGTGTGTACATGTAGTAAGGAATATAGATTGTAAGCTCCACTGGGGCAGGGACTGATGTGAATGGCCAAAATATTCTCTGTAAAGCGCTGCGGAATATGTGTGCGCTATATAAATAACTGGTAATAAATAATAATAAATAAACAACTACTCACCGCATGTACATTACTTGATTAAAGCTGCTTAAACAATTTGTTACCATCTCATCCCAGCTTTCATGTTAGTCAAAGATTTGTTCTCCTAAAGGATTACATTTATTCTTCCCAATGATCAGTGGTCTGTTATACACAGGTTAAGGGTTCCTGGACTTATACTTACATTTATGCTATCAGGAATCTCATACTGGGTGACAGATGTAACTATCTCTTTATGGTGATCCGGGGCAGATTGGGAATTTAAAGTGGCCCTCCCAGGATGGCTTTCAAAAATTGTGGAATTTGAACTTTGCCCGCTGTAGGCGTGCACCCAGAGAAGGGGCGCGGTCTTGTGTAAAGGGGCATGACCTTGTGTGAAATGCCATGCCCACCAGCCAGTTCCCCCATTTTCATCACCCTGGAGGCATGCCCAGTACTCCAGTAGCTGCTGGACATGCTCCGAGTCCCTCTCTTGCGCAGCATCTATTCACAGATTGCTCTGCTAAAAAGAGCAGCGAGTGAGAGGGGGCCGCCCAACCTCCCTCCCCACTGCTTGGGGAGCTCTGTCTCGCAATACAGGGCCGGCCTCATTTTGTTATGTTAAAGACATCATCCGCGGTATGTCCTGCTTTCAATGATAGGCTCAGTCAGGCTACCTGTCATGCAAGAGTGTCACTACTTGCAGGGTCGGTTCTAGATCAAGTTGAGCCCAGGGTAAAAATAAAATAAAAAAAAAAGGCCTTTTGGCTCTCCCCTTAAAAAAAAAATAAAAAAAAATCTATGCTGTTTTTGTGTGTACTAAATAAAAATACACCTTACCGATATGGTGGTTTCTCTGTAAGGAACCTCTGAAGAAGTTGTTTCTCCATGGGCAGACAGTATTCAAATGATATATCACGCCCAATCTCCTTTCTAAAGTGATCCCCAATAACACACATATCGCGTTACTGGGTCGCTCGACCTGGATTATTTCAACGAGCCCCTTTCAGACTGCACAGCGCACATGTGCAATAACCAGAGTTATTGCTGGCGGTGTGAAATAGGTATGATATAACTGTTTGCTAGTTCTGGATACCAATAAAGTTACTCCAGTAATATCAATATTAACAGACAGAGTCATGTAAATAGAGGACTGACCAGGAAACCCCAGGACTATACTTGGCAAAAGGCAAATTGCAATGTACTGTGGAAATATCAATACAAAGCTATAAACTAGGGGGCTAATTCAGACTGGATCACTGCAGCGGCAGCGATCGCAGTCTGAATCCTTTTATGACATAGTAACATAGTTTTTGAGGTTGAAAAAAGACAAACTGTCCATCGAGTTCACCGTGTTAGTCTTAAAAATATTACTGTAGGAGATCATAATTTTAACTTTGGTGAATGTTTAACCATTATGTCGATTCCTCTTATTTATTTTTTTAATTTTATTTTATTTTAACACTGTAGTGCATGATTTACCCACCATAACCCTGTATATGCTTATCCATTAGGAATTTATCTAGCCCATTCTTAAAAGTCATGACCAAGTCCTCCATTACTACTGTCTCAGGCAGGGAATTCGAAGTACGTATTGTCCTTACTGTGAAGAAACCTTTCTGTCTCTGTGTGCGAAATCTTTTCTCCTCTAACCTAAGCAGGTGTCCACGTGTCCTTTGTGCTGATCTTACCAAGAACAAATCCCCTGCTAGGTCTGTGTATTGACTCCTTATCTCCTATATATTTGCCTACATCTGTGACTCTGTGCCTGCCCGTTACGCTGGGCGGAGTCACAGATCTGGGCGGAGTCACAGATCGAGGAGAGGATGCAGGGCAGAATCAGGAGATAGCTGCGCTGGATGCAGGGCAGGTAATAATTATTACACGTCCTGCCTGCGATTCCCCGTCCCGGCACGCTCCTCCTGGCTCCTGCACACGGCGGGTACTGGGGTGGGGGGCAGGGGCGTCGGAATGGGGGGGGGGGGGCAAGGGGGCAACCCGCTCCCCCCAAATCATGAGAGAGGCGCCATTCACCTGGACCCACAACCTGTGCCGAAGCTTCAGCGCTGCCTGCGCTGTATTAGCACTGCAGCGGTGAAGCTGCCTTCCCCGTGTGCTCTGGCCGGCACGACGCGTACGCGGGCTTTGCAAGCCGCGTAGAGCGCCGGACAGTGGAGGGAACCGATGCTCAGTGAGTGAGTCACCTTCACTCACTGTACAGCGCGCCGGCGCCCGCCCGCCAGATCCCGGCGGCTCAACCGTGATGTGCCTCCTCTGCCCAGCCCTCCTCTCCTGCCTGCCTGCCTGTATGTCTGGCCACACGCCGCGGCTCCCAGCAGCTCCATGATGACAGTCCCCCTCTGCCCGGCCCTCCACTCCCGTGGCTCACACTGACTAGACACAGGTTAGAGGGGTCTGGGGGAAGGGAACATGAGATGACCTGCTGTGGGACACAATTTCAAAGAGCTGCAGGAGGGACAGGGAGCTGGGACCATGCCAGAGAAGCTCTCTCTCTCTCTCTCTCTCTCTCTCTCTCTCTCTCTCTCTCTCTCTCTCTCTCTCACCCACCCCCCCTTCACTCTCTCACCCCCCTCTCTCTCTCTCTCTCTCTCTCCTCCACCCCCTTCTCTTTTTCTCTCTCCCCTCCTGTGTAATGTAAGGGACGCTACTGTGCTGTGTAACGTGACGGACGCTACTGTGCTGTGTAACGTGACGGACGCTACTGTGCTGTGTAACGTGACGGACGCTACTGTGCGGTGTAACGTGACGGACGCTACTGTGCAGTGTAACGTGACGGACGCTACTGTGCGGTGTAACGTGACGGACGTTACTTTGCGGTGTAATGTGACGGACGCTACTGTGCGGTGTAATGTGACTGACGGACGCTACTGTGCGGAGTAATGTGACGGATGCTACTGTGCGGTGTAATGTGACGGACGCTACTGTGCGGTGTAATGTGACTGACGGACGCTACTGTGCGGAGTAATGTGACGGATGCTACTGTGCGGTGTAACGTGACGGACGCTACTGTGCAGTGTAACGTGACGGACGCTACTGTGCGGTGTAACGTGACGGACGTTACTTTGCGGTGTAATGTGACGGACGCTACTGTGCGGTGTAATGTGACGGACGCTACTGTGCGGTGTAATGTGACTGACGGACGCTACTGTGCGGAGTAATGTGACGGATGCTACTGTGCGGTGTAATGTGACGGATGCTACTGTGTGGTGTAACGTGACGGACGCTACTGTGCGGTGTAACGTGACGGACGCTACTGTGCGGTGTAACGTGACGGACGCTACTGTGCGGTGTAACGTGACGGACGCTACTGTGCGGTGTAACGTGACGGACGCTACTGTGCGGTGTAACGTGACGGACGTTACTGTGCGGTGTAATGTGACGGACGCTACTGTGCGGTGTAAAGTGACGGACGCTACTGTGCGGTGTAATGTGACTGACGGACGCTACTGTGCGGAGTAATGTGACGGACGCTACTGTGCGGTGTTCTGTGACGGACGCTACTGTGCGGTGTTCTGTGACGGACGCTACTGTGTGGTGTAACGTGACGGACGCTACTGTGCGGTGTAACGTGATGGACGTTACTGTGCTGTGTAACGTGACGGACGCTACTGTGCGGTGTAACGTGACGGACGCTACTGTGTGGTGTAACGTGACGGACGCTACTGTGCGGTGTAACGTGACGGACGCTACTGTGCGGTGTAACGTGACGGACGCTACTGTGCGGTGTAATGTGACGGACGCTACTGTGCGGTGTAATGTGATGGACGCTACTGTGCGGTGTAATGTGACTGATGGACGCTACTGTGCGGAGTAATGTGACGGACGCTACTGTGCGGTGTAACGTGACGGACGCTACTGTGCGGTGTAACGTGACGGACGCTACTGTGCGGTGTAATGTGACGGACGCTACTGTGACACCCTCCAACATCCACAGCCCACCTCTCCACCACACGCAGCACCTTGGACACCATCCGCAGCCGCTACCAGTGAGTCCCTGAATCAGGGGTGTTCAGCTGCACGGAGAGGCACCTCCACCTCACTGCACCCACCCTCTTTTCAAGCCCCTCCATTCCCACACTGAACTTACACCTACATTCTGTACATCGTGCCCTGCAGCCACTGTTCAAGCCGTCGCAAGGGGCTACGCCCTCTTCACCATCGCATGCCCTTTTGTTGTGCAATATTTAATCACTAACAAAACTAGGAATGCTGGTAATTCTCCATATAATACAAATATTGAAGACCAGAAAGGCGTGCAGGGGTTAAGGGGGCGTAGCCCCTTGCGACGATGTGAAGAGCGCCCGTAGGGCGCGATGAATCACCTAGTATATTTGTAAATGTTAATCATGTCGCCTCTTAATCTTTTTTCCAGCGTAAACATGCCTAGCCTATCAAGCCTATCCTCATATTCTAGCGCAGGGGCGGCCAACCAGTCAGTGACAAAAAGCCAAAAAACCTTGCTAGGTACGTCAAAGAGCCGACATCGAACCGAAGGCGCACATGCAAAAATGGAATGTGGCCTTGTGCCTGCTAGACCACACCCCTGGTATAAAATACATTGAAAAAGCCAGAACGAAATAAGTCAGATCCATTGAAAAAGCCACTTTCACATAAAATAATTGAAAAAGCCAGATTCACATAATAAACAAGGTCCCCCATGTGTCTCTCCGGCCAGCTCCCCATGTGACACTCCTGCTAGCACCCTCCTATGTCACTCCTGCCAGCACCCCCCATGTCACTCCAGCCAGCTCTCCCATGTGTCACTCCTGCTACCACCCTCCTATGTCACTCCAGCCAGCTTTCCCATGTGTCACTACTTCCAGCACCCTCCTTCATCACTCCAGTCAGCTCCTCATTCTGTCACTCCTGCCAGGACCCTTCTGTGTCACTCCAGCCAGCTCCGCCTTGTGTCACTCTAGCCCACCCTCATGTGTCACTAAAGTTCCCCCACCAAGTCGTGCCATTGCTGCAGCCCCTAATGTGTTCTCTGTTTGCCAGTGGGTGTGTCGCCTCTAGTATCTGGCTCCTTCAATTTTCAGTCCCTGTAGTGCTGCTGCATGTCTGGCTGGGGTGTAGCAGTTTCTGTGTCTGTTGTGGTCACATCATTTAGAGTGTTGGGAGCCACATTTTAATAAAGAAAGAGCCTCATGCGGCTCAAGAGCCACTGGTTGGCCACCGCTGTTCTAGCGTCTCCATCCCCTCAATCAATTTGGTCGCCCGTCTTTGAACATTTTCTAGTTCCAGGATATCCTTTTTGTAGTATGGTGCCCATAGTTGTGTACAGTATTCAAGATGTGGCCTCACCAGTGATTTGTGGAGTGCGCACATGCAGTGGCACCCCGGGAGCCCAGTGAGATGCTAAAAGCATCTCAGGGCTGTGATCGCCAGGCAGAGGCGGGAGGGGGTGTGCCAACGGCATTAGAACGCTGTTGGCGGGGAGTGGTCCGGACAATGGAGGCGTGTCTGGAGCGTTGGGGGGGCAGGCCACGGTGGCTGCGTGATGTCACAAGCAGCTGCTGCAACCTGGGACGTGGCAAGTAGCGCCCTGCCAGCACACAGGAGCTGCGCTGGCAGCTACTCGCCAGGTATAAAAGCATCGCCGCCGTGCGATGCTTTTGTACCTGTGCGGGGTGTAGGGCCTGAAATGCGGGGCAGAGTAGCCCTGTGCTGGGTGTCCCCCCGCATGTCAGAGTAAGTCTGAATTACCCCCTATGCCCAGCCTGCTATAATGCAATTCATATTATCTAAATGATCTTTCAGTAAAACTCAGAAATGTGCTTTTAAATCTGAATCAGGCCCTATATTATCAACCTGTGAGTAATCTTTTGATTGCAGTAAGCATTTTATTAGCCGCTCGCTGCCTGTAATTGGTGAACACAGAAACAATAGCTTGTGCCCAGCTGCATAGGAAATAGAAGCAGTGTGCAATAAGTTTCCGCATACGTAGATGTGGCCGGAGAGCCCCAGCCACGAGGCAAATGGCCGCTTTGGCACTGAAGGGGTTAACCCCTAGTGCCCGGCGCCATTTTGAAAGACAATGGGCGCTTGGCGCCAGATTTAAAAATGTATTGTGGGCGCTAGGCGCCGTGTTTATAAATGTTATCCAATGTATTTTAAACTGTGCCGTGGTCCCGGACCCCTCCGGAGACCACGGCAGGGAGGACAGCCCCCGGCGCGCTCAGCAGTGTGTGCGCGCCGGGGGAGAGAAGGCAGCCGCTGACCGCCGGAGTCCGGGAGCTCCGCTCCCGGCAGCGGTCGGTGAAGCCCCGGGCGCACTGGAGTGTGCGCGCCGGGGAGAAGGGTGAGCGCTGCGGCTGGGAGCTCGGCTCCCGCTGCAGTGCTCTCTGTAAGAGCCGCCGCTGGGGGCCGGGAGCTCTGCTCCCGGCGCCTCAGCCCGTCGGAGGTGGCCAGCCGCAGCAGCCGGGACGGACGTCCCGAGCTGCTAGCCGGCGAGGGGGGTGCGCCGCAGCCCGGCTCCCCGCCGGACGCTGCGGCGAGGCTACAAGACAGGCGCCGCTCATGGGGGACAGGGCTAGCCGGCTCCCTAGCGGTGTGGGGGAAATTAGGTTGGCAAGCAGGCTGATGAGCGCTGGGGTCCGAGAGCTACGCTCCCGGCGCCTCAGCGCTGCAACAGAGCCAGAGTCACGGCGGCCGGGACAAGTGTCCCGGGCCGCCGGGCTTCAGTACAGGGGGGTGCGCCGCTGCGTGCGGTGGGGCCACAAAAGTAGTGCCACCCTGGGGGGACAGGGAGAGCCAGCTCCCTGGACCCCAGTGGCAGGCAGACAGACTGGAGGGTGGGGGAAGCCAGCCCCATACCTCCAGCACACAGAGAGCCCTAGCAGCCAGGCTGCAGGGCTAGTACACAGTAGTTACAGACCGAAACATTGTGTAAAATAATGACATACAGTGGGTTGTAAGGCACTGCAGTGCCTGAGTATGTAGAGTCTGTGCAAGGCACAGGCTCAGTGTATATTTAAAGGGAAATGTACAGTGTGATTTAAAATGTAATGTATTTAAGGATAAATTGCACTTACTTGATTGTGTGTCCCAGGAGGGGGGAATCCATAGCTGTGCAGGCTGATGGATTCTCCCAGACCTTTTCCCCAAAAACGGAATGTTTTCCCATCCAGCCTCACAATTCCAAGAGGCACAGGGAGAGAGAGAAGCAGCTTAGCTATGAAACAAGCTGAGTGGTTTCTTGGAGCTCCATGGAGATCAGCCGTAGTGCCAAGAAACCTGGACCGGGGAGCCAGGCTGCCCAGCTCTGGAGCCCAAATCCAGGCTGCAGGCAGTGAGAGGGGTCCCGGGCAGGTTTCTGGAAGTCAGTTTAGGAGGGAAAAACTTCCCCCCAGCCAGACTGAACGGCATCGGAGAGTGTCCTGACTCTCCCAGATGGGAGAGTCCAAGGAGACCGACCACTCCCCACTGTCCATAGGGAACAATGTTAGGTGTGCATGAGACCAGAGCATGCACAGCTCATGGGTAAACATTGATTGGTTGTGCACCACAGGGCGGGCTTACCCCCTGTGGTAAGGGGTCTTGGAGAGGGATAAAAGAAGGGCAGTTGGCCCATAGGAGTGGAATTGTAACATCTTCTTCTGCTGAAAACATCTTGATTGTATGCTGTTGCCCCTAGCAATAGGGAGGAGCCTTTTTAAAGGTTATTTGAGCAATAAACACCTTTGCCTCAAGAAGACTGCTTCATCTTGTGACCTACAGGGTTAGGCCAAACCTAGCCCCGTTCTCCGGCTGTCCAGGGAAGCACCTGACGTCTCCAAGCTCCGCCTTCCGCCAGCTACCGGGAGAGGCCTAGCAAGTGGCTAGAGGGGATTCGTCAACACCACACAGCTGTGGTAAGGCAGTGCGTCGGCACATACAGAGCAGAACCGTGGTTCCAAACGCCACGGCAGGTTAGGAGTTTGGTGGTGGCAGCAAGAACCCGCCCACAGCGCAGTGGGTGGAGTCAGTAACAGGCGGTTACTGACGGTAAGCGGGAATCCCCTATGTGGTCAGGCCTCGTGCGGCTTGACCTTCCATTCTGTGCGCAGTCGACGGGACGCGGCAAGCGGCGAGTGCTTCCGTACGGTACCGTCCTGTCACAGAAATTGGTGGCATAGTGGTGGGATATTCCCAGGCGGCTTTTCATCACCCGATTGGAGAAGCCGAGTTACTCAGGAGAGGAGTAACTGCAGCGCAGGAGGACGCACAAGATGGCGGAATTCAGCGGAATGTCCAAGGAGGATCTGGAGATCGTATGCCAGGGGAAGGGTGTGGATATCCCTTCCAACGCGTCCAGAAGCGTCATGAAGGCGGCGCTCAGGAGCTGGGAGGAGTCTCATCGGGCGGAGGTGGAAAGCACTGACGGCGTCAGCATCGCAGAGGACGGCCCAACAGTGGACCTTCGTGAGGAACCGGTGAGAACCACAAGCCCCGCCCTCTCTCACAGCAGCAATGTTTCCCAGCAATCCCTAGCAGGGCCAGGATCCCAACGTCCCAGGGGGGGCGACCCGGATACCCTAGCAGATCGGCTAGCGGAATTGGGGGAAAGGGCAACGGAGCAAGAACGCATGCTTGTCATTCGGATGTGGCATGCGGAGCGGGCACCACAGGCCGTGGTACCCCGGGAGCCGTTGTCAGCTGTTGTACACAGGTCAGGACGTATACAGTTTGCCAAGTTTGCAGACAGTGATGGGGACATTGATGGACATTTACAAGTTTTTGAAAGGACTTGCAAACTACACGATCTACCCAAGTCAGAGTGGGTGAGACACCTTGTGCCCACTCTGCATGGAGAGGCCTTGGAGGCCTATCGAGGAGTGGCGACGGAGGACTGCGGGAACTACGACGAAGTCGCGAAGGCCCTCCTCCAGCGATTCTTCATCACTCCAGAGTCTTACAGGAAGAAATTCAGAGACTTGCCTAAGAATCCTAGCAGCACCCATGAGCAGTTCGCCACCCAGCTGCGGCAGTACGTGGTGAAGTGGGTGAAGGATTCGGAAGCCACTACATGGGACGCACTGATCGACCTGATCTGCAGGGAGCAGTTCTACCGCAGGTGCGCCCAAGAAGTGAAGGAGTGGGTGCTAGATCGGGAGCCACCCAGCTTAAAAATGGCTGCCCAATTAGCCGACAAATATGTGGCAATTCGGCCACGGGGGCAGAAGCGCCCCGCCAGCAGCCAGCTCCAACAGACTGTACCACCAAGGGGACCCCCCTCTTCAGCTCATCAACCCCAAAGACAAGCATCTTCCAACCCGGGTGCTCTTAGCCAGCAACCGCACCGCAGAGTCCCTGCAACTGATCAGAGATCATCGGTGCCACGACTGGAGAAGAAGTGCTACGGCTGTGGGAAAATCGGACATCTGAGGATGAACTGTCCTGCATCCCAAGCACCCCAGACTCGTGCCCCAAATCCGAGTGCTGGAGCCCGGATCGCTTGTTTGACGAGAGGAGATGAGCCTACAGAGACTGTTCCCCCTCCAGTCAGTCCGATGGAGTGTGGCGAGAGACAGGTGCACTCTGCGGAGAGAGTCACCTGCATGGCCAAACAGCCCCTACACAACATGTGGAGGCACCTGCAGCCAGTCCACGTGGGACCCCTGCAGGGAGAAGGCCTAAGAGACTTTGGGGCCTCAATCACTGTGGTGAGCCCCCACCTTATAGATCCTGCTGCAGTATTGCAGGGTCGCACTGCCACGGTCACCCTGGCAGAAGGAACAGAAAAAGCGGTTCCCATGGCAAGAGTCTACCTGGACTGGGGAGCTGGACCAGAGTTGCGAAAAGTTGCCGTCATGGATGGTCTCCCAACTGATGTGGTCCTAGGAAATGATCTGGGTGGTGGGATCGTCACTATGTTTGTTGGCGCCATTCCCCGGAGTCAAGTTCCAAAACCACCGTTGACATCAGCTACTCCAGCACAGCCCAGCCCAGAGGAAAAGACTACAGCTGCTAGACAACTGCCAGCACAGCCAACCACAGCATCAACCAGCCCAGAGGAAAAGATCACAGCGGCTAGATCAGTACATCGACCCCGCATGCCTTTTGCCTCTGGTATGCCTACGTCCCCTAGCAACGCAGAGGATGTCGGTTCCAGCTCGTTTGATCCTGTGGGGGTGCCCAATGATGCTCCTGACCCAAGTGGTTTGCCAACTCCGGCGGTGAGTATGAGAAACCACACTGACTTTTCCATGACTGACCCCTACCAGACTGACCCTAGTAGTCCCCACCTAGATCCCCCTGTAGAGTGTCCCAATTTAGGAGAGATTGAGGGCCACAGGCAGGAGTTTAGGGAGGCTCAACTCTCTGACCCATCCCCGAAAGGCATGAGGCGCCACTCTGGCAGCGGCCTTGACAGGGTTGGGGCGGGGAGGTTGACCTGGCGGGAAGGGTTAAGGTACAGGGTAGCCAGGAAAGTGGGAGGGGATAGACCAGATAGGGAATGTGTCCAACTGGTCCCCCCAGGGAACTTTCCTGTGCAACCGGTGTCGGTTGCCAGCGAAACCCCTTTGGACAGTAACCCGGAGACAGACCGTACCCTGAAGTGCCTGACACAGAGCTTACCCTGGTCTGGAATGTCTGATGACGCCCAGACCACATGTAAGGCTGGTGCCATGCGTTGGCAGCCGGGGCACTCCAGCGGTTGTGTTGTCTCTGGGCCTCTGCCCATAGGAGAACCCTTGCAGCAAGTTGCTGTGGACATAGCAGGTCCCTTGCCTGTGCACAGTAGATCGGGGAAGACACGCAGCCTCCCTGTAGTGGATGCCACACAGGATCCAGAGGCTGGTGGTCTGGCCGCCATCACTGTGGCACAGGTAGCGGACGAGGAGGGAAGAGTAGGCCTAGGTGACAGGGTATGTTTCCCGAGTCATAGGTCGACAGAGGAGGATTGGAGGGCAGGTCTGACGGTTAGGGCAGACAGTTGCCAGTTAGGTATGACGGAGGTGCAGTGCCTGGGGCACCATGTGGGAGGAGACAGGGGTAGGCCCAACCCAGAGGGGGTGGAGGCAACCAGAGGCTGTCCCCGGCCCACATCACCCAGACCGGTACTGACCTTAGAACCTGTAAGGCCCTACGGACATGTTGTCATTGACTTTAGTCCTGTAGTGAACCCCTTGACAGAGATGGCTAGGAAGGGCATTCCCAAGTCAGTGGACTTTGCACCCGCTTGCGAGTTGGCATTCCAGTCATTGAAGGAGGCTCGGGTACCCGCTCCAGTGCTGATGGCGCACATTCTTGACCAGGACTGTGTGTTACGAACTATTGCGCCACTGCACGGACTGGGAGCAGTACCGAGCCAGAAAGAGCCATATGGGCAGGAGCACCCTGTGGCCTGGTTGAGCAGTATACTGCTATTGTGGGAGGTGGGGTATGCCACAGTTGGGACACCGTGGGTGGCACTTGTTTGTAACCGGCCCCCCACCGTGGTGACTTACCACCTACCTGTTAGGTGGCTGCAACCTACCTTGGGGGAATTGGACAGACTTTTGTGGTGGAGCCTTGAACTTGGACTTCAGGCGGACTATTTGAACATGGTGCACCCACGAAGAGAGGCCCACTACACTATGGATGAACTGTCTAGGCCAGAGCCTACAACCCCCAGGTAGCGTCCCCTTCACCCCCACGGACTGCGGGACCAGGACCCAAATCGTTGGGACATGGGTCCCTGGTTGACCCGCTTGAATGGGGGGGGAGGAGTGTGGCCGGAGAGCCCCAGCCACGAGGCAAATGGCCGCTTTGGCACTGAAGGGGTTAACCCCTAGTGCCCGGCGCCATTTTGAAAGACAATGGGCGCTTGGCGACAGATTTAAAAATGTATTGTGGGCGCTAGGCGCCGTGTTTATAAATGTTATCCAATGTATTTTAAACTGTGCCGTGGTCCCGGACCCCTCCGGAGACCACGGCAGGGAGGACAGCCCCCGGCGCGCTCAGCAGTGTGTGCGCGCCGGGGGAGAGAAGGCAGCCGCTGACCGCCGGAGTCCGGGAGCTCCGCTCCCGGCAGCGGTCGGTGAAGCCCCGGGCGCACTGGAGTGTGCGCGCCGGGGAGAAGGGTGAGCGCTGCGGCTGGGAGCTCGGCTCCCGCTGCAGTGCTCTCTGTAAGAGCCGCCGCTGGGGGCCGGGAGCTCTGCTCCCGGCGCCTCAGCCCGTCGGAGGTGGCCAGCTGCAGCAGCCGGGACGGACGTCCCGAGCTGCTAGCCGGCGAGGGGGGTGCGCCGCAGCCCGGCTCCCCGCCGGACGCTGCGGCGAGGCTACAAGACAGGCGCCGCTCATGGGGGACCGGGCTAGCCGGCTCCCTAGCGGTGTGGGGGAAATTAGGTTGGCAAGCAGACTGATGAGCGCTGGGGTCCGGGAGCTACGCTCCCGGCGCCTCAGCGCTACAACAGAGCCAGAGTCACGGCGGCCGGGACAAGTGTCCCGGGCCGCCGGGCTTCAGTACAGGGGGGTGCGCCGCTGCGTGCGGCGGGGCCACAAAAGTAGTGCCACCCTGGGGGGACAGGGAGAGCCAGCTCCCTGGACCCCAGTGGCAGGCAGACAGGCTGGAGGGTGGGGGAAGCCAGCCCCATACCTCCAGCACACAGAGAGCCCTAGCAGCCAGGCTGCAGGGCTAGTACACAGTAGTTACAGACCGAAACATTGTGTAAAATAATGACATACAGTGGGTTGTAAGGCACTGCAGTGCCTGAGTATGTAGAGTCTGTGCAAGGCACAGGCTCAGTGTATATTTAAAGGGAAATGTACAGTGTGATTTAAAATGTAATGTATTTAAGGATAAATTGCACTTACTTGATTGTGTGTCCCAGGAGGGGGGAATCCATAGCTGTGCAGGCTGATGGATTCTCCCAGACCTTTTCCCCAAAAACGGAATGTTTTCCCATCCAGCCTCACAATTCCAAGAGGCACAGGGAGAGAGAGAAGCAGCTTAGCTATGAAACAAGCTGAGTGGTTTCTTGGAGCTCCATGGAGATCAGCCGTAGTGCCAAGAAACCTGGACCGGGGAGCCAGACTGCCCAGCTCTGGAGCCCAAATCCAGGCTGCAGGCAGTGAGAGGGGTCCCGGGCAGGTTTCTGGAAGTCAGTTTAGGAGGGAAAAACTTCCCCCCAGCCAGACTGAACGGCATCGGGGAGTGTCCTGACTCTCCCAGATGGGAGAGTCCAAGGAGACCGACCACTCCCCACTGTCCATAGGGAACAATGTTAGGTGTGCATGAGACCAGAGCATGCACAGCTCATGGGTAAACATTGATTGGTTGTGCACCACAGGGCGGGCTTACCCCCTGTGGTAAGGGGTCTTGGAGAGGGATAAAAGAAGGGCAGTTGGCCCATAGGAGTGGAATTGTAACATCTTCTTCTGCTGAAAACATCTTGATTGTATGCTGTTGCCCCTAGCAATAGGGAGGAGCCTTTTTAAAGGTTATTTGAGCAATAAACACCTTTGCCTCAAGAAGACTGCTTCATCTTGTGACCTACAGGGTTAGGCCAAACCTAGCCCCGTTCTCCGGCTGTCCAGGGAAGCACCTGACGTCTCCAAGCTCCGCCTTCCGCCAGCTACCGGGAGAGGCCTAGCAAGTGGCTAGAGGGGATTCGTCAACACCACACAGCTGTGGTAAGGCAGTGCGTCGGCACATACAGAGCAGAACCGTGGTTCCAAACGCCACGGCAGGTTAGGAGTTTGGTGGTGGCAGCAAGAACCCGCCCACAGCGCAGTGGGTGGAGTCAGTAACAGGCGGTTACTGATGGTAAGCGGGAATCCCCTATGTGGTCAGGCCTCGTGCGGCTTGACCTTCCATTCTGTGCGCAGTCGACGGGACGCGGCAAGCGGCGAGTGCTTCCGTACGGTACCGTCCTGTCACAGAAATTGGTGGCATAGTGGTGGGATATTCCCAGGCGGCTTTTCATCACCCGATTGGAGAAGCCGAGTTACTCAGGAGAGGAGTAACTGCAGCGCAGGAGGACGCACAAGATGGCGGAATTCAGCGGAATGTCCAAGGAGGATCTGGAGATCGTATGCCAGGGGAAGGGTGTGGATATCCCTTCCAACGCGTCCAGAAGCGTCATGAAGGCGGCGCTCAGGAGCTGGGAGGAGTCTCATCGGGCGGAGGTGGAAAGCACTGACGGCGTCAGCATCGCAGAGGACGGCCCAACAGTGGACCTTCGTGAGGAACCGGTGAGAACCACAAGCCCCGCCCTCTCTCACAGCAGCAATGTTTCCCAGCAATCCCTAGCAGGGCCAGGATCCCAACGTCCCAGGGGGGGCGACCCGGATACCCTAGCAGATCGGCTAGCGGAATTGGGGGAAAGGGCAACGGAGCAAGAACGCATGCTTGTCATTCGGATGTGGCATGCGGAGCGGGCACCACAGGCCGTGGTACCCCGGGAGCCGTTGTCAGCTGTTGTACACAGGTCAGGACGTATACAGTTTGCCAAGTTTGCAGACAGTGATGGGGACATTGATGGACATTTACAAGTTTTTGAAAGGACTTGCAAACTACACGATCTACCCAAGTCAGAGTGGGTGAGACACCTTGTGCCCACTCTGCATGGAGAGGCCTTGGAGGCCTATCGAGGAGTGGCGACGGAGGACTGCGGGAACTACGACGAAGTCGCGAAGGCCCTCCTCCAGCGATTCTTCATCACTCCAGAGTCTTACAGGAAGAAATTCAGAGACTTGCCTAAGAATCCTAGCAGCACCCATGAGCAGTTCGCCACCCAGCTGCGGCAGTACGTGGTGAAGTGGGTGAAGGATTCGGAAGCCACTACATGGGACGCACTGATCGACCTGATCTGCAGGGAGCAGTTCTACCGCAGGTGCGCCCAAGAAGTGAAGGAGTGGGTGCTAGATCGGGAGCCACCCAGCTTAAAAATGGCTGCCCAATTAGCCGACAAATATGTGGCAATTCGGCCACGGGGGCAGAAGCGCCCCGCCAGCAGCCAGCTCCAACAGACTGTACCACCAAGGGGACCCCCCTCTTCAGCTCATCAACCCCAAAGACAAGCATCTTCCAACCCGGGTGCTCTTAGCCAGCAACCGCACCGCAGAGTCCCTGCAACTGATCAGAGATCATCGGTGCCACGACTGGAGAAGAAGTGCTACGGCTGTGGGAAAATCGGACATCTGAGGATGAACTGTCCTGCATCCCAAGCACCCCAGACTCGTGCCCCAAATCCGAGTGCTGGAGCCCGGATCGCTTGTTTGACGAGAGGAGATGAGCCTACAGAGACTGTTCCCCCTCCAGTCAGTCCGATGGAGTGTGGCGAGAGACAGGTGCACTCTGCGGAGAGAGTCACCTGCATGGCCAAACAGCCCCTACACAACATGTGGAGGCACCTGCAGCCAGTCCACGTGGGACCCCTGCAGGGAGAAGGCCTAAGAGACTCTGGGGCCTCAATCACTGTGGTGAGCCCCCACCTTATAGATCCTGCTGCAGTATTGCAGGGTCGCACTGCCACGGTCACCCTGGCAGAAGGAACAGAAAAAGCGGTTCCCATGGCAAGAGTCTACCTGGACTGGGGAGCTGGACCAGAGTTGCGAAAAGTTGCCGTCATGGATGGTCTCCCAACTGATGTGGTCCTAGGAAATGATCTGGGTGGTGGGATCGTCACTATGGCCCTCATTCCGAGTTGTTCGCTCGCAAGGCGAATGTAGCAGAGTTACACACGCTAAGCCGCCGCCTACTGGGAGTGAATCTTAGCTTCTTAAAATTGCGACCGACGTACGCGCAATATTGCGATTACAAACGAGTTAGCAGTTTCAGAGTAGCTCCAGACTTACTCTGCCTGTGCGATCATTTCAGTGCTTGTCGTTCCTGGTTGACGTCACAAACACACCCAGCGTTCGCCCAGGCACTCCCACCGTTTCCCCGGCCACTCCTGCGTTTTTTCCGGAAACGGTAGCGTTTTCAGCCACACGCCCCTGAAACGCCGTGTATCCGCCCAGTAACACCCATTTCCTGTCAATCACATTACGATCGCCGGAGCGAAGAAAAAGCCGTGAGTAAAAATACTTTCTTCATAGTAAAGTTACTTGGCGCAGTCGCAGTGCGAACATTGCGCATGCGTACTAAGCGGATTTTCACTGCGATGCGATGAAAAATACCGAGCGAACAACTCGGAATGAGGGCCTATGTTTGTTGGCGCCATTCCCCGGAGTCAAGTTCCAAAACCACCGTTGACATCAGCTACTCCAGCACAGCCCAGCCCAGAGGAAAAGACTACAGCTGCTAGACAACTGCCAGCACAGCCAACCACAGCATCAACCAGCCCAGAGGAAAAGATCACAGCGGCTAGATCAGTACATCGACCCCGCATGCCTTTTGCCTCTGGTATGCCTACGTCCCCTAGCAACGCAGAGGATGTCGGTTCCAGCTCGTTTGATCCTGTGGGGGTGCCCAATGATGCTCCTGACCCAAGTGGTTTGCCAACTCCGGCGGTGAGTATGAGAAACCACACTGACTTTTCCATGACTGACCCCTACCAGACTGACCCTAGTAGTCCCCACCTAGATCCCCCTGTAGAGTGTCCCAATTTAGGAGAGATTGAGGGCCACAGGCAGGAGTTTAGGGAGGCTCAACTCTCTGACCCATCCCCGAAAGGCATGAGGCGCCACTCTGGCAGCGGCCTTGACAGGGTTGGGGCGGGGAGGTTGACCTGGCGGGAAGGGTTAAGGTACAGGGTAGCCAGGAAAGTGAGAGGGGATAGACCAGATAGGGAATGTGTCCAACTGGTCCCCCCAGGGAACTTTCCTGTGCAACCGGTGTCGGTTGCCAGCGAAACCCCTTTGGACAGTAACCCGGAGACAGACCGTACCCTGAAGTGCCTGAAACAGAGCTTACCCTGGTCTGGAATGTCTGATGACGCCCAGACCACATGTAAGGCTGGTGCCATGCGTTGGCAGCCGGGGCACTCCAGCGGTTGTGTTGTCTCTGGGCCTCTGCCCATAGGAGAACCCTTGCAGCAAGTTGCTGTGGACATAGCAGGTCCCTTGCCTGTGCACAGTAGATCGGGGAAGACACGCAGCCTCCCTGTAGTGGATGCCACACAGGATCCAGAGGCTGGTGGTCTGGCCGCCATCACTGTGGCACAGGTAGCGGACGAGGAGGGAAGAGTAGGCCTAGGTGACAGGGTATGTTTCCCGAGTCATAGGTCGACAGAGGAGGATTGGAGGGCAGGTCTGACGGTTAGGGCAGACAGTTGCCAGTTAGGTATGACGGAGGTGCAGTGCCTGGGGCACCATGTGGGAGGAGACAGGGGTAGGCCCAACCCAGAGGGGGTGGAGGCAACCAGAGGCTGTCCCCGGCCCACATCACCCAGACCGGTACTGACCTTAGAACCTGTAAGGCCCTACGGACATGTTGTCATTGACTTTAGTCCTGTAGTGAACCCCTTGACAGAGATGGCTAGGAAGGGCATTCCCAAGTCAGTGGACTTTGCACCCGCTTGCGAGTTGGCATTCCAGTCATTGAAGGAGGCTCGGGTACCCGCTCCAGTGCTGATGGCGCACATTCTTGACCAGGACTGTGTGTTACGAACTATTGCGCCACTGCACGGACTGGGAGCAGTACCGAGCCAGAAAGAGCCATATGGGCAGGAGCACCCTGTGGCCTGGTTGAGCAGTATACTGCTATTGTGGGAGGTGGGGTATGCCACAGTTGGGACACCGTGGGTGGCACTTGTTTGTAACCGGCCCCCCACCGTGGTGATTTACCACCTACCTGTTAGGTGGCTGCAACCTACCTTGGGGGAATTGGACAGACTTTTGTGGTGGAGCCTTGAACTTGTACTTCAGGCGGACTATTTGAACATGGTGCACCCACGAAGAGAGGCCCACTACACTATGGATGAACTGTCTAGGCCAGAGCCTACAACCCCCAGGTAGCGTCCCCTTCACCCCCACGGACTGCGGGACCAGGACCCAAATCGTTGGGACATGGGTCCCTGGTTGACCCGCTTGAATGGGGGGGGAGGAGTGTGGCCGGAGAGCCCCAGCCACGAGGCAAATGGCCGCTTTGGCACTGAAGGGGTTAACCCCTAGTGCCCGGCGCCATTTTGAAAGACAATGGGCGCTTGGCGCCAGATTTAAAAATGTATTGTGGGCGCTAGGCGCCGTGTTTATAAATGTTATCCAATGTATTTTAAACTGTGCCGTGGTCCCGGACCCCTCCGGAGACCACGGCAGGGAGGACAGCCCCCGGCGCGCTCAGCAGTGTGTGCGCGCCGGGGGAGAGAAGGCAGCCGCTGACCGTCGGAGTCCGGGAGCTCCGCTCCCGGCAGCGGTCGGTGAAGCCCCGGGCGCACTGGAGTGTGCGCGCCGGGGAGAAGGGTGAGCGCTGCGGCTGGGAGCTCGGCTCCCGCTGCAGTGCTCTCTGTAAGAGCCGCCGCAGGGGGCCGGGAGCTCTGCTCCCGGCGCCTCAGCCCGTCGGAGGTGGCCAGCTGCAGCAGCCGGGACGGACGTCCCGAGCTGCTAGCCGGCGAGGGGGGTGCGCCGCAGCCCGGCTCCCCGCCGGACGCTGCGGCGAGGCTACAAGACAGGCGCCGCTCATGGGGGACCGGGCTAGCCGGCTCCCTAGCGGTGTGGGGGAAATTAGGTTGGCAAGCAGGCTGATGAGCGCTGGGGTCCGGGAGCTACGCTCCCGGCGCCTCAGCGCTACAACAGAGCCAGAGTCACGGCGGCCGGGACAAGTGTCCCGGGCCGCCGGGCTTCAGTACAGGGGGGTGCGCCGCTGCGTGCGGCGGGGCCACAAAAGTAGTGCCACCCTGGGGGGACAGGGAGAGCCAGCTCCCTGGACCCCAGTGGCAGGCAGACAGGCTGGAGGGTGGGGGAAGCCAGCCCCATACCTCCAGCACACAGAGAGCCCTAGCAGCCAGGCTGCAGGGCTAGTACACAGTAGTTACAGACCGAAACATTGTGTAAAATAATGACATACAGTGGGTTGTAAGGCACTGCAGTGCCTGAGTATGTAGAGTCTGTGCAAGGCACAGGCTCAGTGTATATTTAAAGGGAAATGTACAGTGTGATTTAAAATGTAATGTATTTAAGGATAAATTGCACTTACTTGATTGTGTGTCCCAGGAGGGGGGAATCCATAGCTGTGCAGGCTGATGGATTCTCCCAGACCTTTTCCCCAAAAACGGAATGTTTTCCCATCCAGCCTCACAATTCCAAGAGGCACAGGGAGAGAGAGAAGCAGCTTAGCTATGAAACAAGCTGAGTGGTTTCTTGGAGCTCCATGGAGATCAGCCGTAGTGCCAAGAAACCTGGACCGGGGAGCCAGACTGCCCAGCTCTGGAGCCCAAATCCAGGCTGCAGGCAGTGATAGGGGTCCCGGGCAGGTTTCTGGAAGTCAGTTTAGGAGGGAAAAACTTCCCCCCAGCCAGACTGAACGGCATCGGGGAGTGTCCTGACTCTCCCAGATGGGAGAGTCCAAGGAGACCGACCACTCCCCACTGTCCATAGGGAACAATGTTAGGTGTGCATGAGACCAGAGCATGCACAGCTCATGGGTAAACATTGATTGGTTGTGCACCACAGGGCGGGCTTACCCCCTGTGGTAAGGGGTCTTGGAGAGGGATAAAAGAAGGGCAGTTGGCCCATAGGAGTGGAATTGTAACATCTTCTTCTGCTGAAAACATCTTGATTGTATGCTGTTGCCCCTAGCAATAGGGAGGAGCCTTTTTTAAAGGTTATTTGAGCAATAAACACCTTTGCCTCAAGAAGACTGCTTCATCTTGTGACCTACAGGGTTAGGCCAAACCTAGCCCCGTTCTCCGGCTGTCCAGGGAAGCACCTGACGTCTCCAAGCTCCGCCCTCCGCCAGCTACCGGGAGAGGCCTAGCAAGTGGCTAGAGGGGATTCGTCAACACCACACAGCTGTGGTAAGGCAGTGCGTCGGCACATACAGAGCAGAACCGTGGTTCCAAACGCCACGGCAGGTTAGGAGTTTGGTGGTGGCAGCAAGAACCCGCCCACAGCGCAGTGGGTGGAGTCAGTAACAGGCGGTTACTGACGGTAAGCGGGAATCCCCTATGTGGTCAGGCCTCGTGCGGCTTGACCTTCCATTCTGTGCGCAGTCGACGGGACGCGGCAAGCGGCGAGTGCTTCCGTACGGTACCGTCCTGTCACAGAAATTGGTGGCATAGTGGTGGGATATTCCCAGGCGGCTTTTCATCACCCGATTGGAGAAGCCGAGTTACTCAGGAGAGGAGTAACTGCAGCGCAGGAGGACGCACAAGATGGCGGAATTCAGCGGAATGTCCAAGGAGGATCTGGAGATCGTATGCCAGGGGAAGGGTGTGGATATCCCTTCCAACGCGTCCAGAAGCGTCATGAAGGCGGCGCTCAGGAGCTGGGAGGAGTCTCATCGGGCGGAGGTGGAAAGCACTGACGGCGTCAGCATCGCAGAGGACGGCCCAACAGTGGACCTTCGTGAGGAACCGGTGAGAACCACAAGCCCCGCCCTCTCTCACAGCAGCAATGTTTCCCAGCAATCCCTAGCAGGGCCAGGATCCCAACGTCCCAGGGGGGGCGACCCGGATACCCTAGCAGATCGGCTAGCGGAATTGGGGGAAAGGGCAACGGAGCAAGAACGCATGCTTGTCATTCGGATGTGGCATGCGGAGCGGGCACCACAGGCCGTGGTACCCCGGGAGCCGTTGTCAGCTGTTGTACACAGGTCAGGACGTATACAGTTTGCCAAGTTTGCAGACAGTGATGGGGACATTGATGGACATTTACAAGTTTTTGAAAGGACTTGCAAACTACACGATCTACCCAAGTCAGAGTGGGTGAGACACCTTGTGCCCACTCTGCATGGAGAGGCCTTGGAGGCCTATCGAGGAGTGGCGACGGAGGACTGCGGGAACTACGACGAAGTCGCGAAGGCCCTCCTCCAGCGATTCTTCATCACTCCAGAGTCTTACAGGAAGAAATTCAGAGACTTGCCTAAGAATCCTAGCAGCACCCATGAGCAGTTCGCCACCCAGCTGCGGCAGTACGTGGTGAAGTGGGTGAAGTATTCGGAAGCCACTACATGGGACGCACTGATCGACCTGATCTGCAGGGAGCAGTTCTACCGCAGGTGCGCCCAAGAAGTGAAGGAGTGGGTGCTAGATCGGGAGCCACCCAGCTTAAAAATGGCTGCCCAATTAGCCGACAAATATGTGGCAATTCGGCCACGGGGGCAGAAGCGCCCCGCCAGCAGCCAGCTCCAACAGACTGTACCACCAAGGGGATCCCCCTCTTCAGCTCATCAACCCCAAAGACAAGCATCTTCCAACCCGGGTGCTCTTAGCCAGCAACCGCACCGCAGAGTCCCTGCAACTGATCAGAGATCATCGGTGCCACGACTGGAGAAGAAGTGCTACGGCTGTGGGAAAATCGGACATCTGAGGATGAACTGTCCTGCATCCCAAGCACCCCAGACTCGTGCCCCAAATCCGAGTGCTGGAGCCCGGATCGCTTGTTTGACGAGAGGAGATGAGCCTACAGAGACTGTTCCCCCTCCAGTCAGTCCGATGGAGTGTGGCGAGAGACAGGTGCACTCTGCGGAGAGAGTCACCTGCATGGCCAAACAGCCCCTACACAACATGTGGAGGCACCTGCAGCCAGTCCACGTGGGACCCCTGCAGGGAGAAGGCCTAAGAGACTCTGGGGCCTCAATCACTGTGGTGAGCCCCCACCTTATAGATCCTGCTGCAGTATTGCAGGGTCGCACTGCCACGGTCACCCTGGCAGAAGGAACAGAAAAAGCGGTTCCCATGGCAAGAGTCTACCTGGACTGGGGAGCTGGACCAGAGTTGCGAAAAGTTGCCGTCATGGATGGTCTCCCAACTGATGTGGTCCTAGGAAATGATCTGGGTGGTGGGATCGTCACTATGTTTGTTGGCGCCATTCCCCGGAGTCAAGTTCCAAAACCACCGTTGACATCAGCTACTCCAGCACAGCCCAGCCCAGAGGAAAAGACTACAGCTGCTAGACAACTGCCAGCACAGCCAACCACAGCATCAACCAGCCCAGAGGAAAAGATCACAGCGGCTAGATCAGTACATCGACCCCGCATGCCTTTTGCCTCTGGTATGCCTACGTCCCCTAGCAACGCAGAGGATGTCGGTTCCAGCTCGTTTGATCCTGTGGGGGTGCCCAATGATGCTCCTGACCCAAGTGGTTTGCCAACTCCGGCGGTGAGTATGAGAAACCACACTGACTTTTCCATGACTGACCCCTACCAGACTGACCCTAGTAGTCCCCACCTAGATCCCCCTGTAGAGTGTCCCAATTTAGGAGAGATTGAGGGCCACAGGCAGGAGTTTAGGGAGGCTCAACTCTCTGACCCATCCCCGAAAGGCATGAGGCGCCACTCTGGCAGCGGCCTTGACAGGGTTGGGGCGGGGAGGTTGACCTGGCGGGAAGGGTTAAGGTACAGGGTAGCCAGGAAAGTGGGAGGGGATAGACCAGATAGGGAATGTGTCCAACTGGTCCCCCCAGGGAACTTTCCTGTGCAACCGGTGTCGGTTGCCAGCGAAACCCCTTTGGACAGTAACCCGGAGACAGACCGTACCCTGAAGTGCCTGACACAGAGCTTACCCTGGTCTGGAATGTCTGATGACGCCCAGACCACATGTAAGGCTGGTGCCATGCGTTGGCAGCCGGGGCACTCCAGCGGTTGTGTTGTCTCTGGGCCTCTGCCCATAGGAGAACCCTTGCAGCAAGTTGCTGTGGACATAGCAGGTCCCTTGCCTGTGCACAGTAGATCGGGGAAGACACGCAGCCTCCCTGTAGTGGATGCCACACAGGATCCAGAGGCTGGTGGTCTGGCCGCCATCACTGTGGCACAGGTAGCGGACGAGGAGGGAAGAGTAGGCCTAGGTGACAGGGTATGTTTCCCGAGTCATAGGTCGACAGAGGAGGATTGGAGGGCAGGTCTGACGGTTAGGGCAGACAGTTGCCAGTTAGGTATGACGGAGGTGCAGTGCCTGGGGCACCATGTGGGAGGAGACAGGGGTAGGCCCAACCCAGAGGGGGTGGAGGCAACCAGAGGCTGTCCCCGGCCCACATCACCCAGACCGGTACTGACCTTAGAACCTGTAAGGCCCTACGGACATGTTGTCATTGACTTTAGTCCTGTAGTGAACCCCTTGACAGAGATGGCTAGGAAGGGCATTCCCAAGTCAGTGGACTTTGCACCCGCTTGCGAGTTGGCATTCCAGTCATTGAAGGAGGCTCGGGTACCCGCTCCAGTGCTGATGGCGCACATTCTTGACCAGGACTGTGTGTTACGAACTATTGCGCCACTGCACGGACTGGGAGCAGTACCGAGCCAGAAAGAGCCATATGGGCAGGAGCACCCTGTGGCCTGGTTGAGCAGTATACTGCTATTGTGGGAGGTGGGGTATGCCACAGTTGGGACACCGTGGGTGGCACTTGTTTGTAACCGGCCCCCCACCGTGGTGACTTACCACCTACCTGTTAGGTGGCTGCAACCTACCTTGGGGGAATTGGACAGACTGTTGTGGTGGAGCCTTGAACTTGGACTTCAGGCGGACTATTTGAACATGGTGCACCCACGAAGAGAGGCCCACTACACTATGGATGAACTGTCTAGGCCAGAGCCTACAACCCCCAGGTAGCGTCCCCTTCACCCCCACGGACTGCGGGACCAGGACCCAAATCGTTGGGACATGGGTCCCTGGTTGACCCGCTTGAATGGTGGGGGGGGGAGTGTGGCCGGAGAGCCCCAGCCACGAGGCAAATGGCCGCTTTGGCACTGAAGGGGTTAACCCCTAGTGCCCGGCGCCATTTTGAAAGACAATGGGCGCTTGGCGCCAGATTTAAAAATGTATTGTGGGCGCTAGGCGCCGTGTTTATAAATGTTATCCAATGTATTTTAAACTGTGCCGTGGTCCCGGACCCCTCCGGAGACCACGGCAGGGAGGACAGCCCCCGGCGCGCTCAGCAGTGTGTGCGCGCCGGGGGAGAGAAGGCAGCCGCTGACCGCCGGAGTCCGGGAGCTCCGCTCCCGGCAGCGGTCGGTGAAGCCCCGGGCGCACTGGAGTGTGCGCGCCGGGGAGAAGGGTGAGCGCTGCGGCTGGGAGCTCGGCTCCCGTTGCAGTGCTCTCTGTAAGAGCCGCCGCTGGGGGCCGGGAGCTCTGCTCCCGGCGCCTCAGCCCGTCGGAGGTGGCCAGCTGCAGCAGCCAGGACGGACGTCCCGAGCTGCTAGCCGGCGAGGGGGGTGCACCGCAGCCCGGCTCCCCGCCGGACGCTGCTGTCAAAGTCAGAAAAATATCCCTATACACGCTGCCATATTTGCACCTCATGCTGGTCCGTGCTGCGCATGCGTGCGCTTTCCCGTGATAGCGCATACCCGCTGATGCGTGCACCCGCTCGCATCGGTATGCGTATTTACGGTAAAGAGTATGTAGTCGTAGCGTGCGACCCAATCGTTACATATTTCCACAATTAATGTAGTTTGTAGATCATGGTCCCTTTGATAGATTCTGAAAGTTTGGTTAATATAGAATGTCCCTGACTGGAGGAATCCCTCTTTGTATTGTGCGAAGGGTCTAACAGGAATCATACAGCAGTGTTTGGTACCCATCGGAAGAGTATTTAATTAGCAATATTCCGGTGTTGGTTTGGAGCGTATTAATCGCTCGTGCGAATAGTTATGGACATAAGAAGTTTATGTCCATTACTATTATTTACTCATACTCAGGTATGCGGCGGGAAACCTAGTTTCCCACCCACCTGAGCTGTTTGAAATCGTCACAGCCCACCTGTATGAATCACCCTATGACCTTTTGTTATAGTGCAAAGCCGAATTCCTGTGTCCAATGGACGATCAGATTGTAGGGACCATTAGATTGCATTGTGTGTGGGGCATAAATAGGCAGGCCGACCACATCCAGCTCTCACTCTTCAACGGTTCTCATTGCTGAAAATCGGGTGCTGGATGTCCAGGCGCATGCGATCGTTTCCCCTTGTGCGTAAGTTTCACTCCGTAATCATATTGTCTTACTGTGAGCCAATCTCTCTCTTTCTCTCTCTCTCTCTCTCTCTCTCTCTCTCTCTCTCTCTCTCCTTTCTCTTTCTCTCGTATCTCCCATTGACTAGTATTGTATTGTATTAGATCAGCATAGTATTGTATTGTATTTCTTGTATAGTTATTCGGTTAGGAAGTCTCTGTTATATTGTAGTGTATCATTTGTACTGTGATTCCTTTTTACAAGTATAATAGTTATAATACAGATAATAGGCTTTGGACCCTAAACCAGTATCTGTGTATTTCCTATAGTTTCAAGTGTTCACTTGAGCGTCGGTGACGCTCAAGCAGCTTTGTAGTTAGTCAGGTTACACAAGGTTGCACTTACACCCTGTATTCACATTAAGGTATTCTGTGTATTTCATTAATAATAGGTTTAGACATAAAGGTATAGCGTTGTGAGCGTCTGCGCCGCTGGTGATCTCCTCGTGGTCTCGAGCGTCCGCTACGCCATAGCGAATCATTACTCTAGTCATCACCGATAACGTGCTGTCCTGTGATCGCTGGGCCGTGAGCGAACGTGACGCTTGAGCGTCTCGCCTACGGCTAAGCGATCGTTACGCAACAAGCGTACCCTTACGGTACTTCTTAAGTAAACAGCGTACTGTGTTCTTAGACTTCATTAAGGGTTGTTTATACGACAAAGGAATTTAACATTGTCAATTGGGGACTCGTCCTGTCCTTCTCATATCTGCACTAGGTAGATCAGCAGACATTATCCCCCAGCAAAGGGTGGGAGGTTGTCTCACAGTGCTGACGGGATAAGCGTCTGCTTCACTTAGATAAAGAGTGCTGAAGGAATCCGGGAACCGGAAGTAAGAACAAAACGCTTGTGTCTTTTAAAACTGTTTATTTCTTTTCTGTCTTGCGTATACACGCACGCATACATATATATCTGCATTTCTTTTTCAAAATTTCGTATATCACTATTCCTGTTTGCCAATTTTTATAGTTGAAAGAAAAGTGCTAAAAGAGACTTGCTGTTATTTCATAATTTAAGAATAGAGGTAATAGTTAAAAGTGTAAGACAAACACACAGGTTTGCCTGGGAGATAAGGCAAAGCCAGTGGGGTACGCGGTAGATGATCAGGGATCGTTTACATTGATAAAAGTATATTGTGTTACGGTGGATCTTTGTTTTGCGTACACGTGTCTCTAACAAAGACTAGCGTACGCAATCCAAAGGCCGACGCACGCAGCGTTCATTACGCAACGTGGCGTCCGGTTACGCCCACGTAGCTCAAGTCACGATAAGCGATAATTAGCGCAAAGCGGTAGATAACGCGACGCGGTAAATAACGCAAGTCTATTTTTGGAAAATTTGAAATTTAGTTTAACAGATCCTGCTCCTAATTGGTAACACAGCTGGGCTAAAGAAAATTTCTGCGCAGAAATAGATATAGAAACGAAAGTGTACATGTGTTGAGTGAGTGTGTTTTTTATTACATAAGTTTATATAACTTAGAGGTTGAACCAAAAGAAATCAGGTAGGACATACGTGTAAGTGACATACGGTGGCTAAGGAGGCATCCTTGGTTAAATAAAATAAGAGCATTAGAGTATAGCGGACCACAAGGTAACAAGACCAGGAGGTCACAAGGACAAGGCCAGGAGGTCACAAGGTACAAGAAGGTCCGCTATAAAGATACAAGAAGCACAACCCCGGGGGTTGGTGCTAAAACCCATATAGGCCATTGGAAGCTCTGGCTGAAGGAATTCGCAGCCGCAATTTTCGATTCCACTGATCTCTCAGTACATAACAGGTAGTGCTTATGTACTGAACGATTGTACCGCACGTAATTGTGTGCAGTAGTTAGTAATCTGACCTAATACCATTAGAGTAAAGTGGTCACAAACGCTATCTGTACATTCTGACGTGATTTGTGTAATTTTTTATTTTTAAAGGGAAGTTCGCTGGTCACTCAGGAACTATCTAACAACCCCACCTTTATTGGAAAGAGTAAGTGTCCTGCGGGTAACCCTCATATGTTCCAGTAAACAGAAGGTTTTTCTGGTAGGGCCCTGTATCGAGTACGCCAGCACCATATCGGTGTGATCAGGTCGTATTGGTCGAGGTGGGCGAGTGAGTGGGGTACTCGGTAAACCGCCACCGCCGGCCTATTTTGAATAATTTGGTTTGCTGTAAGGGTTCGCTGAAGACCGTGATATAAAGATCAAAGGAGTAGTAAGCAACACCTGCAGATTATGGGGGCCAATTGTTCAGGTAGGGGGCGATCAACCTCGGTTCGGGTTGATTCAGTGGTCCGACCAATTGGGTCGGCCAGGTACATCATGTGTGAAAAATACGGAAGTCACACAGAGGTTTTATGTGATGAATGGGAGAGAATGACTGTACAAGACAGGGAGAAATTCCCAAGAATAGGTAGCTTCAGTCCAGAAGTGTTACAAAATTTAAGGAGGAGGATATGTCTCATAAAATCAACAAAGAGACGAATTCAGCATCATGATTATTTACAGTTGTGGCAACAGGAAGGTGAGATACAGAGAGGTTTGGCTCTGGCGGCGGGATCTGGGGCAGTCAGGAAACTGATTGCCACAGCCCCGCCACCACCATATATAGCAGGAGAGAAGTTGATTACGGAGAGAAACGCACTGGGTTGTAAAACACAAACACTTAGTAACCCTGTAAATGTTAATGATGTTAACCAAGTAACTCATGCAAGTATTAACCCGTGCAAGTTGTACCCTGTTTTGAACTTTCCTCAGGAGTGTGATCAAGAAGACGATCCGGCAACAATTTCAGCTCTCTCTCTCGCAGCCACCATAGCAGAGACCACAGTAGGCACAGCAACACCCACAAGATTAGCGAAGGCCCCTAGCGGAGGGATAGGTGAGGTCGTGTCAACGGGTAAGTACGGCACCATGTATTATACTGAAACAATTTCACCACAAGTTGTAGAATCTACACAGAATGAGGTTGTTAGAGTAAACCCTGTTAGAGTAATAGCAGTTCCCAATGGGAAAACAGATGTATCAGGAGCCACTCCCATAAGGAACATTGCCATGTACACTCCATTTTCCCGAATGGAATTAAGAACAATAGTGTCCGAATTTCCTGACCCCAGGAAAGACTTAGTTGCTAGCCAAAAATACATCAGGGATCTAGGTAACACTGTAGAACCCAACAACAAGGATTGGCAGATACTGCTAAGAGCTTGTTTACCTTCAAATGTCGACTCAGTTCAATTCTTAGCTGATTGTGGACTAGATAAAGATGTACCTCTTACAGATGTGTACAACCAAGATAATGTGAAAAGAATAAACTTGCAGCTAAAAGAGTATTTCCCAGCAGTAGCAAAATGGAATAAGATATTCTCCATTAAACAGAAGGAGTCAGAGACAGCTGCAGAGTATTTTCACAGAGCATTATTAGAAATGGCAAAATACACAGGTATAGAGGACATTAAAACAGACACAAACCATCGGGAAGTAGCAGTATCGGTACTGATGGATGGTTTAAAAGAGTCATTGAAGACTAGGGTACAGACCACGCAACCTTGTTGGCGAGGTCTGTCTGTGGCTACTTTGAGAGAGGCTGCTATTGATCACGACAGGAACATCACTAGACACAGGGAGTCGCAAAGTGATAAGTTGATGTCAGTAAGTATACAGGCGCTGACCACAAGGCAGCCTGCGTATGTACCACCGAATCCTGTGGGTAAGTCAAGTGTAATAACATGTTTTTCTTGTAACAAACAGGGACACTATGCACGAGACTGTAGAACAAAGAGTGTACAAAGATCTTTTCAACCCCCTAGACAACGACACGACACACGACATTGGGAGCAGGGTCCACAGAGGCGGAGTTTTGAGCCACATACAGGGGAAACAAAAAGATACCCCCCGAACAGAGATTGGCATGCCTCTGGTAGTTCCCAGCTGACTCCCTCACAAGTAGTTGCTGCCAGCGGGATTCAGGGAGGTCAGCATACCCAATAGGGGTGTGGCCATACCTGTAATCTGCAGCCAGTTAAATTGATTGCCAGTCTTGGAAGTGAACCAGAGATTGCAATCAATGTAGCTGGTAAAACCTTAAACTTTCTTGTAGACACAGGGGCGGCCAAGTCAGTGATAAATTCGACAGTGGGCATGAGAACCACTGGTAGGACAGTTCCAGCCATGGGAGTAACAGGAGTAGTCCAGCACTACCCTGTTAGCAAACCAGCCGAGATTACAATAGGGCCTTTGCATACCAAGCATTCGTTTTTGCTAGCTGCATCGGCACCAACCAATCTCCTGGGAAGAGACTTACTATGTAAAATGGGTTGCGTCATTTATTGTACTCCTGAAGGTGTATTCTTGGACATTCCTGAGAATCACGCTCAGGAAGTACGAGACATGTTAGACTCCCCATCAAAATTAATGTCACATCCCATTATGACAAATAGGAATCCATCCCAAATAGAAGAAATGACATCTCAGATACCAGAGTCACTTTGGACAAAAGATGGACAGGACACTGGATTAATGGCAAACGTAGCTCCAGTAGTTGTGCAAGTAAAAGATGGTAGGATAGCTCCAAAAATCCCACAGTATCCTCTGAAGCCAGAGGTGGAGTTAGGAGTTTTCCCAGTAATAGAGCGCTTGCTACAACAGGGCATTCTAGTAAGAACGTCCAGCACAGCAAATAGTCCCATCTTCCCTGTTAAAAAGAGTGGGGGGAGGGGTTACAGGCTAGTGCAGGATCTAAGGGGGATTAACAAAATAGTTGAGAGTCAGTTCCCCGTAGTGCCTAATCCAGCTGTCATCCTAATGCAAATTCCTCCCACTGCCAAATTTTTCACTGTTATTGACCTCTGCTCCGCATTCTTTTCGGTACCTCTGCACCCTGACAGCCAATATTTGTTTGCATTCACATACAGAGGAGTCCAATACACGTGGACTCGGTTACCCCAAGGTTTCATAGATAGTCCAAGTATATTTTCTCAGGCTTTGCATGATTGTTTACAGTCTTTCCAACCAGACAGTGGATCAGTATTGATACAGTATGTGGACGATTTATTACTGTGTTCAGATTCACTGGAAGCATCTCTGAAGGATACGAAACAGCTCCTGTTTCATCTTTCAGACACCGGACACAAGGTGTCCAAAGACAAGTTGCAATTATGCCAAGCTAAGGTAAAATATCTGGGACACTGTCTAACACAAGGACTGAGACACCTGACCGCTGATAGAATCCAAGCAATTAGAGACATGACACTGCCACAAACCCAGCAACAGATCAGAACGTTTTTAGGAATGTGTGGGTATTGCCGTAATTGGATCCCAGGGTTTTCCATATTGGCGCTACCTTTGCAGGAAATGGTCTCCTCAAACAAACCTGATAGGATCTCGCATACAGACGAATCCGAAACAGCATTTGAGAGACTCAAACAGTGCCTAACGCAGGCGCCAGCACTAGGTATGCCAGACTATGGGAAACCCTTTGAACTATACGGAACAGAAAGTGCTGGTTGCGCAGCAGGTGTACTAACCCAAAAACACGGTGATGCCAGCAGGCCAGTTGCATACTACAGCGCTCAGCTAGACACGGTAGCACGATCCCTCCCCACATGCTTGCGTAGCGTTGCGGCGATAGCATTGCTAGTGACAAAAAGCGAAGATGTCGTGCTAGGCCACAACCTCACAATCCATACACCACATGCGGTATCTGCCCTATTAAATTCTGCCCAAACCAGACACGTCTCATCAGCGAGGTTTACAAGATGGGAATTGGCACTAATGGCCCCAGTAAACATCACCATAAGGAGATGCAGCGCATTAAATCCTGCAACATTTCTCCCAGGTGTGCCTGGTCAGACACAAAGGGTGGAAGGTGAGAGTGATGGGGAAGGAGGATTTAATACAAAGGAAGATACACATGATTGTATGGAATATTTGACCCAAAATTTTACCGCAAGGCCTGACATCAGTGACAATCCACTGGAAGATGCAGAACTCACGTTCTACACGGACGGTAGTTGTCATAGACAGTCAGACTCGGGAGATTTGTGTACTGGATACGCAGTCGTAGATGACCAAGACACCATAGAAGCGGAACCGCTAGGTCCACCTCACTCAGCCCAGGTTGCTGAACTGGTCGCCCTAACCAGAGCATGTGAATTGGCTAAGGGTAAGTCAGCCAATATCTACACCGATTCTAGATACGCCTTCGGGGTAGTACATGATTTCGGAGCCCTATGGCGCCTCAGAAATTTCATGACGGCAGCTGGTACACCGATAGCGCATGCAGCTTATATAAAAAGGCTTCTAACAGCGATACAGGAACCCGACAGAGTGGCTGTTACCAAATGTAAAGCACACACATATAGCCAAGACCCAGTATCCCTTGGTAACAGCCGAGCAGACGAAGCCGCAAAGCTTGCAGCTGCTACCCCCATACAGACAGACACCACACAACTGATGGTATTTAATACCATCAACACACAGAAGTTGTGTGAGATGCAGAATTTGTGTTCCACACAGGAAAAGGCAGCCTGGAAGGCAAAGGGATATGGCCAGGAGTCCTCAGGGCTCTGGACGGATGGACATGGTAAACCAGTGGCCCCCAGGACATACCTTCCATGTCTGGCTGAAGCAGCTCACGGGCTGACTCATCTAGGCAGGGAGGGGATGTGCAAATTGGTAAGAGCATACTGGTGCGCCCCAGGATTCTCCTCTCATGCGGGTAAAAGAGCAATGTCATGCCTTACCTGTCTGAGAAAGAATATTGGAAAAGCAATACCTACAGAACCATCCCATGTCCCACCTGCCGGCGGCCCTTTCCAGGTAATACAAATTGACTTCATTCAATTACCCCCATGTCGAAATTTGAAATATGTACTTGTTTGTATAGATGTTTTCTCGAATTGGGTCGAAGCATTTCCAGCAGCTACAAATACCGCTATGTTTACAGCTAAGAAAATTGTGCAGGAATTTGTATGTAGATATGGTATCCCTAGAATCATTGAAAGTGATAGGGGTACCCATTTTACCGGTGATGTCTTTCAAGGAATGTGTAAATTAATGGGTATTGATAGCAAGCTGCACACTCCGTACCGTCCACAGGCGAGTGCGAAGGTCGAAAGAGTGAACAGCACTATTAAAAATAAATTGAGTAAAGTAATGGCAGAGACAGGATTGACGTGGCCAGAAGCTTTACCCATTGTTTTGTATAGCATCAGAACCACTCCCAGGTCCCCTCTTAACCTGTCCCCTTTTGAAATTCTGTTTGGTCGACAACCGCATGTCATGATTAACCCTCAGGATGATTTGAAATGTAACAATGAAGTGACTGTAAAATACTTGATTAACATGAGTAAGCAGTTGAGGAATCAAAATGATAATCTGAAGTTGGTGATTCCTGATTTACCAGATAGTAATTGTCATGACATTGAACCTGGGGATTATGTAATGATACGAAATTTTCTACGCTCAGGTTGTCTTATTGATAGATGGGAAGGACCATACCAGGTCTTATTGACTAGCACCACAGCATTGAAGGTTGCTGAGAGAGAGACTTGGGTCCATTCATCCCACTGCAAAAAGGTTGCTGATCCAGAGAAGTCCCGTGATAAGGAACAGACGGTAGAGGTTGTATCACTGGAGTGTCTGTTCCAGGAGGACTGAGGCGGCACCTGAGCCTTGAAGACCGAAAGCAGTTGTTGACTCCCTTCTCCCTTTTATTGTTTTCTCCACTTCCCATCCCCTCTCCCTTAAAAAAAATTTCTTTTTCCCCCTTCTCATTCTTCTCTATTTCCTCCTCAAAGATGGACTTGCCCCAAGAGACTGTGATCCGGATTTTGATGTTAACCATGATGTTGACCAGAGCAGTCTGTTCCGGCGAGAGTACCATAGAGGTCGAGAGAGGTTCTGGAATGGGTTCCGATTATGATGATGGAGGCGCAGTTTTCCAAGATCAACCAAACCAACAAGCAAAGGCGAGTATCAGAAAACGATCCGATAGAAGAAATTGTGATGGATTGTTAGCTGAGGAAAACTGTATCTGTAGGCTCTGTGACAATTTGATTGAGGATGGGTGCATAAAGAAATGCCAATCCAGTTTTAATATCCATATGGACCGGCATCCATTGAGTGACTATCACTCCTTAGTGGGTAACGTATTAAACCAAACAGATTGTTGGGTATGCTCTCAAGTACCTCAGGGTCATAGCAAATCAGGGCTAGTACCATTTCCTTTAACGTTAGGGGAGGTACTTGAGTTAAATGGTGGGAGACCGGTGGACCGGAGGTTTAACATCTCCAGCCCTCCTAGTTTGAAGCTCCACCAATACCATGTGGATAGGTCCCTCTTATGTTTTAATATCTCCAATCCCCGTAAACCGGGAAATTGGGAAGTGTCATGGAGCAACCTTACCATGACCTTTTCACACAGGGCAGATAGAATGCCTACAGATACAGAGCTTGTACGCCACATAGCCAGTAGAGGAAAATCTTTCCGGTATCGATATATACCTTAGGAAATAGGATTACTAGAGTTGGAGAAGTATCACCAGGATACTGTGCACATATCGTACAAACCGATACGTGCATTAAGCAGATGGAAGAATTAGGGTCAGGAGAATTCACCTGGAAGGTGTGTAATATGGTAATGTCCTTCTCTGTCCCATATGTTCTCCCCGATGATGCATATTTCATATGCGGGAGAAAGGCGTACAAGTGGCTTGCCCCAAACTCTGAAGGATTGTGTTATATTGGAAAAGTATTGCCTGAAGTGATGACTGTTACACATGACAAAATGAAGAACATACACCGTGGTGCCCAAGCTCCTTATACTCACACTCATTACGAGCACCGAGTTAAAAGACAACTGTCAGAAAGGTTAGAGCACCCGGCCTCTGATCTTATCCATGAATCCACCGGGATTCAGGTTCTGGTAGCGTTAGATTTCACTCGCACCGCTCGAGGAGTGATGAATTATAGATACATTTCCGCACTCGCCAATTTGTTAGATAATATCACTGAAATGTATGATGACACATTCAGATACACTGGAAGAGAACTTCAAGCTTATAAAACAGAACTAGTTCAGCATAGGATGGTTCTTAATTATCTTACAGCAGTAACAGGCGGATATTGTGTTACATTGGCAACACAGTACGGCATAAAGTGTTGCACGTATATCACAAATAGCACCGAGGATCCGGTAGAGGTCATAGACCAAAAGATGGACGATATTCTCCAATTGAAGTGGGAATTTCGTCAAAAACACAATCTCACCCTTGCTGCTGTAGGTAATGAGCTGACTGGTTGGGTGTCATGGTTGAACCCGCGAAATTGGTTCTCCGGTTTAGGAGACTGGGCTCAAGGAGTCATAATGGATGTTGGAAAGTTCCTCCTATGTATCTTAGGTGTTGTTATATCTATGGGATTGATATTTAGATGCGGGCAGGCTTTAATGAGGTGCAAACAAAGTACAAAAGTGATGAGCTTGAGGAGTGAGGAAACTGTAATTAACCTGGATTTGATTTATGACCCAATGATAGAAACCAGGATGTGATGAAAAATGCGATTATACGGTCCGTTTCTTTCACCTGTTTTTCTGCTTTTCTCCAAGATACAAAGACCCCCTTGGACGAGGAAGTTGACGAGACGCTATACAGACAACAGACAAGCACCAAAGATGAAGTTTTGACCACTTGAGAAATGGACATTTGATGAACTTTGCCATGGATCCCCAGTTTCCCTAGTATTTTTAAACTCACGCTAGCCCAACATTTTTTGTAAATCTGATGGCACTGACAAAGCTATTTGCTCATGCCCAAGGAGCAATACAGCGCAAAGAAGACGACTCTCAACAGATACCGAACAAAACTTCAACGACAGATGTACATTTACCTGACATAGAATATCATTGCATTCTCCATAAGTGTTCTTTATCTTCATCTCTACAACCCTCAGGTAATAACACACATAGTAAAGGGAATACAGGCACAGATATCAGCAATCACATATCCCCCCATTCATGTATCATCAACTAAAATGTGCTCCCCATTTTGTTCAAAATCCGAAAAGAGCTCGGTAAAGTTTGACAGCCCATCCACAGACCCGTACCACGGGATAAGAAGGAATTCAAATGTATACTTCGCAATACCTCGAAGCTTGATTTACAACACGTACGGCACGATGATATATGACCCTCCAAACATGGACTCATACACACATGCTTCTGCTATCACACTAGGTCATACCCTCTTCACACCTACTCCTCTCTCCTCCCTCACCCAACCATGGAAATGAATTAACCCCTGACATATATTTTTCTCCTTTTGAAATGTTTTAGAAGGTGGCAGTTATTATTGACTGCCAAAGGGTGGACTGTCAAAGTCAGAAAAATATCCCTATACACGCTGCCATATTTGCACCTCATGCTGGTCCGTGCTGCGCATGCGTGCGCTTTCCCGTGATAGCGCATACCCGCTGATGCGTGCACCCGCTCGCATCGGTATGCGTATTTACGGTAAAGAGTATGTAGTCGTAGCGTGCGACCCAATCGTTACATATTTCCACAATTAATGTAGTTTGTAGATCATGGTCCCTTTGATAGATTCTGAAAGTTTGGTTAATATAGAATGTCCCTGACTGGAGGAATCCCTCTTTGTATTGTGCGAAGGGTCTAACAGGAATCATACAGCAGTGTTTGGTACCCATCGGAAGAGTATTTAATTAGCAATATTCCGGTGTTGGTTTGGAGCGTATTAATCGCTCGTGCGAATAGTTATGGACATAAGAAGTTTATGTCCATTACTATTATTTACTCATACTCAGGTATGCGGCGGGAAACCTAGTTTCCCACCCACCTGAGCTGTTTGAAATCGTCACAGCCCACCTGTATGAATCACCCTATGACCTTTTGTTATAGTGCAAAGCCGAATTCCTGTGTCCAATGGACGATCAGATTGTAGGGACCATTAGATTGCATTGTGTGTGGGGCATAAATAGGCAGGCCGACCACATCCAGCTCTCACTCTTCAACGGTTCTCATTGCTGAAAATCGGGTGCTGGATGTCCAGGCGCATGCGATCGTTTCCCCTTGTGCGTAAGTTTCACTCCGTAATCATATTGTCTTACTGTGAGCCAATCTCTCTCTTTCTCTCTCTCTCTCTCTCTCTCTCTCTCTCTCCTTTCTCTTTCTCTCGTATCTCCCATTGACTAGTATTGTATTGTATTAGATCAGCATAGTATTGTATTGTATTTCTTGTATAGTTATTCGGTTAGGAAGTCTCTGTTATATTGTAGTGTATCATTTGTACTGTGATTCCTTTTTACAAGTATAATAGTTATAATACAGATAATAGGCTTTGGACCCTAAACCAGTATCTGTGTATTTCCTATAGTTTCAAGTGTTCACTTGAGCGTCGGTGACGCTCAAGCAGCTTTGTAGTTAGTCAGGTTACACAAGGTTGCACTTACACCCTGTATTCACATTAAGGTATTCTGTGTATTTCATTAATAATAGGTTTAGACATAAAGGTATAGCGTTGTGAGCGTCTGCGCCGCTGGTGATCTCCTCGTGGTCTCGAGCGTCCGCTACGCCATAGCGAATCATTACTCTAGTCATCACCGATAACGTGCTGTCCTGTGATCGCTGGGCCGTGAGCGAACGTGACGCTTGAGCGTCTCGCCTACGGCTAAGCGATCGTTACGCAACAAGCGTACCCTTACGGTACTTCTTAAGTAAACAGCGTACTGTGTTCTTAGACTTCATTAAGGGTTGTTTATACGACAAAGGAATTTAACATTGTCACTGCGGCGAGGCTACAAGACAGGCGCCGCTCATGGGGGACCGGGCTAGCCGGCTCCCTAGCGGTGTGGGGGAAATTAGGTTGGCAAGCAGGCTGATGAGCGCTGGGGTCCGGGAGCTACGCTCCCGGCGCCTCAGCGCTGCAACAGAGCCAGAGTCACGGCGGCCGGGACAAGTGTCCCGGGCCGCCGGGCTTCAGTACAGGGGGGGTGCGCCGCTGCGTGCGGCGGGGCCACAGAAGTAGTGCCACCCTGGGGGGACAGGGAGAGCCAGCTCCCTGGACCCCAGTGGCAGGCAGACAGGCTGGAGGGTGGGGGAAGCCAGCCCCATACCTCCAGCACACAGAGAGCCCTAGCAGCCAGGCTGCAGGGCTAGTACACAGTAGTTACAGACCGAAACATTGTGTAAAATAATGACATACAGTGGGTTGTAAGGCACTGCAGTGCCTGAGTATGTAGAGTCTGTGCAAGGCACAGGCTCAGTGTATATTTAAAGGGAAATGTACAGTGTGATTTAAAATGTAATGTATTTAAGGATAAATTGCACTTACTTGATTGTGTGTCCCAGGAGGGGGGAATCCATAGCTGTGCAGGCTGATGGATTCTCCCAGACCTTTTCCCCAAAAACGGAATGTTTTCCCATCCAGCCTCACAATTCCAAGAGGCACAGGGAGAGAGAGAAGCAGCTTAGCTATGAAACAAGCTGAGTGGTTTCTTGGAGCTCCATGGAGATCAGCCGTAGTGCCAAGAAACCTGGACCGGGGAGCCAGGCTGCCCAGCTCTGGAGCCCAAATCCAGGCTGCAGGCAGTGAGAGGGGTCCCGGGCAGGTTTCTGGAAGTCAGTTTAGGAGGGAAAAACTTCCCCCCAGCCAGACTGAACGGCATCGGGGAGTGTCCTGACTCTCCCAGATGGGAGAGTCCAAGGAGACCGACCACTCCCCACTGTCCATAGGGAACAATGTTAGGTGTGCATGAGACCAGAGCATGCACAGCTCATGGGTAAACATTGATTGGTTGTGCACCACAGGGCGGGCTTACCCCCTGTGGTAAGGGGTCTTGGAGAGGGATAAAAGAAGGGCAGTTGGCCCATAGGAGTGGAATTGTAACATCTTCTTCTGCTGAAAACATCTTGATTGTATGCTGTTGCCCCTAGCAATAGGGAGGAGCCTTTTTAAAGGTTATTTGAGCAATAAACACCTTTGCCTCAAGAAGACTGCTTCATCTTGTGACCTACAGGGTTAGGCCAAACCTAGCCCCGTTCTCCGGCTGTCCAGGGAAGCACCTGACGTCTCCAAGCTCCGCCTTCCGCCAGCTACCGGGAGAGGCCTAGCAAGTGGCTAGAGGGGATTCGTCAACACCACACAGCTGTGGTAAGGCAGTGCGTCGGCACATACAGAGCAGAACCGTGGTTCCAAACGCCACGGCAGGTTAGGAGTTTGGTGGTGGCAGCAAGAACCCGCCCACAGCGCAGTGGGTGGAGTCAGTAACAGGCGGTTACTGATGGTAAGCGGGAATCCCCTATGTGGTCAGGCCTCGTGCGGCTTGACCTTCCATTCTGTGCGCAGTCGACGGGACGCGGCAAGCGGCGAGTGCTTCCGTACGGTACCGTCCTGTCACAGAAATTGGTGGCATAGTGGTGGGATATTCCCAGGCGGCTTTTCATCACCCGATTGGAGAAGCCGAGTTACTCAGGAGAGGAGTAACTGCAGCGCAGGAGGACGCACAAGATGGCGGAATTCAGCGGAATGTCCAAGGAGGATCTGGAGATCGTATGCCAGGGGAAGGGTGTGGATATCCCTTCCAACGCGTCCAGAAGCGTCATGAAGGCGGCGCTCAGGAGCTGGGAGGAGTCTCATCGGGCGGAGGTGGAAAGCACTGACGGCGTCAGCATCGCAGAGGACGGCCCAACAGTGGACCTTCGTGAGGAACCGGTGAGAACCACAAGCCCCGCCCTCTCTCACAGCAGCAATGTTTCCCAGCAATCCCTAGCAGAGCCAGGATCCCAACGTCCCAGGGGGGGGCGACCCGGATACCCTAGCAGATCGGCTAGCGGAATTGGGGGAAAGGGCAACGGAGCAAGAACGCATGCTTGTCATTCGGATGTGGCATGCGGAGCGGGCACCACAGGCCGTGGTACCCCGGGAGCCGTTGTCAGCTGTTGTACACAGGTCAGGACGTATACAGTTTGCCAAGTTTGCAGACAGTGATGGGGACATTGATGGATATTTACAAGTTTTTGAAAGGACTTGCAAACTACACGATCTACCCAAGTCAGAGTGGGTGAGACACCTTGTGCCCACTCTGCATGGAGAGGCCTTGGAGGCCTATCGAGGAGTGGCGACGGAGGACTGCGGGAACTACGACGAAGTCGCGAAGGCCCTCCTCCAGCGATTCTTCATCACTCCAGAGTCTTACAGGAAGAAATTCAGAGACTTGCCTAAGAATCCTAGCAGCACCCATGAGCAGTTCGCCACCCAGCTGCGGCAGTACGTGGTGAAGTGGGTGAAGGATTCGGAAGCCACTACATGGGACGCACTGATCGACCTGATCTGCAGGGAGCAGTTCTACCGCAGGTGCGCCCAAGAAGTGAAGGAGTGGGTGCTAGATCGGGAGCCACCCAGCTTAAAAATGGCTGCCCAATTAGCCGACAAATATGTGGCAATTCGGCCACGGGGGCAGAAGCGCCCCGCCAGCAGCCAGCTCCAACAGACTGTACCACCAAGGGGACCCCCCTCTTCAGCTCATCAACCCCAAAGACAAGCATCTTCCAACCCGGGTGCTCTTAGCCAGCAACCGCACCGCAGAGTCCCTGCAACTGATCAGAGATCATCGGTGCCACGACTGGAGAAGAAGTGCTACGGCTGTGGGAAAATCGGACATCTGAGGATGAACTGTCCTGCATCCCAAGCACCCCAGACTCGTGCCCCAAATCCGAGTGCTGGAGCCCGGATCGCTTGTTTGACGAGAGGAGATGAGCCTACAGAGACTGTTCCCCCTCCAGTCAGTCCGATGGAGTGTGGCGAGAGACAGGTGCACTCTGCGGAGAGAGTCACCTGCATGGCCAAACAGCCCCTACACAACATGTGGAGGCACCTGCAGCCAGTCCACGTGGGACCCCTGCAGGGAGAAGGCCTAAGAGACTCTGGGGCCTCAATCACTGTGGTGAGCCCCCACCTTATAGATCCTGCTGCAGTATTGCAGGGTCGCACTGCCACGGTCACCCTGGCAGAAGGAACAGAAAAAGCGGTTCCCATGGCAAGAGTCTACCTGGACTGGGGAGCTGGACCAGAGTTGCGAAAAGTTGCCGTCATGGATGGTCTCCCAACTGATGTGGTCCTAGGAAATGATCTGGGTGGTGGGATCGTCACTATGTTTGTTGGCGCCATTCCCCGGAGTCAAGTTCCAAAACCACCGTTGACATCAGCTACTCCAGCACAGCCCAGCCCAGAGGAAAAGACTACAGCTGCTAGACAACTGCCAGCACAGCCAACCACAGCATCAACCAGCCCAGAGGAAAAGATCACAGCGGCTAGATCAGTACATCGACCCCGCATGCCTTTTGCCTCTGGTATGCCTACGTCCCCTAGCAACGCAGAGGATGTCGGTTCCAGCTCGTTTGATCCTGTGGGGGTGCCCAATGATGCTCCTGACCCAAGTGGTTTGCCAACTCCGGCGGTGAGTATGAGAAACCACACTGACTTTTCCATGACTGACCCCTACCAGACTGACCCTAGTAGTCCCCACCTAGATCCCCCTGTAGAGTGTCCCAATTTAGGAGAGATTGAGGGCCACAGGCAGGAGTTTAGGGAGGCTCAACTCTCTGACCCATCCCCGAAAGGCATGAGGCGCCACTCTGGCAGCGGCCTTGACAGGGTTGGGGCGGGGAGGTTGACCTGGCGGGAAGGGTTAAGGTACAGGGTAGCCAGGAAAGTGGGAGGGGATAGACCAGATAGGGAATGTGTCCAACTGGTCCCCCCAGGGAACTTTCCTGTGCAACCGGTGTCGGTTGCCAGCGAAACCCCTTTGGACAGTAACCCGGAGACAGACCGTACCCTGAAGTGCCTGACACAGAGCTTACCCTGGTCTGGAATGTCTGATGACGCCCAGACCACATGTAAGGCTGGTGCCATGCGTTGGCAGCCGGGGCACTCCAGCGGTTGTGTTGTCTCTGGGCCTCTGCCCATAGGAGAACCCTTGCAGCAAGTTGCTGTGGACATAGCAGGTCCCTTGCCTGTGCACAGTAGATCGGGGAAGACACGCAGCCTCCCTGTAGTGGATGCCACACAGGATCCAGAGGCTGGTGGTCTGGCCGCCATCACTGTGGCACAGGTAGCGGACGAGGAGGGAAGAGTAGGCCTAGGTGACAGGGTATGTTTCCCGAGTCATAGGTCGACAGAGGAGGATTGGAGGGCAGGTCTGACGGTTAGGGCAGACAGTTGCCAGTTAGGTATGACGGAGGTGCAGTGCCTGGGGCACCATGTGGGAGGAGACAGGGGTAGGCCCAACCCAGAGGGGGTGGAGGCAACCAGAGGCTGTCCCCGGCCCACATCACCCAGACCGGTACTGACCTTAGAACCTGTAAGGCCCTACGGACATGTTGTCATTGACTTTAGTCCTGTAGTGAACCCCTTGACAGAGATGGCTAGGAAGGGCATTCCCAAGTCAGTGGACTTTGCACCCGCTTGCGAGTTGGCATTCCAGTCATTGAAGGAGGCTCGGGTACCCGCTCCAGTGCTGATGGCGCACATTCTTGACCAGGACTGTGTGTTACGAACTATTGCGCCACTGCACGGACTGGGAGCAGTACCGAGCCAGAAAGAGCCATATGGGCAGGAGCACCCTGTGGCCTGGTTGAGCAGTATACTGCTATTGTGGGAGGTGGGGTATGCCACAGTTGGGACACCGTGGGTGGCACTTGTTTGTAACCGGCCCCCCACCGTGGTGACTTACCACCTACCTGTTAGGTGGCTGCAACCTACCTTGGGGGAATTGGACAGACTTTTGTGGTGGAGCCTTGAACTTGGACTTCAGGTGGACTATTTGAACATGGTGCACCCACGAAGAGAGGCCCACTACACTATGGATGAACTGTCTAGGCCAGAGCCTACAACCCCCAGGTAGCGTCCCCTTCACCCCCACGGACTGCGGGACCAGGACCCAAATCGTTGGGACATGGGTCCCTGGTTGACCCGCTTGAATGGGGGGGGAGGAGTGTGGCCGGAGAGCCCCAGCCACGAGGCAAATGGCCGCTTTGGCACTGAAGGGGTTAACCCCTAGTGCCCGGCGCCATTTTGAAAGACAATGGGCGCTTGGCGCCAGATTTAAAAATGTATTGTGGGCGCTAGGCGCCGTGTTTATAAATGTTATCCAATGTATTTTAAACTGTGCCGTGGTCCCGGACCCCTCCGGAGACCACGGCAGGGAGGACAGCCCCCGGCGCGCTCAGCAGTGTGTGCGCGCCGGGGGAGAGAAGGCAGCCGCTGACCGCCGGAGTCCGGGAGCTCCGCTCCCGGCAGCGGTCGGTGAAGCCCCGGGCGCACTGGAGTGTGCGCGCCGGGGAGAAGGGTGAGCGCTGCGGCTGGGAGCTCGGCTCCCGCTGCAGTGCTCTCTGTAAGAGCCGCCGCTGGGGGCCGGGAGCTCTGCTCCCGGCGCCTCAGCCCGTCGGAGGTGGCCAGCTGCAGCAGCCGGGACGGACGTCCCGAGCTGCTAGCCGACGAGGGGGGTGCGCCGCAGCCCGGCTCCCCGCCGGACGCTGCGGCGAGGCTACAAGACAGGCGCCGCTCATGGGGGACCGGGCTAGCCGGCTCCCTAGCGGTGTGGGGGAAATTAGGTTGGCAAGCAGACTGATGAGCGCTGGGGTCCGGGAGCTACGCTCCCAGCGCCTCAGCGCTACAACAGAGCCAGAGTCACGGCGGCCGGGACAAGTGTCCCGGGCCGCCGGGCTTCAGTACAGGGGGGTGCGCCGCTGCGTGCGGCGGGGCCACAAAAGTAGTGCCACCCTGGGGGGACAGGGAGAGCCAGCTCCCTGGACCCCAGTGGCAGGCAGACAGGCTGGAGGGTGGGGGAAGCCAGCCCCATACCTCCAGCACACAGAGAGCCCTAGCAGCCAGGCTGCAGGGCTAGTACACAGTAGTTACAGACCGAAACATTGTGTAAAATAATGACATACAGTGGGTTGTAAGGCACTGCAGTGCCTGAGTATGTAGAGTCTGTGCAAGGCACAGGCTCAGTGTATATTTAAAGGGAAATGTACAGTGTGATTTAAAATGTAATGTATTTAAGGATAAATTGCACTTACTTGATTGTGTGTCACAGGAGGGGGGAATCCATAGCTGTGCAGGCTGATGGATTCTCCCAGACCTTTTCCCCAAAAACGGAATGTTTTCCCATCCAGCCTCACAATTCCAAGAGGCACAGGGAGAGAGAGAAGCAGCTTAGCTATGAAACAAGCTGAGTGGTTTCTTGGAGCTCCATGGAGATCAGCCGTAGTGCCAAGAAACCTGGACCGGGGAGCCAGGCTGCCCAGCTCTGGAGCCCAAATCCAGGCTGCAGGCAGTGAGAGGGGTCCCGGGCAGGTTTCTGGAAGTCAGTTTAGGAGGGAAAAACTTCCCCCCAGCCAGACTGAACGGCATCGGGGAGTGTCCTGACTCTCCCAGATGGGAGAGTCCAAGGAGACCGACCACTCCCCACTGTCCATAGGGAACAATGTTAGGTGTGCATGAGACCAGAGCATGCACAGCTCATGGGTAAACATTGATTGGTTGTGCACCACAGGGCGGGCTTACCCCCTGTGGTAAGGGGTCTTGGAGAGGGATAAAAGAAGGGCAGTTGGCCCATAGGAGTGGAATTGTAACATCTTCTTCTGCTGAAAACATCTTGATTGTATGCTGTTGCCCCTAGCAATAGGGAGGAGCCTTTTTAAAGGTTATTTGAGCAATAAACACCTTTGCCTCAAGAAGACTGCTTCATCTTGTGACCTACAGGGTTAGGCCAAACCTAGCCCCGTTCTCCGGCTGTCCAGGGAAGCACCTGACGTCTCCAAGCTCCGCCTTCCGCCAGCTACCGGGAGAGGCCTAGCAAGTGGCTAGAGGGGATTCGTCAACACCACACAGCTGTGGTAAGGCAGTGCGTCGGCACATACAGAGCAGAACCGTGGTTCCAAACGCCACGGCAGGTTAGGAGTTTGGTGGTGGCAGCAAGAACCCGCCCACAGCGCAGTGGGTGGAGTCAGTAACAGGCGGTTACTGATGGTAAGCGGGAATCCCCTATGTGGTCAGGCCTCGTGCGGCTTGACCTTCCATTCTGTGCGCAGTCGACGGGACGCGGCAAGCGGCGAGTGCTTCCGTACGGTACCGTCCTGTCACAGAAATTGGTGGCATAGTGGTGGGATATTCCCAGGCGGCTTTTCATCACCCGATTGGAGAAGCCGAGTTACTCAGGAGAGGAGTAACTGCAGCGCAGGAGGACGCACAAGATGGCGGAATTCAGCGGAATGTCCAAGGAGGATCTGGAGATCGTATGCCAGGGGAAGGGTGTGGATATCCCTTCCAACGCGTCCAGAAGCGTCATGAAGGCGGCGCTCAGGAGCTGGGAGGAGTCTCATCGGGCGGAGGTGGAAAGCACTGACGGCGTCAGCATCGCAGAGGACGGCCCAACAGTGGACCTTCGTGAGGAACCGGTGAGAACCACAAGCCCCGCCCTCTCTCACAGCAGCAATGTTTCCCAGCAATCCCTAGCAGGGCCAGGATCCCAACGTCCCAGGGGGGGCGACCCGGATACCCTAGCAGATCGGCTAGCGGAATTGGGGGAAAGGGCAACGGAGCAAGAACGCATGCTTGTCATTCGGATGTGGCATGCGGAGCGGGCACCACAGGCCGTGGTACCCCGGGAGCCGTTGTCAGCTGTTGTACACAGGTCAGGACGTATACAGTTTGCCAAGTTTGCAGACAGTGATGGGGACATTGATGGATATTTACAAGTTTTTGAAAGGACTTGCAAACTACACGATCTACCCAAGTCAGAGTGGGTGAGACACCTTGTGCCCACTCTGCATGGAGAGGCCTTGGAGGCCTATCGAGGAGTGGCGACGGAGGACTGCGGGAACTACGACGAAGTCGCGAAGGCCCTCCTCCAGCGATTCTTCATCACTCCAGAGTCTTACAGGAAGAAATTCAGAGACTTGCCTAAGAATCCTAGCAGCACCCATGAGCAGTTCGCCACCCAGCTGCGGCAGTACGTGGTGAAGTGGGTGAAGGATTCGGAAGCCACTACATGGGACGCACCGATCGACCTGATCTGCAGGGAGCAGTTCTACCGCAGGTGCGCCCAAGAAGTGAAGGAGTGGGTGCTAGATCGGGAGCCACCCAGCTTAAAAATGGCTGCCCAATTAGCCGACAAATATGTGGCAATTCGGCCACGGGGGCAGAAGCGCCCCGCCAGCAGCCAGCTCCAACAGACTGTACCACCAAGGGGACCCCCCTCTTCAGCTCATCAACCCCAAAGACAAGCATCTTCCAACCCGGGTGCTCTTAGCCAGCAACCGCACCGCAGAGTCCCTGCAACTGATCAGAGATCATCGGTGCCACGACTGGAGAAGAAGTGCTACGGCTGTGGGAAAATCGGACATCTGAGGATGAACTGTCCTGCATCCCAAGCACCCCAGACTCGTGCCCCAAATCCGAGTGCTGGAGCCCGGATCGCTTGTTTGACGAGAGGAGATGAGCCTACAGAGACTGTTCCCCCTCCAGTCAGTCCGATGGAGTGTGGCGAGAGACAGGTGCACTCTGCGGAGAGAGTCACCTGCATGGCCAAACAGCCCCTACACAACATGTGGAGGCACCTGCAGCCAGTCCACGTGGGACCCCTGCAGGGAGAAGGCCTAAGAGACTCTGGGGCCTCAATCACTGTGGTGAGCCCCCACCTTATAGATCCTGCTGCAGTATTGCAGGGTCGCACTGCCACGGTCACCCTGGCAGAAGGAACAGAAAAAGCGGTTCCCATGGCAAGAGTCTACCTGGACTGGGGAGCTGGACCAGAGTTGCGAAAAGTTGCCGTCATGGATGGTCTCCCAACTGATGTGGTCCTAGGAAATGATCTGGGTGGTGGGATCGTCACTATGTTTGTTGGCGCCATTCCCCGGAGTCAAGTTCCAAAACCACCGTTGACATCAGCTACTCCAGCACAGCCCAGCCCAGAGGAAAAGACTACAGCTGCTAGACAACTGCCAGCACAGCCAACCACAGCATCAACCAGCCCAGAGGAAAAGATCACAGCGGCTAGATCAGTACATCGACCCCGCATGCCTTTTGCCTCTGGTATGCCTACGTCCCCTAGCAACGCAGAGGATGTCGGTTCCAGCTCGTTTGATCCTGTGGGGGTGCCCAATGATGCTCCTGACCCAAGTGGTTTGCCAACTCCGGCGGTGAGTATGAGAAACCACACTGACTTTTCCATGACTGACCCCTACCAGACTGACCCTAGTAGTCCCCACCTAGATCCCCCTGTAGAGTGTCCCAATTTAGGAGAGATTGAGGGCCACAGGCAGGAGTTTAGGGAGGCTCAACTCTCTGACCCATCCCCGAAAGGCATGAGGCGCCACTCTGGCAGCGGCCTTGACAGGGTTGGGGCGGGGAGGTTGACCTGGCGGGAAGGGTTAAGGTACAGGGTAGCCAGGAAAGTGGGAGGGGATAGACCAGATAGGGAATGTGTCCAACTGGTCCCCCCAGGGAACTTTCCTGTGCAACCGGTGTCGGTTGCCAGCGAAACCCCTTTGGACAGTAACCCGGAGACAGACCGTACCCTGAAGTGCCTGACACAGAGCTTACCCTGGTCTGGAATGTCTGATGACGCCCAGACCACATGTAAGGCTGGTGCCATGCGTTGGCAGCCGGGGCACTCCAGCGGTTGTGTTGTCTCTGGGCCTCTGCCCATAGGAGAACCCTTGCAGCAAGTTGCTGTGGACATAGCAGGTCCCTTGCCTGTGCACAGTAGATCGGGGAAGACACGCAGCCTCCCTGTAGTGGATGCCACACAGGATCCAGAGGCTGGTGGTCTGGCCGCCATCACTGTGGCACAGGTAGCGGACGAGGAGGGAAGAGTAGGCCTAGGTGACAGGGTATGTTTCCCGAGTCATAGGTCGACAGAGGAGGATTGGAGGGCAGGTCTGACGGTTAGGGCAGACAGTTGCCAGTTAGGTATGACGGAGGTGCAGTGCCTGGGGCACCATGTGGGAGGAGACAGGGGTAGGCCCAACCCAGAGGGGGTGGAGGCAACCAGAGGCTGTCCCCGGCCCACATCACCCAGACCGGTACTGACCTTAGAACCTGTAAGGCCCTACGGACATGTTGTCATTGACTTTAGTCCTGTAGTGAACCCCTTGACAGAGATGGCTAGGAAGGGCATTCCCAAGTCAGTGGACTTTGCACCCGCTTGCGAGTTGGCATTCCAGTCATTGAAGGAGGCTCGGGTACCCGCTCCAGTGCTGATGGCGCACATTCTTGACCAGGACTGTGTGTTACGAACTATTGCGCCACTGCACGGACTGGGAGCAGTACCGAGCCAGAAAGAGCCATATGGGCAGGAGCACCCTGTGGCCTGGTTGAGCAGTATACTGCTATTGTGGGAGGTGGGGTATGCCACAGTTGGGACACCGTGGGTGGCACTTGTTTGTAACCGGCCCCCCACCGTGGTGACTTACCACCTACCTGTTAGGTGGCTGCAACCTACCTTGGGGGAATTGGACAGACTTTTGTGGTGGAGCCTTGAACTTGGACTTCAGGCGGACTATTTGAACATGGTGCACCCACGAAGAGAGGCCCACTACACTATGGATGAACTGTCTAGGCCAGAGCCTACAACCCCCAGGTAGCGTCCCCTTCACCCCCACGGACTGCGGGACCAGGACCCAAATCGTTGGGACATGGGTCCCTGGTTGACCCGCTTGAATGGGGGGGGAGGAGTGTGGCCGGAGAGCCCCAGCCACGAGGCAAATGGCCGCTTTGGCACTGAAGGGGTTAACCCCTAGTGCCCGGCGCCATTTTGAAAGACAATGGGCGCTTGGCGCCAGATTTAAAAATGTATTGTGGGCGCTAGGCGCCGTGTTTATAAATGTTATCCAATGTATTTTAAACTGTGCCGTGGTCCCGGACCCCTCCGGAGACCACGGCAGGGAGGACAGCCCCCGGCGCGCTCAGCAGTGTGTGCGCGCCGGGGGAGAGAAGGCAGCCGCTGACCGCCGGAGTCCGGGAGCTCCGCTCCCGGCAGCGGTCGGTGAAGCCCCGGGCGCACTGGAGTGTGCGCGCCGGGGAGAAGGGTGAGCGCTGCGGCTGGGAGCTCGGCTCCCGCTGCAGTGCTCTCTGTAAGAGCCGCCGCTGGGGGCCGGGAGCTCTGCTCCCGGCGCCTCAGCCCGTCGGAGGTGGCCAGCTGCAGCAGCCGGGACGGACGTCCCGAGCTGCTAGCCGGCGAGGGGGGTGCGCCGCAGCCCGGCTCCCCGCCGGACGCTGCGGCGAGGCTACAAGACAGGCGCCGCTCATGGGGGACCGGGCTAGCCGGCTCCCTAGCGGTGTGGGGGAAATTAGGTTGGCAAGCAGACTGATGAGCGCTGGGGTCCGGGAGCTACGCTCCCGGCGCCTCAGCGCTACAACAGAGCCAGAGTCACGGCGGCCGGGACAAGTGTCCCGGGCCGCCGGGCTTCAGTACAGGGGGGTGCGCCGCTGCGTGCGGCGGGGCCACAAAAGTAGTGCCACCCTGGGGGGACAGGGAGAGCCAGCTCCCTGGACCCCAGTGGCAGGCAGACAGGCTGGAGGGTGGGGGAAGCCAGCCCCATACCTCCAGCACACAGAGAGCCCTAGCAGCCAGGCTGCAGGGCTAGTACACAGTAGTTACAGACCGAAACATTGTGTAAAATAATGACATACAGTGGGTTGTAAGGCACTGCAGTGCCTGAGTATGTAGAGTCTGTGCAAGGCACAGGCTCAGTGTATATTTAAAGGGAAATGTACAGTGTGATTTAAAATGTAATGTATTTAGGGATAAATTGCACTTACTTGATTGTGTGTCCCAGGAGGGGGGAATCCATAGCTGTGCAGGCTGATGGATTCTCCCAGACCTTTTCCCCAAAAACGGAATGTTTTCCCATCCAGCCTCACAATTCCAAGAGGCACAGGGAGAGAGAGAAGCAGCTTAGCTATGAAACAAGCTGAGTGGTTTCTTGGAGCTCCATGGAGATCAGCCGTAGTGCCAAGAAACCTGGACCGGGGAGCCAGGCTGCCCAGCTCTGGAGCCCAAATCCAGGCTGCAGGCAGTGAGAGGGGTCCCGGGCAGGTTTCTGGAAGTCAGTTTAGGAGGGAAAAACTTCCCCCCAGCCAGACTGAACGGCATCGGGGAGTGTCCTGACTCTCCCAGATGGGAGAGTCCAAGGAGACCGACCACTCCCCACTGTCCATAGGGAACAATGTTAGGTGTGCATGAGACCAGAGCATGCACAGCTCATGGGTAAACATTGATTGGTTGTGCACCACAGGGCAGGCTTACCCCCTGTGGTAAGGGGTCTTGGAGAGGGATAAAAGAAGGGCAGTTGGCCCATAGGAGTGGAATTGTAACATCTTCTTCTGCTGAAAACATCTTGATTGTATGCTGTTGCCCCTAGCAATAGGGAGGAGCCTTTTTAAAGGTTATTTGAGCAATAAACACCTTTGCCTCAAGAAGACTGCTTCATCTTGTGACCTACAGGGTTAGGCCAAACCTAGCCCCGTTCTCCGGCTGTCCAGGGAAGCACCTGACGTCTCCAAGCTCCGCCTTCCGCCAGCTACCGGGAGAGGCCTAGCAAGTGGCTAGAGGGGATTCGTCAACACCACACAGCTGTGGTAAGGCAGTGCGTCGGCACATACAGAGCAGAACCGTGGTTCCAAACGCCACGGCAGGTTAGGAGTTTGGTGGTGGCAGCAAGAACCCGCCCACAGCGCAGTGGGTGGAGTCAGTAACAGGCGGTTACTGATGGTAAGCGGGAATCCCCTATGTGGTCAGGCCTCGTGCGGCTTGACCTTCCATTCTGTGCGCAGTCGACGGGACGCGGCAAGCGGCGAGTGCTTCCGTACGGTACCGTCCTGTCACAGAAATTGGTGGCATAGTGGTGGGATATTCCCAGGCGGCTTTTCATCACCCGATTGGAGAAGCCGAGTTACTCAGGAGAGGAGTAACTGCAGCGCAGGAGGACGCACAAGATGGCGGAATTCAGCGGAATGTCCAAGGAGGATCTGGAGATCGTATGCCAGGGGAAGGGTGTGGATATCCCTTCCAACGCGTCCAGAAGCGTCATGAAGGCGGCGCTCAGGAGCTGGGAGGAGTCTCATCGGGCGGAGGTGGAAAGCACTGACGGCGTCAGCATCGCAGAGGACGGCCCAACAGTGGACCTTCGTGAGGAACCGGTGAGAACCACAAGCTCCGCCCTCTCTCACAGCAGCAATGTTTCCCAGCAATCCCTAGCAGGGCCAGGATCCCAACGTCCCAGGGGGGGCGACCCGGATACCCTAGCAGATCGGCTAGCGGAATTGGGGGAAAGGGCAACGGAGCAAGAACGCATGCTTGTCATTCGGATGTGGCATGCGGAGCGGGCACCACAGGCCGTGGTACCCCGGGAGCCGTTGTCAGCTGTTGTACACAGGTCAGGACGTATACAGTTTGCCAAGTTTGCAGACAGTGATGGGGACATTGATGGATATTTACAAGTTTTTGAAAGGACTTGCAAACTACACGATCTACCCAAGTCAGAGTGGGTGAGACACCTTGTGCCCACTCTGCATGGAGAGGCCTTGGAGGCCTATCGAGGAGTGGCGACGGAGGACTGCGGGAACTACGACGAAGTCGCGAAGGCCCTCCTCCAGCGATTCTTCATCACTCCAGAGTCTTACAGGAAGAAATTCAGAGACTTGCCTAAGAATCCTAGCAGCACCCATGAGCAGTTCGCCACCCAGCTGCGGCAGTACGTGGTGAAGTGGGTGAAGGATTCGGAAGCCACTACATGGGACGCACTGATCGACCTGATCTGCAGGGAGCAGTTCTACCGCAGGTGCGCCCAAGAAGTGAAGGAGTGGGTGCTAGATCGGGAGCCACCCAGCTTAAAAATGGCTGCCCAATTAGCCGACAAATATGTGGCAATTCGGCCACGGGGGCAGAAGCGCCCCGCCAGCAGCCAGCTCCAACAGACTGTACCACCAAGGGGACCCCCCTCTTCAGCTCATCAACCCCAAAGACAAGCATCTTCCAACCCGGGTGCTCTTAGCCAGCAACCGCACCGCAGAGTCCCTGCAACTGATCAGAGATCATCGGTGCCACGACTGGAGAAGAAGTGCTACGGCTGTGGGAAAATCGGACATCTGAGGATGAACTGTCCTGCATCCCAAGCACCCCAGACTCGTGCCCCAAATCCGAGTGCTGGAGCCCGGATCGCTTGTTTGACGAGAGGAGATGAGCCTACAGAGACTGTTCCCCCTCCAGTCAGTCCGATGGAGTGTGGCGAGAGACAGGTGCACTCTGCGGAGAGAGTCACCTGCATGGCCAAACAGCCCCTACACAACATGTGGAGGCACCTGCAGCCAGTCCACGTGGGACCCCTGCAGGGAGAAGGCCTAAGAGACTCTGGGGCCTCAATCACTGTGGTGAGCCCCCACCTTATAGATCCTGCTGCAGTATTGCAGGGTCGCACTGCCACGGTCACCCTGGCAGAAGGAACAGAAAAAGCGGTTCCCATGGCAAGAGTCTACCTGGACTGGGGAGCTGGACCAGAGTTGCGAAAAGTTGCCGTCATGGATGGTCTCCCAACTGATGTGGTCCTAGGAAATGATCTGGGTGGTGGGATCGTCACTATGTTTGTTGGCGCCATTCCCCGGAGTCAAGTTCCAAAACCACCGTTGACATCAGCTACTCCAGCACAGCCCAGCCCAGAGGAAAAGACTACAGCTGCTAGACAACTGCCAGCACAGCCAACCACAGCATCAACCAGCCCAGAGGAAAAGATCACAGCGGCTAGATCAGTACATCGACCCCGCATGCCTTTTGCCTCTGGTATGCCTACGTCCCCTAGCAACGCAGAGGATGTCGGTTCCAGCTCGTTTGATCCTGTGGGGGTGCCCAATGATGCTCCTGACCCAAGTGGTTTGCCAACTCCGGCGGTGAGTATGAGAAACCACACTGACTTTTCCATGACTGACCCCTACCAGACTGACCCTAGTAGTCCCCACCTAGATCCCCCTGTAGAGTGTCCCAATTTAGGAGAGATTGAGGGCCACAGGCAGGAGTTTAGGGAGGCTCAACTCTCTGACCCATCCCCGAAAGGCATGAGGCGCCACTCTGGCAGCGGCCTTGACAGGGTTGGGGCGGGGAGGTTGACCTGGCGGGAAGGGTTAAGGTACAGGGTAGCCAGGAAAGTGGGAGGGGATAGACCAGATAGGGAATGTGTCCAACTGGTCCCCCCAGGGAACTTTCCTGTGCAACCGGTGTCGGTTGCCAGCGAAACCCCTTTGGACAGTAACCCGGAGACAGACCGTACCCTGAAGTGCCTGACACAGAGCTTACCCTGGTCTGGAATGTCTGATGACGCCCAGACCACATGTAAGGCTGGTGCCATGCGTTGGCAGCCGGGGCACTCCAGCGGTTGTGTTGTCTCTGGGCCTCTGCCCATAGGAGAACCCTTGCAGCAAGTTGCTGTGGACATAGCAGGTCCCTTGCCTGTGCACAGTAGATCGGGGAAGACACGCAGCCTCCCTGTAGTGGATGCCACACAGGATCCAGAGGCTGGTGGTCTGGCCGCCATCACTGTGGCACAGGTAGCGGACGAGGAGGGAAGAGTAGGCCTAGGTGACAGGGTATGTTTCCCGAGTCATAGGTCGACAGAGGAGGATTGGAGGGCAGGTCTGACGGTTAGGGCAGACAGTTGCCAGTTAGGTATGACGGAGGTGCAGTGCCTGGGGCACCATGTGGGAGGAGACAGGGGTAGGCCCAACCCAGAGGGGGTGGAGGCAACCAGAGGCTGTCCCCGGCCCACATCACCCAGACCGGTACTGACCTTAGAACCTGTAAGGCCCTACGGACATGTTGTCATTGACTTTAGTCCTGTAGTGAACCCCTTGACAGAGATGGCTAGGAAGGGCATTCCCAAGTCAGTGGACTTTGCACCCGCTTGCGAGTTGGCATTCCAGTCATTGAAGGAGGCTCGGGTACCCGCTCCAGTGCTGATGGCGCACATTCTTGACCAGGACTGTGTGTTACGAACTATTGCGCCACTGCACGGACTGGGAGCAGTACCGAGCCAGAAAGAGCCATATGGGCAGGAGCACCCTGTGGCCTGGTTGAGCAGTATACTGCTATTGTGGGAGGTGGGGTATGCCACAGTTGGGACACCGTGGGTGGCACTTGTTTGTAACCGGCCCCCCACCGTGGTGACTTACCACCTACCTGTTAGGTGGCTGCAACCTACCTTGGGGGAATTGGACAGACTTTTGTGGTGGAGCCTTGAACTTGGACTTCAGGCGGACTATTTGAACATGGTGCACCCACGAAGAGAGGCCCACTACACTATGGATGAACTGTCTAGGCCAGAGCCTACAACCCCCAGGTAGCGTCCCCTTCACCCCCACGGACTGCGGGACCAGGACCCAAATCGTTGGGACATGGGTCCCTGGTTGACCCGCTTGAATGGGGGGGGAGGAGTGTGGCCGGAGAGCCCCAGCCACGAGGCAAATGGCCGCTTTGGCACTGAAGGGGTTAACCCCTAGTGCCCGGCGCCATTTTGAAAGACAATGGGCGCTTGGCGCCAGATTTAAAAATGTATTGTGGGCGCTAGGCGCCGTGTTTATAAATGTTATCCAATGTATTTTAAACTGTGCCGTGGTCCCGGACCCCTCCGGAGACCACGGCAGGGAGGACAGCCCTCGGCGCGCTCAGCAGTGTGTGCGCGCCGGGGGAGAGAAGGCAGCCGCTGACCGCCGGAGTCCGGGAGCTCCGCTCCCGGCAGCGGTCGGTGAAGCCCCGGGCGCACTGGAGTGTGCGCGCCGGGGAGAAGGGTGAGCGCTGCGGCTGGGAGCTCGGCTCCCGCTGCAGTGCTCTCTGTAAGAGCCGCCGCTGGGGGCCGGGAGCTCTGCTCCCGGCGCCTCAGCCCGTCGGAGGTGGCCAGCTGCAGCAGCCGGGACGGACGTCCCGAGCTGCTAGCCGGCGAGGGGGGTGCGCCGCAGCCCGGCTCCCCGCCGGACGCTGCGGCGAGGCTACAAGACAGGCGCCGCTCATGGGGGACCGGGCTAGCCGGCTCCCTAGCGGTGTGGGGGAAATTAGGTTGGCAAGCAGACTGATGAGCGCTGGGGTCCGGGAGCTACGCTCCCGGCGCCTCAGCGCTACAACAGAGCCAGAGTCACGGCGGCCGGGACAAGTGTCCCGGGCCGCCGGGCTTCAGTACAGGGGGGGTGCGCCGCTGCGTGCGGCGGGGCCACAAAAGTAGTGCCACCCTGGGGGGACAGGGAGAGCCAGCTCCCTGGACCCCAGTGGCAGGCAGACAGGCTGGAGGGTGGGGGAAGCCAGCCCCATACCTCCAGCACACAGAGAGCCCTAGCAGCCAGGCTGCAGGGCTAGTACACAGTAGTTACAGACCGAAACATTGTGTAAAATAATGACATACAGTGGGTTGTAAGGCACTGCAGTGCCTGAGTATGTAGAGTCTGTGCAAGGCACAGGCTCAGTGTATATTTAAAGGGAAATGTACAGTGTGATTTAAAATGTAATGTATTTAAGGATAAATTGCACTTACTTGATTGTGTGTCCCAGGAGGGGGGAATCCATAGCTGTGCAGGCTGATGGATTCTCCCAGACCTTTTCCCCAAAAACGGAATGTTTTCCCATCCAGCCTCACAATTCCAAGAGGCACAGGGAGAGAGAGAAGCAGCTTAGCTATGAAACAAGCCGAGTGGTTTCTTGGAGCTCCATGGAGATCAGCCGTAGTGCCAAGAAACCTGGACCGGGGAGCCAGACTGCCCAGCTCTGGAGCCCAAATCCAGGCTGCAGGCAGTGAGAGGGGTCCCGGGCAGGTTTCTGGAAGTCAGTTTAGGAGGGAAAAACTTCCCCCCAGCCAGACTGAACGGCATCGGGGAGTGTCCTGACTCTCCCAGATGGGAGAGTCCAAGGAGACCGACCACTCCCCACTGTCCATAGGGAACAATGTTAGGTGTGCATGAGACCAGAGCATGCACAGCTCATGGGTAAACATTGATTGGTTGTGCACCACAGGGCGGGCTTACCCCCTGTGGTAAGGGGTCTTGGAGAGGGATAAAAGAAGGGCAGTTGGCCCATAGGAGTGGAATTGTAACATCTTCTTCTGCTGAAAACATCTTGATTGTATGCTGTTGCCCCTAGCAATAGGGAGGAGCCTTTTTAAAGGTTATTTGAGCAATAAACACCTTTGCCTCAAGAAGACTGCTTCATCTTGTGACCTACAGGGTTAGGCCAAACCTAGCCCCGTTCTCCGGCTGTCCAGGGAAGCACCTGACGTCTCCAAGCTCCGCCTTCCGCCAGCTACCGGGAGAGGCCTAGCAAGTGGCTAGAGGGGATTCGTCAACACCACACAGCTGTGGTAAGGCAGTGCGTCGGCACATACAGAGCAGAACCGTGGTTCCAAACGCCACGGCAGGTTAGGAGTTTGGTGGTGGCAGCAAGAACCCGCCCACAGCGCAGTGGGTGGAGTCAGTAACAGGCGGTTACTGACGGTAAGCGGGAATCCCCTATGTGGTCAGGCCTCGTGCGGCTTGACCTTCCATTCTGTGCGCAGTCGACGGGACGCGGCAAGCGGCGAGTGCTTCCGTACGGTACCGTCCTGTCACAGAAATTGGTGGCATAGTGGTGGGATATTCCCAGGCGGCTTTTCATCACCCGATTGGAGAAGCCGAGTTACTCAGGAGAGGAGTAACTGCAGCGGAGGAGGACGCACAAGATGGCGGAATTCAGCGGAATGTCCAAGGAGGATCTGGAGCTCGTATGCCAGGGGAAGGGTGTGGATATCCCTTCCAACTCGTCCAGAAGCGTCATGAAGGCGGCGCTCAGGAGCTGGGAGGAGTCTCATCGGGCGGAGGTGGAAAGCACTGACGGCGTCAGCATCGCAGAGGACGGCCCAACAGTGGACCTTCGTGAGGAACCGGTGAGAACCACAAGCCCCGCCCTCTCTCACAGCAGCAATGTTTCCCAGCAATCCCTAGCAGGGCCAGGATCCCAACGTCCCAGGGGGGGGGCGACCCGGATACCCTAGCAGATCGGCTAGCGGAATTGGGGGAAAGGGCAACGGAGCAAGAACGCATGCTTGTCATTCGGATGTGGCATGCGGAGCGGGCACCACAGGCCGTGGTACCCCGGGAGCCGTTGTCAGCTGTTGTACACAGGTCAGGACGTATACAGTTTGCCAAGTTTGCAGACAGTGATGGGGACATTGATGGACATTTACAAGTTTTTGAAAGGACTTGCAAACTACACGATCTACCCAAGTCAGAGTGGGTGAGACACCTTGTGCCCACTCTGCATGGAGAGGCCTTGGAGGCCTATCGAGGAGTGGCGACGGAGGACTGCGGGAACTACGACGAAGTCGCGAAGGCCCTCCTCCAGCGATTCTTCATCACTCCAGAGTCTTACAGGAAGAAATTCAGAGACTTGCCTAAGAATCCTAGCAGCACCCATGAGCAGTTCGCCACCCAGCTGCGGCAGTACGTGGTGAAGTGGGTGAAGGATTCGGAAGCCACTACATGGGACGCACTGATCGACCTGATCTGCAGGGAGCAGTTCTACCGCAGGTGCGCCCAAGAAGTGAAGGAGTGGGTGCTAGATCGGGAGCCACCCAGCTTAAAAATGGCTGCCCAATTAGCCGACAAATATGTGGCAATTCGGCCACGGGGGCAGAAGCCCTCCGCCAGCAGCCAGCTCCAACAGACTGTACCACCAAGGGGACCCCCCTCTTCAGCTCATCAACCCCAAAGACAAGCATCTTCCAACCCGGGTGCTCTTAGCCAGCAACCGCACCGCAGAGTCCCTGCAACTGATCAGAGATCATCGGTGCCACGACTGGAGAAGAAGTGCTACGGCTGTGGGAAAATCGGACATCTGAGGATGAACTGTCCTGCATCCCAAGCACCCCAGACTCGTGCCCCAAATCCGAGTGCTGGAGCCCGGATCGCTTGTTTGACGAGAGGAGATGAGCCTACAGAGACTGTTCCCCCTCCAGTCAGTCCGATGGAGTGTGGCGAGAGACAGGTGCACTCTGCGGAGAGAGTCACCTGCATGGCCAAACAGCCCCTACACAACATGTGGAGGCACCTGCAGCCAGTCCACGTGGGACCCCTGCAGGGAGAAGGCCTAAGAGACTCTGGGGCCTCAATCACTGTGGTGAGCCCCCACCTTATAGATCCTGCTGCAGTATTGCAGGGTCGCACTGCCACGGTCACCCTGGCAGAAGGAACAGAAAAAGCGGTTCCCATGGCAAGAGTCTACCTGGACTGGGGAGCTGGACCAGAGTTGCGAGAAGTTGCCGTCATGGATGGTCTCCCAACTGATGTGGTCCTAGGAAATGATCTGGGTGGTGGGATCGTCACTATGTTTGTTGGCGCCATTCCCCGGAGTCAAGTTCCAAAACCACCGTTGACATCAGCTACTCCAGCACAGCCCAGCCCAGAGGAAAAGACTACAGCTGCTAGACAACTGCCAGCACAGCCAACCACAGCATCAACCAGCCCAGAGGAAAAGATCACAGCGGCTAGATCAGTACATCGACCCCGCATGCCTTTTGCCTCTGGTATGCCTACGTCCCCTAGCAACGCAGAGGATGTCGGTTCCAGCTCGTTTGATCCTGTGGGGGTGCCCAATGATGCTCCTGACCCAAGTGGTTTGCCAACTCCGGCGGTGAGTATGAGAAACCACACTGACTTTTCCATGACTGACCCCTACCAGACTGACCCTAGTAGTCCCCACCTAGATCCCCCTGTAGAGTGTCCCAATTTAGGAGAGATTGAGGGCCACAGGCAGGAGTTTAGGGAGGCTCAACTCTCTGACCCATCCCCGAAAGGCATGAGGCGCCACTCTGGCAGCGGCCTTGACAGGATTGGGGCGGGGAGGTTGACCTGGCGGGAAGGGTTAAGGTACAGGGTAGCCAGGAAAGTGGGAGGGGATAGACCAGATAGGGAATGTGTCCAACTGGTCCCCCCAGGGAACTTTCCTGTGCAACCGGTGTCGGTTGCCAGCGAAACCCCTTTGGACAGTAACCCGGAGACAGACCGTACCCTGAAGTGCCTGACACAGAGCTTACCCTGGTCTGGAATGTCTGATGACGCCCAGACCACATGTAAGGCTGGTGCCATGCGTTGGCAGCCGGGGCACTCCAGCGGTTGTGTTGTCTCTGGGCCTCTGCCCATAGGAGAACCCTTGCAGCAAGTTGCTGTGGACATAGCAGGTCCCTTGCCTGTGCACAGTAGATCGGGGAAGACACGCAGCCTCCCTGTAGTGGATGCCACACAGGATCCAGAGGCTGGTGGTCTGGCCGCCATCACTGTGGCACAGGTAGCGGACGAGGAGGGAAGAGTAGGCCTAGGTGACAGGGTATGTTTCCCGAGTCATAGGTCGACAGAGGAGGATTGGAGGGCAGGTCTGACGGTTAGGGCAGACAGTTGCCAGTTAGGTATGACGGAGGTGCAGTGCCTGGGGCACCATGTGGGAGGAGACAGGGGTAGGCCCAACCCAGAGGGGGTGGAGGCAACCAGAGGCTGTCCCCGGCCCACATCACCCAGACCGGTACTGACCTTAGAACCTGTAAGGCCCTTCGGACATGTTGTCATTGACTTTAGTCCTGTAGTGAACCCCTTGACAGAGATGGCTAGGAAGGGCATTCCCAAGTCAGTGGACTTTGCACCCGCTTGCGAGTTGGCATTCCAGTCATTGAAGGAGGCTCGGGTACCCGCTCCAGTGCTGATGGCGCACATTCTTGACCAGGACTGTGTGTTACGAACTATTGCGCCACTGCACGGACTGGGAGCAGTACCGAGCCAGAAAGAGCCATATGGGCAGGAGCACCCTGTGGCCTGGTTGAGCAGTATACTGCTATTGTGGGAGGTGGGGTATGCCACAGTTGGGACACCGTGGGTGGCACTTGTTTGTAACCGGCCCCCCACCGTGGTGACTTACCACCTACCTGTTAGGTGGCTGCAACCTACCTTGGGGGAATTGGACAGACTTTTGTGGTGGAGCCTTGAACTTGGACTTCAGGCGGACTATTTGAACATGGTGCACCCACGAAGAGAGGCCCACTACACTATGGATGAACTGTCTAGGCCAGAGCCTACAACCCCCAGGTAGCGTCCCCTTCACCCCCACGGACTGCGGGACCAGGACCCAAATCGTTGGGACATGGGTCCCTGGTTGACCCGCTTGAATGGGGGGGGGGGGGGGGGGAGTGTGGCCGGAGAGCCCCAAGCCCCAGCCACGAGGCAAATGGCCGCTTTGGCACTGAAGGGGTTAACCCCTAGTGCCCGGCGCCATTTTGAAAGACAATGGGCGCTTGGCGCCAGATTTAAAAATGTATTGTGGGCGCTAGGCGCCGTGTTTATAAATGTTATCCAATGTATTTTAAACTGTGCCGTGGTCCCGGACCCCTCCGGAGACCACGGCAGGGAGGACAGCCCCCGGCGCGCTCAGCAGTGTGTGCGCGCCGGGGGAGAGAAGGCAGCCGCTGACCGTCGGAGTCCGGGAGCTCCGCTCCCGGCAGCGGTCGGTGAAGCCCCGGGCGCACTGGAGTGTGCGCGCCGGGGAGAAGGGTGAGCGCTGCGGCTGGGAGCTCGGCTCCCGCTGCAGTGCTCTCTGTAAGAGCCGCCGCAGGGGGCCGGGAGCTCTGCTCCCGGCGCCTCAGCCCGTCGGAGGTGGCCAGCTGCAGCAGCCGGGACGGACGTCCCGAGCTGCTAGCCGGCAAGGGGGGTGCGCCGCAGCCCGGCTCCCCGCCGGACGCTGCGGCGAGGCTACAAGACAGGCGCCGCTCATGGGGGACCGGGCTAGCCGGCTCCCTAGCGGTGTGGGGGAAATTAGGTTGGCAAGCAGGCTGATGAGCGCTGGGGTCCGGGAGCTACGCTCCCGGCGCCTCAGCGCTACAACAGAGCCAGAGTCACGGCGGCCGGGACAAGTGTCCCGGGCCGCCGGGCTTCAGTACAGGGGGGTGCGCCGCTGCGTGCGGCGGGGCCACAAAAGTAGTGCCACCCTGGGGGGACAGGGAGAGCCAGCTCCCTGGACCCCAGTGGCAGGCAGACAGGCTGGAGGGTGGGGGAAGCCAGCCCCATACCTCCAGCACACAGAGAGCCCTAGCAGCCAGGCTGCAGGGCTAGTACACAGTAGTTACAGACCGAAACATTGTGTAAAATAATGACATACAGTGGGTTGTAAGGCACTGCAGTGCCTGAGTATGTAGAGTCTGTGCAAGGCACAGGCTCAGTGTATATTTAAAGGGAAATGTACAGTGTGATTTAAAATGTAATGTATTTAAGGATAAATTGCACTTACTTGATTGTGTGTCCCAGGAGGGGGGAATCCATAGCTGTGCAGGCTGATGGATTCTCCCAGACCTTTTCCCCAAAAACGGAATGTTTTCCCATCCAGCCTCACAATTCCAAGAGGCACAGGGAGAGAGAGAAGCAGCTTAGCTATGAAACAAGCTGAGTGGTTTCTTGGAGCTCCATGGAGATCAGCCGTAGTGCCAAGAAACCTGGACCGGGGAGCCAGACTGCCCAGCTCTGGAGCCCAAATCCAGGCTGCAGGCAGTGATAGGGGTCCCGGGCAGGTTTCTGGAAGTCAGTTTAGGAGGGAAAAACTTCCCCCCAGCCAGACTGAACGGCATCGGGGAGTGTCCTGACTCTCCCAGATGGGAGAGTCCAAGGAGACCGACCACTCCCCACTGTCCATAGGGAACAATGTTAGGTGTGCATGAGACCAGAGCATGCACAGCTCATGGGTAAACATTGATTGGTTGTGCACCACAGGGCGGGCTTACCCCCTGTGGTAAGGGGTCTTGGAGAGGGATAAAAGAAGGGCAGTTGGCCCATAGGAGTGGAATTGTAACATCTTCTTCTGCTGAAAACATCTTGATTGTATGCTGTTGCCCCTAGCAATAGGGAGGAGCCTTTTTTAAAGGTTATTTGAGCAATAAACACCTTTGCCTCAAGAAGACTGCTTCATCTTGTGACCTACAGGGTTAGGCCAAACCTAGCCCCGTTCTCCGGCTGTCCAGGGAAGCACCTGACGTCTCCAAGCTCCGCCCTCCGCCAGCTACCGGGAGAGGCCTAGCAAGTGGCTAGAGGGGATTCGTCAACACCACACAGCTGTGGTAAGGCAGTGCGTCGGCACATACAGAGCAGAACCGTGGTTCCAAACGCCACGGCAGGTTAGGAGTTTGGTGGTGGCAGCAAGAACCCGCCCACAGCGCAGTGGGTGGAGTCAGTAACAGGCGGTTACTGACGGTAAGCGGGAATCCCCTATGTGGTCAGGCCTCGTGTGGCTTGACCTTCCATTCTGTGCGCAGTCGACGGGACGCGGCAAGCGGCGAGTGCTTCCGTACGGTACCGTCCTGTCACAGAAATTGGTGGCATAGTGGTGGGATATTCCCAGGCGGCTTTTCATCACCCGATTGGAGAAGCCGAGTTACTCAGGAGAGGAGTAACTGCAGCGCAGGAGGACGCACAAGATGGCGGAATTCAGCGGAATGTCCAAGGAGGATCTGGAGATCGTATGCCAGGGGAAGGGTGTGGATATCCCTTCCAACGCGTCATGAAGGCGGCGCTCAGGAGCTGGGAGGAGTCTCATCGGGCGGAGGTGGAAAGCACTGACGGCGTCAGCATCGCAGAGGACGGCCCAACAGTGGACCTTCGTGAGGAACCGGTGAGAACCACAAGCCCCGCCCTCTCTCACAGCAGCAATGTTTCCCAGCAATCCCTAGCAGGGCCAGGATCCCAACGTCCCAGGGGGGGCGACCCGTATACCCTAGCAGATCGGCTAGCGGAATTGGGGGAAAGGGCAACGGAGCAAGAACGCATGCTTGTCATTCGGATGTGGCATGCGGAGCGGGCACCACAGGCCGTGGTACCCCGGGAGCCGTTGTCAGCTGTTGTACACAGGTCAGGACGTATACAGTTTGCCAAGTTTGCAGACAGTGATGGGGACATTGATGGACATTTACAAGTTTTTGAAAGGACTTGCAAACTACACGATCTACCCAAGTCAGAGTGGGTGAGACACCTTGTGCCCACTCTGCATGGAGAGGCCTTGGAGGCCTATCGAGGAGTGGCGACGGAGGACTGCGGGAACTACGACGAAGTCGCGAAGGCCCTCCTCCAGCGATTCTTCATCACTCCAGAGTCTTACAGGAAGAAATTCAGAGACTTGCCTAAGAATCCTAGCAGCACCCATGAGCAGTTCGCCACCCAGCTGCGGCAGTACGTGGTGAAGTGGGTGAAGTATTCGGAAGCCACTACATGGGACGCACTGATCGACCTGATCTGCAGGGAGCAGTTCTACCGCAGGTGCGCCCAAGAAGTGAAGGAGTGGGTGCTAGATCGGGAGCCACCCAGCTTAAAAATGGCTGCCCAATTAGCCGACAAATATGTGGCAATTCGGCCACGGGGGCAGAAGCGCCCCGCCAGCAGCCAGCTCCAACAGACTGTACCACCAAGGGGACCCCCCTCTTCAGCTCATCAACCCCAAAGACAAGCATCTTCCAACCCGGGTGCTCTTAGCCAGCAACCGCACCGCAGAGTCCCTGCAACTGATCAGAGATCATCGGTGCCACGACTGGAGAAGAAGTGCTACGGCTGTGGGAAAATCGGACATCTGAGGATGAACTGTCCTGCATCCCAAGCACCCCAGACTCGTGCCCCAAATCCGAGTGCTGGAGCCCGGATCGCTTGTTTGACGAGAGGAGATGAGCCTACAGAGACTGTTCCCCCTCCAGTCAGTCCGATGGAGTGTGGCGAGAGACAGGTGCACTCTGCGGAGAGAGTCACCTGCATGGCCAAACAGCCCCTACACAACATGTGGAGGCACCTGCAGCCAGTCCACGTGGGACCCCTGCAGGGAGAAGGCCTAAGAGACTCTGGGGCCTCAATCACTGTGGTGAGCCCCCACCTTATAGATCCTGCTGCAGTATTGCAGGGTCGCACTGCCACGGTCACCCTGGCAGAAGGAACAGAAAAAGCGGTTCCCATGGCAAGAGTCTACCTGGACTGGGGAGCTGGACCAGATTTGCGAGAAGTTGCCGTCATGGATGGTCTCCCAACTGATGTGGTCCTAGGAAATGATCTGGGTGGTGGGATCGTCACTATGTTTGTTGGCGCCATTCCCCGGAGTCAAGTTCCAAAACCACCGTTGACATCAGCTACTCCAGCACAGCCCAGCCCAGAGGAAAAGACTACAGCTGCTAGACAACTGCCAGCACAGCCAACCACAGCATCAACCAGCCCAGAGGAAAAGATCACAGCGGCTAGATCAGTACATCGACCCCGCATGCCTTTTGCCTCTGGTATGCCTACGTCCCCTAGCAACGCAGAGGATGTCGGTTCCAGCTCGTTTGATCCTGTGGGGGTGCCCAATGATGCTCCTGACCCAAGTGGTTTGCCAACTCCGGCGGTGAGTATGAGAAACCACACTGACTTTTCCATGACTGACCCCTACCAGACTGACCCTAGTAGTCCCCACCTAGATCCCCCTGTAGAGTGTCCCAATTTAGGAGAGATTGAGGGCCACAGGCAGGAGTTTAGGGAGGCTCAACTCTCTGACCCATCCCCGAAAGGCATGAGGCGCCACTCTGGCAGCGGCCTTGACAGGGTTGGGGCGGGGAGGTTGACCTGGCGGGAAGGGTTAAGGTACAGGGTAGCCAGGAAAGTGGGAGGGGATAGACCAGATAGGGAATGTGTCCAACTGGTCCCCCCAGGGAACTTTCCTGTGCAACCGGTGTCGGTTGCCAGCGAAACCCCTTTGGACAGTAACCCGGAGACAGACCGTACCCTGAAGTGCCTGACACAGAGCTTACCCTGGTCTGGAATGTCTGATGACGCCCAGACCACATGTAAGGCTGGTGCCATGCGTTGGCAGCCGGGGCACTCCAGCGGTTGTGTTGTCTCTGGGCCTCTGCCCATAGGAGAACCCTTGCAGCAAGTTGCTGTGGACATAGCAGGTCCCTTGCCTGTGCACAGTAGATCGGGGAAGACACGCAGCCTCCCTGTAGTGGATGCCACACAGGATCCAGAGGCTGGTGGTCTGGCCGCCATCACTGTGGCACAGGTAGCGGACGAGGAGGGAAGAGTAGGCCTAGGTGACAGGGTATGTTTCCCGAGTCATAGGTCGACAGAGGAGGATTGGAGGGCAGGTCTGACGGTTAGGGCAGACAGTTGCCAGTTAGGTATGACGGAGGTGCAGTGCCTGGGGCACCATGTGGGAGGAGACAGGGGTAGGCCCAACCCAGAGGGGGTGGAGGCAACCAGAGGCTGTCCCCGGCCCACATCACCCAGACCAGTACTGACCTTAGAACCTGTAAGGCCCTACGGACATGTTGTCATTGACTTTAGTCCTGTAGTGAACCCCTTGACAGAGATGGCTAGGAAGGGCATTCCCAAGTCAGTGGACTTTGCACCCGCTTGCGAGTTGGCATTCCAGTCATTGAAGGAGGCTCGGGTACCCGCTCCAGTGCTGATGGCGCACATTCTTGACCAGGACTGTGTGTTACGAACTATTGCGCCACTGCACGGACTGGGAGCAGTACCGAGCCAGAAAGAGCCATATGGGCAGGAGCACCCTGTGGCCTGGTTGAGCAGTATACTGCTATTGTGGGAGGTGGGGTATGCCACAGTTGGGACACCGTGGGTGGCACTTGTTTGTAACCGGCCCCCCACCGTGGTGACTTACCACCTACCTGTTAGGTGGCTGCAACCTACCTTGGGGGAATTGGACAGACTTTTGTGGTGGAGCCTTGAACTTGGACTTCAGGCGGACTATTTGAACATGGTGCACCCACGAAGAGAGGCCCACTACACTATGGATGAACTGTCTAGGCCAGAGCCTACAACCCCCAGGTAGCGTCCCCTTCACCCCCACGGACTGCGGGACCAGGACCCAAATCGTTGGGACATGGGTCCCTGGTTGACCCGCTTGAATGGTGGGGGGGGGGGAGTGTGGCCGGAGAGCCCCAGCCACGAGGCAAATGGCCGCTTTGGCACTGAAGGGGTTAACCCCTAGTGCCCGGCGCCATTTTGAAAGACAATGGGCGCTTGGCGCCAGATTTAAAAATGTATTGTGGGCGCTAGGCGCCGTGTTTATAAATGTTATCCAATGTATTTTAAACTGTGCCGTGGTCCCGGACCCCTCCGGAGACCACGGCAGGGAGGACAGCCCCCGGCGCGCTCAGCAGTGTGTGCGCGCCGGGGGAGAGAAGGCAGCCGCTGACCGCCGGAGTCCGGGAGCTCCGCTCCCGGCAGCGGTCGGTGAAGCCCCGGGCGCACTGGAGTGTGCGCGCCGGGGAGAAGGGTGAGCGCTGCGGCTGGGAGCTCGGCTCCCGCTGCAGTGCTCTCTGTAAGAGCCGCCGCTGGGGGCCGGGAGCTCTGCTCCCGGCGCCTCAGCCCGTCGGAGGTGGCCAGCTGCAGCAGCCAGGACGGACGTCCCGAGCTGCTAGCCGGCGAGGGGGGTGCACCGCAGCCCGGCTCCCCGCCGGACGCTGCGGCGAGGCTACAAGACAGGCGCCGCTCATGGGGGACCGGGCTAGCCGGCTCCCTAGCGGTGTGGGGGAAATTAGGTTGGCAAGCAGGCTGATGAGCGCTGGGGTCCGGGAGCTACGCTCCCGGCGCCTCAGCGCTGCAACAGAGCCAGAGTCACGGCGGCCGGGACAAGTGTCCCGGGCCGCCGGGCTTCAGTACAGGGGGGGTGCGCCGCTGCGTGCGGCGGGGCCACAGAAGTAGTGCCACCCTGGGGGGACAGGGAGAGCCAGCTCCCTGGACCCCAGTGGCAGGCAGACAGGCTGGAGGGTGGGGGAAGCCAGCCCCATACCTCCAGCACACAGAGAGCCCTAGCAGCCAGGCTGCAGGGCTAGTACACAGTAGTTACAGACCGAAACATTGTGTAAAATAATGACATACAGTGGGTTGTAAGGCACTGCAGTGCCTGAGTATGTAGAGTCTGTGCAAGGCACAGGCTCAGTGTATATTTAAAGGGAAATGTACAGTGTGATTTAAAATGTAATGTATTTAAGGATAAATTGCACTTACTTGATTGTGTGTCCCAGGAGGGGGGAATCCATAGCTGTGCAGGCTGATGGATTCTCCCAGACCTTTTCCCCAAAAACGGAATGTTTTCCCATCCAGCCTCACAATTCCAAGAGGCACAGGGAGAGAGAGAAGCAGCTTAGCTATGAAACAAGCTGAGTGGTTTCTTGGAGCTCCATGGAGATCAGCCGTAGTGCCAAGAAACCTGGACCGGGGAGCCAGGCTGCCCAGCTCTGGAGCCCAAATCCAGGCTGCAGGCAGTGAGAGGGGTCCCGGGCAGGTTTCTGGAAGTCAGTTTAGGAGGGAAAAACTTCCCCCCAGCCAGACTGAACGGCATCGGGGAGTGTCCTGACTCTCCCAGATGGGAGAGTCCAAGGAGACCGACCACTCCCCACTGTCCATAGGGAACAATGTTAGGTGTGCATGAGACCAGAGCATGCACAGCTCATGGGTAAACATTGATTGGTTGTGCACCACAGGGCGGGCTTACCCCCTGTGGTAAGGGGTCTTGGAGAGGGATAAAAGAAGGGCAGTTGGCCCATAGGAGTGGAATTGTAACATCTTCTTCTGCTGAAAACATCTTGATTGTATGCTGTTGCCCCTAGCAATAGGGAGGAGCCTTTTTAAAGGTTATTTGAGCAATAAACACCTTTGCCTCAAGAAGACTGCTTCATCTTGTGACCTACAGGGTTAGGCCAAACCTAGCCCCGTTCTCCGGCTGTCCAGGGAAGCACCTGACGTCTCCAAGCTCCGCCTTCCGCCAGCTACCGGGAGAGGCCTAGCAAGTGGCTAGAGGGGATTCGTCAACACCACACAGCTGTGGTAAGGCAGTGCGTCGGCACATACAGAGCAGAACCGTGGTTCCAAACGCCACGGCAGGTTAGGAGTTTGGTGGTGGCAGCAAGAACCCGCCCGCAGCGCAGTGGGTGGAGTCAGTAACAGGCGGTTACTGACGGTAAGCGGGAATCCCCTATGTGGTCAGGCCTCGTGCGGCTTGACCTTCCATTCTGTGCGCAGTCGACGGGACGCAGCAAGCGGCGAGTGCTTCCGTACGGTACCGTCCTGTCACAGTAGAGTACTCACAATCTGGGGGGAATTCAATTGTTGTGGGCGTCTAAATGTCCTGTCTAAACAGGACTTGTTAGACACCCATACAATCGTCACTATTCAGTTGCTGTTTGGGTGCACATGTCGCGCCCAGACAGGGTTTAGCCGCATAAAACAGCTAAACCTGTCTAAATTACTGTTTTGCGTGCCCAAACTATTGTTTGGACGCCCAAAGTGCAGAGTTTGCACACATTTTTTTCTCACACCTCAGGAGGGTGCGAGAAAAAAATGTGTCCTCTGTAAATGCTGGGCACCCAAACAGCAGAACGATTGAATTACTGTCGCTGGGTGCCATCTTGAGGCGGCCGCAAGAAAAACAATTGAATTCCTCCCAGTCTGATTGTGGTTGTGGACTGTAATCTGACTACATTTCGTGTGAAATGTCATGGCACAGAGCCATATATAAGCAGCACAGCACACCGAAGAAGTAGGCAAGTTCGTTTCTTTCACAAACTCATTATGGAACTGAACAGATATCCCTGGAGAGCCATGATCTATAAGAGTAGTCTGTGACAGCAGGAGAGTTTTGACCGACTGTGAACTACTTTTGCAGAGGAAGCACTGTCCTGAACCACTGTGTTTCAGTGATTTCAAGAATTCTGGCACAAGAGACGGTCCCGGGAAGTCGAGAAGTGCTGTGGCCTGAGGAAGCTGGCACCCATTAGACCAGTGAAATGCGTTGGTATTCACCTGTAGGACCACAAGTACCAGCACCCTTATTCCACCTCCTGGCGATATTTGGACCTATTTGCATCCACTGGATAAAATTCCGACACGAGTCATTTACAGACCTGGACCTTTCCCCATCTGCCATTTGGTTTCTATCTGCATGAGATACCTAGGGGACTCTTTCTGGAAGCCAGTCTGGTAATAATTTTACATCAAATTGAACTTGTGAGCAACTGTGGACCAGTGTCCTAGCCAGGGAATGTGGACATTACACTTGGAAGGGTTTATTTGTGGCATCCTACAATTTTATCCGTGATATTAGCAATTGCTTCTGTTTTACTGTATTTCTGAGGATTAGGAAAACCTCTTTTTTATGAATGTGTAATAAAATTCATCATTTCTATTATATACATTGATCCAGTTGTTTATCATATTTTGATCCACAGCCGGCGCCAGTACCTTTCTTCTTTGTCTATAATTTAGGGAATTGACCTTCCCTGTACAGGCTGCCGTTGACAGCGCACTCTATCTGTATTCTTGCTGTGGCCGACCTGTGTCCACCATCACTGAGAACAAAGCTGCTGCTGTGTGGGCCACAGCTGAGTTAGATACCAGGGTGACCGTGGCCCAGTTAGAGAAGGAGATTGGATCCAGATGAGATGACTTTCACTTGATACTCCATGAAAAGCTTGGCATGAGCAATGTTTCTGTGTGCCTGGTGCCCCATCAGCTGACTCGGTGCCACAACATGCTGGCCAGGATTAATGGCGGTCACTCAAACTCTCTCTGGGATATCATAAGTGGTGATGAATCCTGGTTCTACAGTTTCGACCCTAAGACCAAACATCAGTCAGCCCAGTAGACCCCAGTGCACCGCCACAAAAGTTCAGATGTGAGTGCAGCATGCCAAGAAGATGGTGGCTGTTTTTATGGCCAAGACTGGTCATGTAACTATTGTACCACTCATGCTGTAGCGTACCATCACTGGGGACTGGAACGCCGACCAATGCTTGCTGTAAGCCATTTCCAGGAGCCAATCAAGATCTTGTGCTCATGGTGGCTTTTTCCATTACGACAATGCACGTGCCCACAAGTCCAGGAAAGAGGTGGCTTTTCTGGCCCATTAACGCATCCAGGAGCTTTGTCATCTGCAGTACAGTCCAGACCTGGTCCCTTGCAACTTTCTTGATCTCCCATAAATCAAGCGCAAGATGCATTGGATGTTTTGAGTCACCAGAAACTGCAGTGGAGGCCTTCATCCAGTATGTAGAAGACATACCTGTTTCGGACTGGTCCAGCTGCTTCATCAAGTGGTTTGAGCGCATGCAACTTTGCATAAACTCTTCTGGCAAATACTTTGAAAAAAATTTAATGCTCACTTTGTTTGTAAAGAAAATACTCAGGAAACTTATTGCACACCCCTCATATATAAAATATATAGATTATGTAAAGTTATAGAAAAATATGTATATTTCTCACTTTTCTTTATATGGCAAAGTACATTTTTAATATATCGGCACTATAGAGGTACTATACTGTACATCTACAATACTTTTATTGTTTTGTTTTTTTTCTTATGTGATGCCCAGGGCAATATCTGTATCCCTTCACCTGAAGTCACATGTGTCAACACACACACACACACATAGCCATAAGCGTGTAGACTGTTATGGATCAGATGCATTCCTGCATTGTTACAGCCTCATTACAGCCTCATGATTCAGTGTCCAAGACCACACAGACATGTGTTTTGCCTAATATGTATGGTAGATCAAGTGGGCTAAAGGACCTTTGACATCAGGGGGAGGAGCTAAGCTGGCGGGATAGTACTGTCACTATCCACGCCACCAACTACTACCTTTAATAACCTGGTGGTGGTACATTTCAGGTACCCTGTTCGGAGATTTCTACCCCCCTGGTGACGTCAGAGGTCTTTTCCCCAACTTGGTTTTAGCCATAACCTAATATGTATCCCATAGAATAGTCAACATATCATTTTAGTGCTGTACTCCTGTGACAATGACAAATAACACCAGCTTTTTACATAGAGAGCTATTTATTATAAAGTAATAAATATGTACACACATACTGTATGCATTGACATTTGCTAGATGCAGTCTACTTTGCTGTGCTGCATAAAGAATTACCATTCCTGAACTTGCATGTTCTTACAATTTTTCTATACACTAAGGCAAGTCAACTATTGCTGGTTAAAAGCTGAGGAATGCATATACCATTTGTGCGGGGGTAGTATGGTATGCCGGCAGCCAGCATACCGGCGCCGGGATCCCGACCGCCAGCATACCGACAGCTGGCCGAGCACAAATGAGCCCCATGTATTTATTCTCCCTCCAGGGGGGTCATGGACTCCCAAGAGGGAGAAAAGTTGTCGGTATGCCGACGCCGGTATACTGTGCGCCGGGATCCCAACAGCCGGCAAACTGAATACCACCCATTTGTGCTTGTACCTCTAAAAACTAACTGCACAGCAGTACTTGCCAATTCCACACTCTTCATCTAAGTTTTCCTATTACTCTATCACTTATACCCAAACTGCATAGGGGAGCAGTAAGTTTCCTATTGGACGTGCAGTCTTCTGGTTAGGTGAGTATTTCCTCTGTGTACTCTGCGTAGTCACCATTCCTATAATAGATCTATATCCAGGACTCCCTACTGGATATGCTCTGTCACCTCTTCACTAGGGGAAGGCGGTGTTTCCAGGTTTTCTGCCAAATTCAGTTTCTGTCTAAATCATCATCTGTTAAGGAATCTATCTATATATACTAAGCACAGTAGTACATCGGTAGACATCGGGGGAAAATTAGTTTTTCACAATTTTTTTTTTGTACTATTCTATTAGCCCCCATTTTTTGTGCCCAGAACCTGCTGAGGTCCCGGAATAAAAAAATAGGATTTTGGTACTTACCGATAAATCCTTTTCTCCTAGTCCGTAGAGGATGCTGGGGACACCAAAAGGACCATGGGGTATAGACGGGATCCGCAGGAGCTTGGGCACACTAAAAAGACTTAATCTGGGTGTGAACTGGCTCCTCCCTCTATGCCCCTCCTCCAGACCTCAGTTATAGGAACTGTGCCCAGGAGAGACGGACATTTCAAGGAAAAGATTTTTGTTTAAACTAAGGGCTACAAACCGACCAGCCCACACCACAAACATACCGTACCACCGGAGTAACTTTAAACCAGATAGCAGTATGCATTAACACCAGCAACAAGCTGAAACAAAACAATACACAACCCGTGTATAAACTAATTTAACCAGCAAGAAAACACTGCAAGTAATAGTCCGCACCGGGACGGACGCCCAGCATCCTCTACGGACTAGGAGAAAAGGATTTATCGGTAAGTACCAAAATCCTATTTTCTCTTACGTCCTAGAGGATGCTGGGGACACCAAAAGGACCATGGGGATTATACCAAAGCTCCAGAACGGTCGGGAGAGTGCGGACGACTCTGCAGCACCGACTGAGCAAACGCCAGGTCCTCATCGGCCAGGGTATCAAACTTATAGAATTTAGTAAACGTGTTAGAACCCGACCAAGTAGCTGCTCGGCAAAGTTGTAACGCCGAAACGCCTCGGGCAGCCGCCCAAGATGAGCCCACTTTCCTGGTAGAATGGGCTTTCACCGACTTCGGCACCGGTAGTCCGACCGAAGAATGAGCCTGCTGGATCGTACTACAAATCCAGCGTGCAATAGTCTGTTTTGAAGCAGGATGACCAATCTTGTTGGCAGCATACAAGACAAACAACGCCTCAGTCTTCCTAACAACAGCTGTCCTAGTGACGTAGATCTTCAACGCTCTTACAACATCCAGAGATTTTGGAATCGCCACCGCTTCCGTAGCCACCGGAACCACAATAGGTTGGTTAATGTGAAATGAAGAAACCACCTTCGGCAGAAATTATTGACGAGTCCTCAATTCCGCCTTATCAGAATGAAAAATCAAGTACGGGCTCTTATGAGATAAAGCCGCCAACTCTGACACCCGCCTGGCAGACGCCAGTGCCAAAAGCATAACTACCTTCCAAGTGAGAAACTTCAACTCAACCTTACGCAAAGGTTCAAACCAGGAAGACATGAGAAACCGTAAGACCACATCAAGGTCCCATGGAGCTACGGGAGGCACAAACGGAGGATTGATATGCATTACTCCTTTCACAAAAGTCCGAACCTCTGGGAGGGCAGCTAACTCTTTTTGAAAGAAAATAGACAAAGCCGAAATCTGCACTTTGATGGAACCCAATTTTAGGCCTGCATCTACCCCTGCCTGTAAAAAGTGGAGAAAGCGACCCAAGAGAAAATCTTCCGCAGGAGCCATTTTAGACTCACACCAGGAAACATACTTCCTCCAAATACGGTGATAATGTTTCGCCGTAACCTCCTTCCTAGCCTTAATGAGAGTTGGAATGACTTCCCTGGGAATACCCTTACGAGCTAAGATCTGGCGCTCAACCTCCATGCCGTCAAACGCAGCCGCGGTAAGTCTGGAAACACGCATGGCCCCTGCAACAACAGATCCTCTCTTAGAGGAAGTGGCCAAGGATCTTCCATTAGTAAGTCCTGAAGATCCGGGTACCAGGCCCTTCTTGGCCAGTCTGGAACGACGAGAATCGCCTGAACCCTTGCTCGTCGAATGATCCCCAGTACCTAAGGAATGAGAGGAAGTGGAGGGAACACATACACCGACTGGAACACCCACGGAGACACCAGGGCGTCCACTGCAGTGGCTTGGGGGTCCCTTGACCTGGAACAATACCTCGGGAGCTTCTTGTTGAGACGAGACGCCATCATGTCGATCAACGGAATTCCCCAGCGTTCTGTCACCTCTGCAAATACCTCTTGGTGAAGAGCCCACTCTCCCGGATGGAGATCGTGTCTGCTGAAGAAATCTGCTTCCCAGTTGTCCACTCCTGGTAGGAAGACCGCTGATAGGGCGCACACGTGTTGTTCTGCCCAGCGAAGGATTCTTGTGGACTCCTCCATTGCCACTCTGCTCCTCGTTCCGCCTTGACAGTTTATATGCGCCACCGCTGTGATGTTGTCTGACTGCACCAGGACAGGTCGACCCTGAAGAAGGCTTCTTGCTTGCAGCAGGCCGTTGTAAATGGCTCTTAACTCGAGGACATTTATGTGGAGACAGGCTTCCTGAAGCGACCATTTCCCCTGGAAGTTTCTTCCTTGGGTGACTGCGCCCCAGCCCCGGAGACTTGCATCTGTTGTTAGAAGTACCTAATCCTGGATACCGAATCGGCGTCCCCCGAGGAGGTGATGACCTTGTAGCCACCACAGGAGAGAAATTCTGGCTCTGGGAGATAAATTTATCTTCCGGTGAATGTGCAGGTGAGACCCGGACCATTTGCTCAGCAAGTCCCACTGAAACACCTGGGCGTGAAACCTGCCGAATGGGATGGCTTCGTACGCCGCAACCATCTTCCCCAGAACCCGAGTACATTGATGGATCGACACACTCTTCGGCCTCAGAATTTCCCAGACCATCGTCTGCAGTTCCATAGCCTTTTCTTCTGGAAGAAATACCTTCTGTAATTCCGTGTCCAGAATCATGCCCAGAAAAGGAAGCCGAGTGGTCGGAATCAACTGGGATTTTGGCAAATTGAGCACCCAACCGTGCTGTCGCAGAACCGTCAGTGACAACTCTACACTTCTCAGCAACCGTTCCTTGGACCTTGCCTTTATCAGGAGATCGTCCAAGTACGGGATAATTGTAACCCCTTGTTTGCGAAGGAGAACCATCATTTCCGCCATGACTTTGGTGAAAATCCTCGGAGCCGTGGAAAGCCCAAACGGCAACGTCTGAAATTGGTAATGAGAATCCCGTATCGCAAACCTGAGAAAGGCCTGATGTGAAGGATATATCGGGACATGTAAGTAGGCATCCTTGATGTCGACTGACGCCATAAACTTCCCCCCTTCCAGGCTGGCAATCACCGCTCGAAGGGATTCCATCTTGAACTTGAAAACTTTCAAGTATGGATTGAGGGATTTTAGATTTAGAATTGGTCTGACCGAACCGTCCGGTTTCGGCACAACAAAGAGGCTCGAGTAGACCCCTCCCCCCGCTGGGACGAGGGAACGGGAATAATGACCCTCTGTATACACAGTTTTTGAATCGCTGCTAGCACCACCTCCCTGTCCGGAAGAACTACTGGTAATGCCGAAATGAAGAACCGGTGAGGGGGCATCTCCTGAAACTCCAGTTTGTATCCCTGAGACACGATCTCTAGTACCCAAGGATCCAGGCCTGATTGAATCCAGACCTGACTGAAAATTCATAGACGGCCCCCCACCGGTTCGGACTCCCCCAGGGAAGCCCCAGCGTCATGCGGTGGACTTGGTAGCAGCAGGGGAGGACTTTTGGTCCTGGGCGCCTGAACCTGCAGGAGGTTTCCTTCCCCTTCCTCTACCCTTTGAAGCGAGGAAGGACGAGCCTTTTCCACGCCTGTATTTATTGTGACGAAAGGACTGCATTTGCTGATGTGGTGCCTTTTTCTGTTGTGTGGGAACATAAGGAAGAAACGAGGACTTACCCGCAGTCGCGGTCGAGACCAGGTCAGCCAAGCCTTCCCCAAACAAGACAGTACCTTTGAAGGGTAGCGCTTCCATAGCCCTCTTGGAGTCGGCATCAGCGTTCCATTGATGGATCCACAGCGCCCTCCTGGCTGATATCGACATGGCATTGGTTCTTGAACCCAAGAGACAGACGTCCCTTGCCGCGTCTTTTATGTAATCTGCAGCGTCCTTAATATAACCGAGAGTTAGAAGGACATTATCTTTATCAAGAGTATCCATATCATTAGCTAAATTCTCAGCTCATTTAGCAATAGCACTACTCACCCATACCGACGCCACAGCGGGTCTGAGCAATGCACCCGAATTAGCGAAAATGGACTTCAGAGACGTCTCCAGTTTGCGATCCGCCGGATCTTTGAGAGCTGCCGTGTCATGAGACGGAAGTGCACTTTCTTAGACAAACGAGATAGAGCTTTGTCAACATTTGGAGATGCCTCCCATTTTTCCCTGTCATCAGAGGGGAAAGGATACGCCATGTAAATCCTCTTGGGAATCTGCCATTTCTTATCCGGCGACTCCCAAGCCTTTTCACAAAGAGTATTCATTTCATGAGAGGGGGGAAATTTCACCTCAGGTTTTTTTCCCTTGAACAAGCAAATCCTTGTTTCCTGTACCGCAGGTTCATCAGAAATGTGTAAAACGTCTTTTATAGCTACAATCATGTACTGAATACTCTTAACTAACCGTGGATGTAAAGCTGCCTCAGTGAAATCGACCTCGGAATCAGAGTCCGTGTCGGTATCAGTATCTACCACTTGAGTAAATGGCCTCTTTTGCGACCCGGATGGGGTCTGCACCTGAGACAAAGCCTCTTCCATGGACTTTTTCCACACCTGGGTCTGTGCCTCAGACTTATCTAACCTCTTTGATAAGGAAGCTACATTCGAGTTTATCGTACTGAGCAATGCTAGCAAATCAGGTGTCGGCTGCGTCGACAGTCCCAACTCTAGCCCCGCATCCGCTCCCCCAATAACCTCCTCCGGTGAATAACCTTCAGCCTCAGACATGCTGACACGTAGTACCGACACACCACAACACACAGAATGTCCCAGCTAGGTGACAGGCCCACAATAAAGCCCAGATAGAGGACACAGAGGGAGTATGCCAGCTCACACCCCAGCGCCCATATATCGCTAGAAACTATATATGTACCCAGCGCTGCCTTATGTTACTATTAAGCACCACACTGCGGCCCCCCTCTGAAAATGCCCCCCCCCCCGTTACTTGGGAGAGAAGCGTGGAGGTCCCGGCAGCGTCTATCCCTCAGCCGCGCGTTGCAGGGAAAATGGCGCCCGTGAGCTGCGGGACGAAGCTCCGCCCCCTTCCCGGCGTGCTTCGGCCCGCCAATTTCAAATCTGTAAAAAAATGCCGGCGGGGGTCTGTAAACGGTGCCGAGGCACCCACAATCTTTTTGCCGCCCAAACAACCTCCAGTAACATGCTGCCCAGGGCGCCCCCTCCCCCCAGCGCCCTGCACCCAGTGAAAACCGTTGGTGATGTGTGTGGGAGCATGGAGCACAGCGTTACCGCTGTGCTGTACCTTCCGTTACTGAAGTCTTCTGCCGTCCTGAAGTCTTCTGATCTTCTCATACTCACCCGACTTTTGGCTTCTGTGAGGGGGTGACGGCGTGGCTCCGGGAACAAGCAGCTAGGCGCACCAAGTGATCGAACCCTCTGGAGCTAATGGTGTCCAGTAGCCGAGAAGCAGAGCCCTTAACTAAGAAGAAGTAGATCTGCTCCTCTCCCCTCACTCCCACGCTGCAGGGAGCCTGTAGCCAGCAGGTCTCCCTGAAAATAAAAAACCTAACATAAAGTATTTTCTAGAGAAACTCAGGAGAGCTCCCCTAGTGTGCATCCAGTCACTCCTGGGCACAAAGTCTAACTGAGGTCTGGAGGAGGGACATAGAGGGAGGAGCCAGTTCACACCCAGAGTAAGTCTTTTTAGTGTGCCCAAGCTCCTGCGGATTCCGTCTATACCCCATGGTTCTTTTGGTGTCCCCAGCATCCTCTAGGACGTAAGAGAAATCCCTGATAATATCTGCTATCAGCTGCGCTTCAGGGTTAATTGTATAGCTCCGGGGGGTCAATTGCTAATTGAATTTCCCCATCTGAGAATAACTATAAAGAAATGTGTTTCACATACAATCTGCTCTGAATTACTTACAGTACATACTCCCATGAATACTACTTATTTAGAGGATGATTCAGATCCTGTGGCAACACTAAGTACTGATTATTGGAGGGAAGCGGCAAGAGATCTCTGTTGTTGGAGAGACATTTCCTGGCCTCTGCGACGGGAGGCTTGCACGGCTCCATGGATGCCACAAGCTGTCTGATGGTGAGTTCAGAGATCCGATGCTGCATCATAGGACACAGGTCAGATTACTACTGCAGCAGGTGTCTGCTTATAATAGACGCCTCCTGCTGCAATACCATACTGTGCATTTTCCAAGGAAGCAGCAGTGATAGCAACTCCAACCACATCTGAATCAGGCCCTTATTCTTATTCAGAGTCAGTTGCAAATGCAATCTTAGACTTCTTGGAGTCTCAAATTGTAATTTATAGCATGTGCAACTTCAAAATCTGAATCTTTGTTTTGTTTCAAGTCTTTAGACTTACTGCAGCTAGGGGGCAGAGGCTAGGGCTGGAATGAGTATGAACATAGGCCCTCATTCCGAGTTGTTCGCTCGCTTTTAGCAGCATTGCACACGCTAGGCCGCTGCTCTCTGGGAGTGTATCTTAGCTTAGCAGAATAGCGAACGAAAGATTAGCAGAACTGCTACTAAATATTTTCTTGCAGTTTCTGAGTAGCTCCAGACCTACTCCTAGATTGCGATCAGCTCAGTCCGTTTAGTTCCTGGTTTGACGTCACAAACACGCCCTGCGTTCGGCCAGCCACTCCCCCGTTTCTCCAGACACTCCCGCATTTTTCCCTGACACGCCTGCGTTTTTTAGCACACTCACGGAAAATGCTCAGTTACCACCCAGAAACGCCCCTTTCCTGTCAATCACTCACCGATCAGCAGTGTGACTGAAACGCGCCGCAGGATCAACAGCAAAACTACTAAGTTTTTAGTTAAATAATGCACCATGCGCATTTAGCAACAAATCGCAGCATAGTGAAAATCGGCAACGAGCGAACAACTCGGAATGACCACCATAGTGAGGGATAGTCCTCTGCCGCATGCAAAGTGGGTGTCAGTCCGACTGTAGTAGCTGTGCTAAAAAGTCTCTAATGCAGCCTTCTGAGGATATCTAAGCTGCATCAGCTCAGCCCTCAGTATAAGTGCACAAGTGGATAGTGATGACTGCAAAGCTACTAATGACTGATTTGTCGCAACTGTGAATAACAGACCCATATATTCCAGCACAATTTAAAAATGTTACGCTGCACGTAGCACTCACTTGTGTTTCACAAATAAAGACTGATTCATGCACAGTTAGGGAAGGATAAGCCTGTGCATATATTTCTAAGTGTTGAAATGGAGATATAATTATTATTTTTTTTGCATCTGATTTGTGGAGCAATTCAGATTATTTGTATTGTGTGCTGCAAATCTGATGGAATAGGTTGCACAGATGAAAATTGTGATTAAGTTTCAGAGTGACTCTGAATAAGGCCCTTAGTGATGAGTAAGGCTGATCTGCCTATGTTACTACTTGTAATGGTAGTCTTGATAAAGTGTTATTGGTGGATTGGGAGAACATAGCAAAGGAATAAAGCTGATCACACATGTTTGAATCTGATCTAACTATGGAACCCATTTTTCAATGATCACATATTCAATACGATCAGGACGCGACAGAGCCGAGGATCGCTTGGATGTATAAACAAGCACAGGCGGGACAGGGGCTCAGTGAGGGGTCTGCGCATGCATGGGTGGAGGGGGTCTTCACAAGCACTGAAAACCACTTCTGGGGGGGATCCGGGGGGAACCCTCTGACGGATGAGATTGTGCTAAGTAGCCCATAGGCTACAATAGGCTGCCACCATTTTCAGATTCCGGATACTGGTAAATCTGGCAACCTATGGCGGTTGCGGCTACCAGCGGGAATGGAGGGATCGCAGCAGGTATCGGAATTATCTTCTGCAGTCCCTCCCTCATACATTCAGGGGATACTTAATATTTGCTGCATATATTGTTTGATAAATGGTCCCCTATAACTCATCCAGCACAATTAGATTTAAGTTGATCGATACTCTTGGGGGTAGCAAAGCGTTTCAAAAGCCGCTGCATTTTGCCCACTGGATTTAAAGGCGCACTAATATTAAATACAAAACACACTTGGCTTGTATTTATTATTATTGCTCCTTTCATTCTAGTGGCTAAAACCTCAGAAGAAGTAGCAGCAGCTATGACAATAAAAATGTACTAAAGTCAATTTCAAATTTTACTTTGTGCAAGTAAAATCATTTTACTCTCACACTGAGAATGTCTTAAGACAGCCTGCCACTACTATTTCACTGATAAGAACAAAAGCAAGTGTACCATAGTATTCAGCAAAATGAGTGGTTGCAGAAAGAGGTAAGATACAGCCTCATCACTTCTTTTGTTTCAAATATTTACTGGATCTATATAAATCAGCTATTTGGATGTAGTGTGACATATGCTCTGCCTGTGCGCTTCTCTGGGTAAAGCCTGATGCCAGACAAATAAGTTCAATATTTTATGCATTTCCAAGAACTGCTAATGAGAAAAGTACTTGCGCTTTCTTTATACTGTTTGCAGTAAGAGAGATTTTATTTAAGTAGGAAATGCATTCATTATATCTGATGGCACTATTGTCTCTTCCTAAGGGGCCAATTTATCACCATCCGTATCTGAGGATGCAGATGTGCTGTGATAAAATCAACCCAATCCACAATGCGATAATTGATTACATTGCACGGATGTATCAATTATCACATGCAGACACAGAGCTTGCGAGACAGCTCTATCCCTGTGATGCCACTCCGCAGCCAAATTGGGCCTTTTTTTTCATGAAAAATACTCCGGTTATGTGCTGCTCATGTGCCAACGCCTGTCATCGCCGATGCTACCACTGCCGCCTGCAGCCCCCTCCCCGTCGCAAAGACCTTCCTCTCACTGCGACCCAACCCTGATCATACTCACAAACATCCAGGGATCGGTGGTCGGAGCTCCAGGACTGCAGATCATTGGGGCTCCCTGCTGCTGTGACCTAGTATGCTGCCACTTTTTTTCACAGTGATCAATGTATGTGTCCATCGAACACACACAGCTGCTCACACTGCTGGCTCCTCGCACAGCTTTCTCTGCCTAGGGCCAGAAAAAGCTGTGCACGGGTACAGGAGTCGCAGCTGGAGTAATTATCACAGGGCTCACTGCGGTATTGTTTTACATTTTTTAGTACATTCAGCGAGATCGCATTTCCCATTATAAATTTGGGAATGTGATCTAGTTACTAAATAAAAGAGGGAATTAACCCCTTCAGTGGTGGGTTTTATAAAAAAATAATCCCATAGTGTGTTTTTAAATTTAGGGAGTGCAGGGATTAAAGTACAGGGGAGGGGGGGGGGGGGGTGCAGAGGGGCGATTGCCCATGGGGGAACACCCGCAGGCATCGTCAGCGTCAGTGCTAATTGCAAAAACCCTTACACAGTGGGTTTTGAATTAAAAAATATGCACCTACCAATGGTGTGTTTTTCAATACAGGGATGCAGGGGTTAAAAGTCCGGTGGGGAGGTGAAGAGGGGCGATCACCAGCACGGGAACACCCGCAGGCATCGCCAGCATCATTGCTGATTCTCTGGAGACAGCCGTGCAGCGTGCACGGTGCCTGGGAATCAGCATAACCTATTATACACTTAAGCCTGCCCCCCCCCCCGGCCAATGGGAGTCCGGGGGGTGGGCTTAAAGCCAAAATAGCTTAGGCTGATTCCTGGGAGCCGTGCGCGCTGCGCGGCTGTCCCCAGGCTATCAGCCAGTACTAGTCATATGCACGAAAATCTTCCGGGGTGGCCAGCGCTGACAGCACTGGCTACCCCGGAAGATTTCTGTGCATACCACTGAAGGGGTTAAAGGGTTTGGAACTACCTTTAGTCAAACCTAGGCAGTTGTCTTGTGCATCAATATTTAGGGTACACCTAAAACACTGAGTGCTATAAGATATTTTTAATGTTCCTGTGGTGTCCCCACACAAAGCATCACCCGCTGGCATGGAGGTGATGCAGCTAACAGCTTCTCACCGTGTTGGTGATGACCTCGGAGTGTGATGCCTTGCTATGGTGTCACAGGCAAGGGCTACATTTCCATTGGGAAACAGGTGATGCTGGCCAGAATCATAACTAGGGGTATGCGAGGGGTCGGTATTGTCGCTGCCCTGCAGCACATGCATTTGGCTTGCACCCTACAGCTAGTAAAGCTGACCGGAGCATACAAAAATAGGATTTTAATTACCTACCGGTAAATCCTTTTCTCATAGTCCGTAGAGGATGCTGGGGTCCACATTAGTACCATAGGGTATAGACGGGTCCACTAGGAGCCATTGGCACTTTACGAGTTTGAGAGTGTGGGCTGGCTCCTCCCTCTATGCCCCTCCTACCAGACTCAGTCTAGAAACTGTGCCCGAGGAGACGGACAACTTCGAGAGGATTTTACACAGATAGTGGCGAGATTCACACCAGCTCACACAAACAAGGCAAACCAAGCTAACTAGCTTGAAACATAAGCAACGGCTGAACAATGGGGGTAATTCCAAGTTGATCGCAGCAGGAAATTTTTTAGCAGTTGGGCAAAACCATGGGGGTCATTCCGAGTTGTTCGCTCGCAAGATGCTTTTAGCAGCTTTGCACACGCTAAGCCGCCGCCTACTGGGAGTGAATCTTAGCTTATCAAAATTGCGAACGAAAGATTAGCAGAATTGCGAATAGACACTTCTTAGCAGTTTCTGAGTAGCTCCAGACTTACTCGGTATCTGCGATCAGTTCAGTCAGTTTCGTTCCTGGTTTGACGTCACAAACACACCCAGCGTTCGCCCAGACACTCCTCCGTTTCTCCAGCCACTCCCGCGTTTTTCCCAGAAACGGTAGCGTTTTTTCGCACACACCCATAAAACGGCCAGTTTCCGCCCAGAAACACCCACTTCCTGTCAATCACATTACGATCACCAGAACGAAGAAAAAACCTTGTAATGCCGTGAGTAAAATACCTAACTGCATAGCAAATTTACTTGGCGCAATCGCACTGCGGACATTGCACATGCGCATTAGCGACTAATCGCTCCATTGCGGAAAAAAAATAACGAGCGAACAACTCGGAATGACCCCCCATGTGCACTACAGTGGAAGCAGATATAACATGTGCAGAGAGAGTTAGATTTGGGTGGGTTATTTTGTTTCTGTGCAGGGTAAATACTGGCTGCTTTATTTTTACACTGAAATTTAGATTGCAGATTGAACTCACCACACCCAAATCTAACTCTCTCTGAAAATGTTATATCTGCCCCCCCTGCAGTGCACATGGTTTTGCCCAACTGCTAAAAAATTTCCTGCTGCGATCAACTCAGAATTACCTCCAATATTACTTAACCAAGTAACAAAACGGTACTAAACCAAGAACCAAGCAGTACTGAACAAAGTAACCACTACAGGAGCACAAAGCGCTGGGCGGGCGCCCAGCATCCTCTACGGACTACGAGAAAAGGATTTACTGGTAGGTAATTAAAATCCTCTTTTCTCTTACGTCCTAGGGGATGCTGGGGTCAACATTAGTACCATAGGAATGTACCAAAGCTCCCAGAACGGGGTGGGAGAGAGCAGAGGCTCCTGCAGGACTGATTGATCAAACTTCAGGTCCTAAGTGGCCAAGGTATCAAACTTGTAGAACTTTGCAAACGTGTTCGACCCCGACCAAGTAGCCGCTCGGCAAAGCTGTAAAGCGAGACACCCCGGGCAGCCGCCCAGGAAGGACCCACCTTCCGAGTAGAGTGGGCCTTAACAGACGTAGGACACGGCAATCCTGCCGTAGAATACGCATGCTGGATAGTGAACTGATCAAGCGAGATCGTCTGCTTAGAAGCAGGACACCCAAGTTTCTTGGGATCATACAGGACAAACAGAGAGTCCGATTTTCTGTAACGAGTAGTCCTCTTCACATAGATTTTCAGAGCCCTTACAACATCCAAGGAATTTGATGAAATTGAGGAGTCAGTAGCAACTGGCACCACAATAGGTTGGTTGAAATTAAATGCCGACACAACCTTCGGAAGGAACTGCTGAGGTGTCCGGAGCTTAGCTCTATCTTCATGGAAGATCAAGTAGGGAATTTTACAAGACAAAGCCCCCAGCTACGACACGTCTAGCAGAAGCTAAGGCCAACAAAGAGACAGCCTCGAACCAATCCGATTGGAGGAACTGTAACACCACGTTAAGATCCCAGGGTGCCATAGACGGCACAAAGGGAGGCTGGATATGCAGAACCCTTTCCAAGAAAGTCTGAACCTCGGGAGGGAAGCCAACTGCTTCTGGAAGAAAATGGATAGGGCCGAAATATGGACCTTTACGGATCCCAACCTCAGGCCCATATCCACACCTGCTTGCAGGAAGAGGAGAAACCGTCCCAGTTGAAACTCCACCGTGTGAAATTTCTTGGACTCACACCAAGATACAGATATTTTCCAAATACGATGGTAATGTTTATACGGTACTCCTGTCCTAGCCTGTATCATGGTAGGAATAAACTTGTTCGGAATGCCCTTCCGAGCTAATATCTGGCGTTCAACTGCCATGCCATCAAACGTAGCCGCGAACGGCCCCAGCTGCAGCAGGTCCTCCCGAAGAGGAAAAGGCCTCGGCTCTTCTAGCAGTATATCCAGAAGGTCCGCGTACCAAGCCCTTCTTGGCCAGTCCGGAGCAATGAGGATTGCCTTAACTCTTATTCTCCTTATGAGTTTTAGAACTATTGGAATGAGTGGAAGTTGAGGAAACACGTGCACCGACTGGAACACCCATGGAGTCACTAGGGCGTCCACCGCCACGGCTTGTGGGTCCCTTGAGCTTTTTTGTCTTAGCTGTCCGAAAGGACTGCTGCACAGCTGAAGAAAACGGTTTCTTTGTAGAAGGCGCAGCTGAGGGAAGGAAAGGTGACTTACCCGTGGTTTCCGTAGAAATCCACGCATCCAATGCTTTCCCAAATAGAGCCTGACCTGTGTAGGGTAGGTTCTCCACACTTCTCCTGGATTCCGCATCTGCAGATTATTAGCGTAGCCAGAGTCCCCTGCGAGCTGATGCCGACATGGAGGGTATCTGTGCAGTCAGCGTTCCCAGGTCTTTCATGGATTCCACCATGAACCCCGCAGAATCCTGCATGTTACGTAAAAACAATTCAATGTCACTACTATCCATTGCATCCAAATCCTCTAGTAATGTGCCACCACTTTACTATGGCTTTAGAAATCCATGCACAGGCAATAGTGGGCCTTAACACCACTCCTGAAGCAGTGTATATGGATTTGAGCGTAGTGTCAATCTTACGATCAGCCGGTTCTTTCAACGCGGTAGAACTAGGGACAGATAAAACCACCTTTTTAGACAGTCTGGAGACAATTGGTGGATATTCCCATTTTTCCCTATCTTCCTCAGGGAAGGGAAAAGCAACCAGACCTCTTTTTGGGATCTGGAATTTTTTCCCCGGGTTTCCCCAGGATTTATTAAAATATAGCGTTTAATTCTTTAGACGCGGGAAAAGTTAGCAGGGCTTTCTTATTATCAGTGAAGTAAGCCTCCTCAACCTGCTCAGGTGTAGTGTCATTAATGTTTAACACATCTCTAATGGCCTCATCATGAGTTGCACCCCCTTTGCAAGGGATGCCGCCCCCCTCAGCACGTCCCCATCACCGTCTGAAGTAACAGAATCGGTATCTGTGTCATCTTGCATAATTTGGACAAGTGCACGTTTCTGTGGGAGCATGCTAGGAGGTTTTGCAGGAATAGGGACAGAGCCTGACCAAACTGCCCTAGACTTCTTCAACACCTGAGTTTCAGTCTCAGTATTAGCTTCAACGATAGGGATCTGAGACAAAGCATTACAATCCTGTGTACATGGAATGGATCCCTCCTGAGAGGAAACATCTTCTGCAGCATATGACACAGAGTCCCTAGACATGGCTATGTGAGATAGTAAACACCCATACACACACAGGGAAATGTCAGACACAGTTTCCCCCCAAGTATGCCACAGAGAGACACAGAGATTGGAGCCAACCCACACACAGCGCTTTTTAAGGTAGAACTAATGACACTACCAGCGTTGTCTGTGTACCTAAATAGACTACACAGACTTTACACAGCCTCCCCCTCCCTTCTACAACCCTCTGGTACCGTACAAGATAGCTGGAGTTGACTTGGAGGGACAATTCTCCCTGTCAGCGCTTCTGCAGGCTGGAAGATGGCGCTGAACGCTGCTGGGTCCGCTCTGAGAAGCTCCGCCCCATTTCATAGCGCTGCTTCCCGCTCTCCTGTAGTTTATACTGGCCTGAGGAATTGTGCTAGCAGTGATCCCGGGACCCTGACAGGCTTGTTGGACAGTGTAGGGTATAGGCGCTGGCTCAGGGCGCCCCTCACAGCGCCACACCATGTACCGCTGTGCCCCGGAGCGCAGTTAGTACTGCGCTCCCTACCCTGTTGCCGCCATCTTCACACCGGCTCCCCGCTTGCCAGGGGGGCCGATGCCTAACTCGCCACTGAAGTCTTCTGGCTCTGTTAGGGGGTGGCGGCATGCTGCTGGGGTGAGTGATCCCCTGTGGCGGCGAACGTTCGATCCCCTCAAGAGCTCAGTGTCCTGTCAGCGGAGATAGTGGCTCAGACCCCGCAGGGCGGACACTACTCTCCCCCTTAGTCCCTCGAAGCAGGGAGGCTGTTGCCAGCAGCCCCCCTGTTCCTAAACTTAAAAAAAAAAAAACCTAAAAGAACTCCTATGGAGCTCCCCTAGCTGTAACTGGCTCCTCCGGGCACATTTTCTAAACTGAGTCTGGTAGGAGGGGCATAGAGGGAGGAGCCAGCCCACACTCTCAAACTCTTAAAGTGCCAGTGGCTTCTAGTGGAACCGTCTATAACCATGGTACTAATGAGGACCCCAGCATCCTCTAGGACGTCAGAGAAAGAAGCACTTTCCCTAGAATGGCGTTGATGCTGGCCCATCTCCCCTCTGCTATAATAAGAAGCAGCAGGAGAGGGCCCAGTGAGTGGGAAAGGGGTCACCACCTAGGGAGTCCCCACCACTAGTTCTGGCACTGGAATGCAATATAATAAGATTTTACTTACCGATAAATCTATTTCTCGTAGTCCGTAGTGGATGCTGGGGACTCCGTCAGGACCATGGGGATTAGCGGCTCCGCAGGAGACAGGGCACAAAAATAAAGCTTTAGGATCAGGTGGTGTGCACTGGCTCCTCCCCCTATGACCCTCCTCCAAGCCTCAGTTAGGATACTGTGCCCGGACGAGCGTACACAATAAGGAAGGATTTTGAATCCCGGGTAAGACTCATACCAGCCCCACCAATCACACCGTACAACTTGTGATCTGAACCCAGTTAACAGTATGACAACGTAGGAGCCTCTGAACAGACGGCTCACAACAATAACAACCCGATTTCTTTGTAACAATAACTATGTACAAGTATTGCAGACAATACGCACTTGGGATGGGCGCCCAGCATCCACTACGGACTACGAGAAATAGATTTATCGGTAAGTAAAATCTTATTTTCTCTAACGTCCTAGTGGATGCTGGGGACTCCGTCAGGACCATGGGGATTATACCAAAGCTCCCAAACGGGCGGGAGAGTGCGGATGACTCTGCAGCACCGAATGAGAGAACTCCAGGTCCTCTTTAGCCAGGGTATCAAATTTGTAGAATTTTACAAACGTGTTCTCCCCCGACCACGTAGCTGCTCGGCAGAGTTGTAATGCCGAGACCCCTCGGGCAGCCGCCCAGGATGAGCCCACCTTCCTTGTGGAATGGGCCTTGACAGATTTAGGCTGTGGCAGGCCTGCCACAGAATGTGCAAGTTGAATTGTGCTACAAATCCAACGAGCAATCGTCTGCTTAGAAGCAGGAGCACCCAGCTTGTTGGGTGCATACAGTATAAACAGCGAGTCAGATTTTCTGACTCCAGCCGTCCTTGAAATATATATTTTCAATGCCCTGACAACGTCCAGCAACTTGGAATCCTCCAAATCGCTAGTAGCCGCAGGCACCACAATATTTATACGATAAAGCCGCCAATTCTGACACTCTCCTGGCTGAAGCCAGGGCCAGTAGCATGGTTACTTTCCATGTAAGATATTTCAAATCCGCCGATTTGAGTGGCTCAAACCAATGGGATTTGAGAAAATCCAAAACTACATTAAGGTCCCACGGAGCCACTGGGGGCACAACCGGGGGCTGTATATGTAGTACTCCTTTTACAAAAGTCTGGACTTCAGGAACTGAAGCCAATTCTTTCTGGAAGAAAATCGACAGGGACGAAATTTGAACCTTAATGGACCCCAACTTGAGGCCCATAGACAATCCTGTTTGCAGGAAATGTAGGAATCGACCCAATTGAAATTCCTCCGTGGGGGCCTTCCTGGCCTCACACCACGCAACATATTTTCTCCAAATGCGGTGATAATGTTGTGCAGTCACCTCCTTCCTGGCTTTTACCAGTGTAGGAATGACCTCTTCCGGAATGCCTTTTTCCCTTAGAATTCAGCGTTCAACCGCCATGCCGTCAAACGCAGCCGCGGTAAGTCTTGGAATAGACACGGTCCCTGCTGAAGCAGGTCCCGTCTTAGAGGTAGAGGCCACGGATCTTCCGTGAGCATCTCCTGAAGTTCCGGGTACCAAGTTCTTCTTGGCCAATCCGGAGCCACGAGTATCGTTCTTACTCCCCTTTGCCGTATAATTCTCAGTACTTTTGGTATGAGAGGCAGAGGAGGAAACACATACACTGACTGGAACACCCACGGCGTTACCAGAGCGTCCACAGCTACTGCCTGAGGGTCTCTTGACCTGGCGCAATACCTGTCCAGTTTTTTGTTGAGGCGAGACGCCATCATGTCCACCTTTGGTTTTTCCCAACGGTTCACAATCATGTGGAAAACTTCTGGATGAAGTCCCCACTCTCCCGGGTGTAGATCGTGTCTGCTGAGGAAGTCTGCTTCCCAGTTGTCCACTCCCGGAATGAACACTGCTGACAGTGCTATCACATGATCTTCCGCCCAGCGAAGAATCCTTGCAGCTTCTGCCATTGCTCTCCTGCTTCTTGTGCCGCCCTGTCTGTTTACGTGGGCGACTGCCGTGATGTTGTCCGACTGGATCAACACCGGCTGACCCTGAAGCAGGGGTTTTGCCAGGCTTAGAGCATTGTAAATCGCTCTTAGCTCCAGTATATTTATGTGAAGAGACATCTCCAGGTTTGACCATACTCCCTGGAAGTTTCTTCCCTGTGTGACCGCTCCCCAGCCTCTCAGACTGGCATCCGTGGTCACCAGGACCCAGTCCTGTATGCCGAATCTGCGGCCCTCTAACAGATGAGCACTCTGCAACCACCACAGAAGAGACACCCTTGTCCGTGGCGACAAGGTTATCCGCTGATGCATCTGCAGATGCGATCCGGACCATTTGTCCAGCAGATCCCACTGAAAAGTTCGTGCGTGGAATCTGCCGAATGGAATCGCTTCGTAAGAAGCCACCATCTTTCCCAGGACTCTTGTGCATTGATGCACAGACACTTTCCCTGGTTTTAGGAGGTTCCTGACAAGTTCGGATAACTCCTTGGCTTTCTCCTCCGGAAGAAACACCTTTTTCTGAACCGTGTCCAGAATCATTCCCAGGAACAGCAGACGTGTCGTCGGGGTCAATTGAGATTTTGGAAAATTCAGAATCCACCCGTGCTGTTGCAGCACTATTTGGGTTAGTGCTACTACGTGCCCCAGCTGTTCCCTGGACCTTGCCCTTATCAGGAGATCGTCTAAGTAAGGGATAATTAATACGCCTTTTCTTCGTAGAAGAAACATCATTTCGGCCATTACCTTGGTAAAGACCCGAGGTGCCGTGGACAATACAAACGGCAGCGTCTGAAACTGATAATGACAGTTTTGCACCACGAACCTGAGGTACCCTTGATGTGAAGGGCAAATTGGGACATGCAGGTAAGCATCCTTGATGTCCAGGGACACCATAAAGTCCCCTTCTTCCAGATTCGCTATCACTGCTCTGAGTGACTCCATCTTGAACTTGAATTTTTGTATGTACAGGTTCAAAGATTTCAGATTTAGAATAGGTCTTACCGAGCCGTCCGGCTTCGGTACCACAAATAGTGTGGAATAATACCCCTTTCCCTGTTGTAGGAGGGGTACCTTGACTATCACCTGCTGAGAATACAGCTTGTGAATGGCTTCCAATACCGTCGCCCTGTCTGAGGGAGACGTTGGCAGAGCAGACTTTAGGAACCGGCGAGGGGGAGACTTCTCGAATTCCAACCTGTAACCCTGAGATATTATCTGCAGGATCCAGGGGTCCACCTGTGAGTGAGCCCACTGTGCGCTGAAATTCTTGAGTCGACCCCCCACCGCCCCTGAGTCCGCTTGTAAAGCCCCAACGTCATGCTGAGGGCTTTGCAGAAGCCGGGGGGGGGCTTCTGCTCCTGGGAAGAAGCTGCTTGGTGCACTCTCTTACCCTTTCCTTTGCCTCGGGGCAAATATGACTGTCCTTTCGCCCGCTTGTTCCTATAGGAACGAAAGGACTGCGGCTGAAAAGACGGTGTCTTTTTCTGTTGGGAGGGGACCTGAGGTAAAAAGGTGGATTTCCCGGCTGTTGCCGTGGCCACCAAATCCGATAGACCGACCCCAAATAATTCCTCCCCCTTATACGGCAATACTTCCATATGCCGTTTGGAATCCGCATCACCTGACCATTGTCGCGTCCATAAACTTCTTCTGGCAGATATGGACATCGCACTTACTCTCGATGCCAGAGTGCAAATATCCCTCTGTGCATCTCGCATATATAGAAATGCATCCTTTAAATGCTCTATAGTCAGTAAAATACTGTCCCTATCCAGGGTATCAATATTTTCAGTCAGGGAATCCGACCAAACCACCCCAGCACTGCACATCCATGCAGAGGCGATGGCTGGTCGCAGTATAACACCAGTATGAGTGTATATACTTTTCAGGGTAGTTTCCAGCCTCCTATCTGCTGGATCCTTGAGGGCGGCCGTTTCAGGAGACGGTAACGCCACTTGTTTTGATAAGCGTGTGAGCGCCTTATCCACCCTAGGGGGTGTTTCCCAGCGCGCCCTAACCTCTGGCGGGAAAGGATATAATGCCAATAACTTGGTTAACCCACGCTTCATCACACACTTCATTCAATTCGTCTGATTCAGGAAAAACTACAGGTAGTTTTTTCAGACCCCACATAATACCCCTTTTTGTGGTACATGCAGTATCAGAGATATGTAAAGCCTCCTTCATTGCCGTGATCATATAACGTGTGGCCCTACTGGAAAATACGTTTGTTTCTTCACCGGCGACACTAGATTCGGTGTCCGTGTCTGGGTCTGTGTCGACCGACTGAGGTAAAGGGCGTTTTACAGCCCCTGACGGTGTCTGAGACGCCTGTACAGGTACTAACTGGTTTTCCGGCCGTCTCATGTCGTCAACTGATTTTTGTAATGTGCTGACATTATCACGTAATTCCATAAATAAAGCCATCCATTCCGGTGTCGACTCCCTAGGGGGTGACATCACCATTACCGGCAATTGCTCCGCCTCCACACCAACATCGTCCTCATACATGTCGACACACACGTACCGACACACAGCAGACACACAGGGAATGCTCTTATCGAAGACAGGACCCCACTAGCCCTTTGGGGAGACAGAGGGAGAGTTTGCCAGCACACACCCAAGCGCTATAAATATATAGGAACAACCCTATAGAAGTGTTGTCTCCCTTATAGCAGCTTAATATATATCAAAAACGCCAAAAAAAGTGACCCCCCCCTCTCTTTTTTACCCTGTTTCTGTAGTGCAGTGCAGGGGAGAGTCCTGGGAGCCTTCCTCGCAGCGGAGCTGAGCAGGAAAATGGCGCTGTGTGCTGAGGAGATAGGCCCCGCCCCCTATTTCGGCGGGCTCTTCTCCGGAGTTTGTGAGACCTGGCAGGGGTTAAATACATCCATATAGCCCCAAGGGCTATATGTGATGTATTTTTTAGCCAGAACAAGGTATTCTCATTGCTGCCCAGGGCGCCCCCTGCAGCGCCCTGCACCCTCCGTGACCGCTGGTGTGAAGTGTGTGACAACAATGGCGCACAGCTGCAGTGCTGTGCGCTACCTCATGAAGACTGAAAAGTCTTCTGCCGCCGGTTTCAGGACCTCTTCGCTTTTCGGCATCTGTAAGGGGGTCGGCGGCGCGGCTCCGGGACCGGACTCCATGGCTGGGCCTGTGTTCGATCCCTCTGGAGCTAATGGTGTCCAGTAGCCTAAGAAGCCAATCCATCCTGCACGCAGGTGAGTTCACTTCTTCTCCCCTAAGTCCCTCGTTGCAGTGAGCCTGTTGCCAGCAGGACTCACTGAAAATAAAAAACCTAAAAACTTTTTCTAAGCAGCTCTTTAGGAGAGCCACCTAGATTGCACCCTGCTCGGACGGGCACAAAAACCTAACTTAACCTAACTGAGGCTTGGAGGAGGGTCATAGGGGGAGGAGCCAGTGCACACCACCTGATCCTAAAGCTTTATTTTTGTGCCCTGTCTCCTGCGGAGCCGCTAATCCCCATGGTCCTGACGGAGTCCCCAGCATCCACTAGGACGTTAGAGAAAAAGAGGTTGTAACAAATAAATCATCTCAATTTAATTTTTAATAAAGCTGATGGAAAGTAAAAAAATAAGATTTTACTCACCTGTAAATCTATTTCTCGTAGTCCGTAGTGGATGCTGGGACTCCGTAAGGACCATGGGGATTAGCGGCTCCGCAGGAGACTGGGCACAACTAAAGAAAGCTTTAGGACTACCTGATGTGCACTGGCTCCTCCCACTAAGACCCTCCTCCAGACCTCAGTTAGGATACTGTGCCCGGAAGAGCTGACACAATTAGGAAGGATTTTGAATCCCGGGTAAGACTCATACCAGCCACACCAATCACACCGTATAACTCGTGATACTATACCCAGTTAACAGTATGAAATATAACTGAGCCTCTCAACAGATGGCTCAACAATAACCCATTAGTTAGGCAATAACTATAAACAAGTATTGCAGACAATCCGCACTTGGGATGGGCGCCCAGCATCCACTACGGACTACGAGAAATAGATTTACCGGTGAGTAAAATCTTATTTTCTCTGACGCCCTAAGTGGATGCTGGGACTCCGTAAGGACCATGGGGATTATACCAAAGCTCCCAAACGGGCGGGAGAGTGCGGATGACTCTGCAGCACCGAATGAGCAAACTCTAGGTCCTCCTCAGCCAGGGTATCAAACTTGTAGACTGTTGCAAAAATGTTTGAACCCGACCAAGTAACAGCTCGGCAAAGTTGTAAAGCCGAGACCCCTCAGGCAGCCGCCCAAGAAGAGCCCACTTTCCTCGTGGAATGGGCTTTTACAGATTTAGGGTGCGGCAGTCCAGCCGCAGCATGTGCAAGTTGAATCGTGCTACAGATCCAGCGAGCAATATTCTGCTTAGAAGCAGGAGCACCCAGCTTGTTGGGTGCATACAGGATAAATAGCGAGTCAGTTTTCCTGACTCCAGCCGTCCTGGAAACATATACTTTTCACGGCCCTGACTACGTCCAGTAACTTGGAATCCTCCAAGTCCCAAGTAGCCGCAGGCACCACAATAGGTTGGTTCACATGAAAAACTGATACCACCTTAGGAAGGAATTGGGAACGAGTCCTCAATTCCGCCTTATCCATATAAAATACAGATAAGGGCTTTTGTATGACAAAGCCGCCAATTCTGATACACGCCTGGCCGACGCCAAGGCCCACAGCATGACCACTTTCCACGTGAGGTATTGTAGCTCCACGGATTTAAGTGGCTCAACCCAATGCGACTTCAGGAAATCCAACACCACGTTGAGATCCCACGGTGCCACTTGAGGCACAAACGGGGGCTGACTATGCAGCACTCCCTTAACAAAATTCCGAACTTCAGGCAGTGAAGCCAGTTCTATTTTGGAAGAAAATTGATAGAGCCGAAATCTGGACCTTCATGGAACCCAATTTTAGGCCCATAGTCACCTCTGACTGTAGGAAGTGCAGAAATCGACCTAGCTGAAATTTCTCCTTTGGGGCCTTCCTGGCCTCACAGCACGCAACATATTTCCACCATATGCGGTGATAATGGTTTGCGTTCACTTCTTTCATAGCTTTAAATAGCGTAGGGATAACTTCCTCCGGAATGCCCTTTTCCTTCAGGATCCGGCGTTCAACCGCCATGCCGTCAAACGCAGCCGCGGTACGTCTTGGAACAGAGAGGCCCCCTGCTGCAGCAGGTCCTGTCTGAGCGGCAGAGGCCATGGGTCCTCTGAGATCATTTCTTGGAGTTCTTTTCTGGTTACCAAGCTCTTCTTGGCCAACCCGGAACAATGAGTATAGTTCTTACTCCTCTCCTTCTTATTATTCTCATTACCCTGGGTAAGAGAGGCAGAGAAGGGAACACATACACCGACTGGTACACCCACGGTGTTACCAGAGCGTCCACAGCTATCGCCTGAGGGTCTCTTGACCTGGCACAATATCTTTGTAGCTTTTTGTTGAGGCGGGACGCCATCATGTCCACCTGTGGCCTTTCCCAACGGTGTACAATCATTTGGAAGACTTCTGGATGAAGTCCCCACTCTCCCGGGTGGAGGTCGTGTCTTCTGAGAAAGTCTGCTTCTCAGTTGTCCACTCCGGGAATGAACACTGCTGACAGTGCTAACACATGATTTTCTGCCCATCGGAGAATCCTTGTGGCTTCTGCCATCGCCATGCTGCTTCTTGTGCCGCCCTGTCAGTTTACATGAGCGACCGCCGTGATGTTGTCTGACTGGATCAGCACCGGCCGGTGTTGAAGCAGGGGTCTAGCCTGACTTAGGGCATTGTAAATGGCCCTTAGTTCCAGAATATTTATGTGTAGGGAAGTCTCCTGACTTTTCCATAGCCTTGGAAGTTTCTTCCCTGTGTGACTGCCCCCCAGCCTCGAAGGCTGGCATCCGTGATCACCAGGACCCAGTCCTGTATGCCGAATCTGCGGCCCCCTAGAAGATGAGCACTCTGCAGCCACCACAACCGCGACACCCTGGCCCTTGGAGACAGGGTTATCCGCCGATGCATCTGAAGATGCGACCCGGACCATTTGTCCAACAGATCCCACTGGAAAATCCCTGCATGGGACCTGGCGAATGGAATTTCTTCGTAAGAAGCTACCATCTTTCCCAGGGCTCGCGTGCATTGATGCACCGACACCTGTATTTGTATTAGGAGGTCTCTGTCTAGAGACGACAACTCCTTGGACTTCTCCTCCGGGAGAAAACCTTTTTATCCTGTTCTGTGTCCAGAACCATACCCAGGAACAGTAGACGCGTCGTAGGAACCAGCTGCGACTTTGGAATATTCAGAATCCAGCCGTGCTGTTGTAGCACTTCCCGAGATAGTGCTACTCCGACGAACAACTGCTCCCTGGACCTCGCCTTTATAAGGAGATCGTCCAAGTACGGGAAATTTCGGCCATTACCTTGGTAAATACCTCGGTGCCGGGGACAGACCAGCGGCAACGTCTGGAATTGGTAATGACAATCCTGTACCACAATTTTGAGGTACTCCTGGTGAAGAGGGTAAATAGGGACATGCAGGTAAGCATCCTTGATGTCCAGTGATACCATGAAATTCTCCAGGCTTGCAATAATCGCCCTGAGCGATTCCAATTTTGAACTTGAACCTTCGTATATAAGTGTTCAAAGCTTTCAATTTTAGAATGGGTCTCACCGAACCGTCTGGTTTCGGTACCACAACCTTTTGGAATAGTAACCCCGGCCTTGTTGAAGGAGGGGTACCTTGATTTCACCTGCTGGAAGTACAGCTTGTGAATTGCCGCCAGTACTACCTTTCTCCGATCGCAGCAGGCAAGGCTGATGTGAGGTAACGGCGAGGGGGAGTCGCCTCGAACTCCAGCCTGTATCCCTGTGATACTATTTGCAGAACCTAGGGATCCACCTGTGGGCAAGCCCACTGGTCCCTGAAGTTCCCGAGACGCGCCCCTACCGCACCTGTCTCCACCTGTGGAGCCTGTTAGGGTCTCCTGCTCTGTGCTGCCACGTCGTCATGGCAACCGGGAGACAAGTGCTAGCGGAGTAACCTGAGCGTAGCTGATACTCCGGTTCTGGTCTTTTGCTGTGCAGTGGTTACAGGCTCTGTGCACGGCAGGGGATCCGGTGCTGGTTTTTGTGCTCACAGTCTGTGAGGTCTGAGTGGGGCGTGGACAGCACCTGCTATATAAACCCTCTTCTCAGGTTAGGCAGATGCTGCTGAATCTTTGTTGGTTAGTCAGTTCCTGAAAGCTAGCTAGTACTGTGTAAACTTTGTATTTGTTTGTTGCTTACTGCTAATAGGCCTTGGGATTTGGTATTACACTCTGCCAATCCAGACCTAGCAGTAAGACTGGAGTCAGTCGTTTAACCTGCTGGGGTTCTTTTGCTACTCTGTGAACCTAGCAAGTTTGCGGCTGTATTCTCAGACTTGCCTGCCAAAATCCTTTCTCACTGTGCAAGGTGTTCAGGTGTCAGTTTAGTGGCAGTAAGCTGAACCAGTGCACTGCAAGTGAGGACTAGGATTGTGGAGACTCTCCTTGTGTCTATTATTCCATCTCTGACCAAGGAGTTTACTGCCACACCCGTTGGTAACCCTTTAGGGTTTTGCTGTTGCCCTTAGCAACAGCATTTCGGGTTCTCTACGTATTAAATCACAACATCTCGCTTCTTTCCATCTGAGCATTCCTAATACTAGGGAGACACCCAGTTTCTTAGCCTTTGGGCTTCTCTGTTCACTTTGTGTTTATTTTGTTACCCTATCACCTTCTATGTATGTAATGTCATATTCCCCAGTCTGTCTGTGAGTTCATTTGTTTTGCATCCCTCTCCGTTCAGACACCAGTACATTCCTGCTGGCACTGGTGTGCATAACAGAGCCCCAGCGTCATGCGGTGGACTCAGAGGAAGTGGGGGAAGATTTTTGATCCTGGGAACTGGCTGCTGGTGCAGCTTTTTCCTTCTTCCCTTGTCTCTGTGCAGAAAGGAAGCGCCTTTGACCCGCTTGCTTTTCTGAAGCCGAAAGGACTGTACCTGAAAATACGGTGCTTTCTTAGGCTGTGAGGAAACCTGAGGTAAAAAAATTTCTTCCCAGCTGTTGCTGCGGATACGAGGTCCCAGAGACCATCCCCAAACAATTCCTCACCCTTATAAGGCAGAGTCTCCATGTGCCTTTTACAGGCAGCATCACCTGTCCACTGCCGGGTTTCTAATACCCTCCTGGCAGAATGGACATTGCATTAATTCTGGATGCCAGCCGGCAAATATCCCTCTGTGCATCATTCATATATAAGACGACGTCTTTAATATGCTCTATGTTAGCAAAATATTATCCCTGTCTAGAGTATTAATATTATCTGACAGGGTATCAGACCACGCTGCAGCAGCACTATTTATGCTGAGGCAATTGCAGGTCTCAGTATAGAACCTGAGTGTGTATATACAGACTTCAGGATAGCCTCCTGCTTTTTATCAGCAGGCTCCTTCAAGGTGGCCGTATCCTAAGACGGCAGTGCCACCTTTTTTGACAAACGTGTGAGCGCCTTATCCACCCTAGGGGATATCTCCCAACGTGACCTATCCTCTGGCGGGAAAGGGTACGCCATCAGTAACTTTTTAGAAATGACCAGTTTCTTATCGGGGGAACCCACGCTTCTTTACACACTTCATTCATTCATCTGATGGGGGAACAAAACACTGACTGCTTTTTCTCCCCAAAAATAAAACCCCTTTCTTTTATGTGGTACTTGGGTTCATGTCAGAAATGCGTAACACATTTTTCATTGCCGAGATCCTGTAACGGATGTTCCTAGTGGATTGTGTATATGTCTCAACCTCGTCGACACTGGAGTCAGACTCCGTGTCGACATCTGTGTCTGCCATCTGAGGTAACGGGCGTTGTTTGAGCCCCTGATGGCCTTTGAGACGCCTGGGCAGATGCGGGCTGAGAAGCCGGCTATCCCACAGCTGTTACGTCATCCAGCCTTTTATGTAAGGAGTTGACATTGTCGGTTAATACCTTCCACCTATCCATCCACTCTGGTGTCGGCCCCACAGGGGGCGACATCCCATTTATCTGCCTCTGCTCCGCCTCCACGTAACCTTCCTCATCCAACATGTCGACACAGCCGTACCGACACACCGCACACACACAGGGAATGCTCTGACTGAGAATAGGACCCCAAAAAGTCCTTTGGGGAGACAGAGAGTATGCCAGCACTCACCAGAGCGCTATATAATGCAGGGAGTAACACTATAACTGAGTGATTTTTCCCCCAATAGCTGCTTGTATACATATATTGCGACTAAATTTAGTGCCCCCCCCCTCTCTTTTTAACCCTTTGTGAAGAGAAAATGGCACCAGTGTGCTGAGGGAGAAGCCCCACCCCTTTTTCGGCGGACGTTTCTCCCGCTTTTTTATGGATTCTGGCAGGGGTAATTTATCACATATATAGCCCTGGGACTATATGTTGTGATGATTTGCCAGCCAAGGTGTCTTATATTGCCCTCAGGGCGCCCCCCCCCCCCCCCCCCAGCGCCCTGCACCCATCAGTGACCGGAGTGTGAGGTGTACATGAGGAGCAATGGCGCACAGCTGCAGTTCTGTGCGCTACCTTGGTGAAGACCGAAGTCTTCTGCCGCCGATTTTCCGGACTCTTCATGCTTCTGGCTCTGTAAGGGGGACGGCGGCGCGGCTCCAGGAACGAACACCAAGGTCGGGTCCTGCGGTCGATCCCCCTGGAGCTAATGGTGTCCAGTAGACTAAGAAGCCCAAACTACCACCTGTTAGGCAGGTTCGCTTCTTCTCCCCTTAGTCCCTCGCTGCAGTGAGTCTGTTGCCAGCAGATCTCACTGTAAAATAAAAAACCTAAATATACTTCCTTTCTAGGAGCTCAGGAAAGCCCCTAGTGTGCATCCAGCTCAGCCGGGCACAAGAATCTAACTGAGGTCTGGAGGAGAGTCTTAGTGGGAGGAGCCAGTGCACACCAGGTAGTCCTAAAGCTTTCTTTAGTTGTGCCCAGTCTCCTGCGGAGCCGCTAATCCCCATGGTCCTTACGGAGTCCCAGCATCCACTTAGGACGTCAGAGAAATATCCATTCTGTCATCATGCTGCATACTGAGTAATTTAATTATTTTGAGTAGCTGTGCTGTACTAGCGGACATTTGATTTTTTTGGGAGGCTATGCGTATTTTACGTAAAAGGATACATAGAGTTGCTGAGTTCTTCCAGCTGAAAGATAAGAAGTAAAAGCATTCTGTAAGCTACATGACAGCAGGCAGAGTACATTATAACAGTGTGAAAGTGTTTTATTATAAGTAACTACCTATAAAATATACGGTACCCGGATAAAAGATCGACAATGTATTGGTCAACAGTCAATAGTCGACACCACTTCGTTGACACGCATTAGGTCGACGGGTTCAAAAGGTCAACATTACAATGATCACACATAAATTGTCGACACGTGTTTTTTGGATTTTTTTTACATGTTTTCTCAATGTACTATCCACGTGGACGTCTATTGGGAATAGTGATCTGCCTGAAGTGTGGCGAGCAAAGCGAGCCTGCGAGGGTACACACGTTTGTACTGATGGTGGTCTCATAACATGAAAATATACAAGATTTTGCACACAAAAAACAAAACACGTCAACCATTTGTGTGTCGACCTTTGACCCTGTCAACCTTAAGCACTGTTGGCCTTTCGCCTGTTAACCTTATGTACCTGAGGACCTAATGCATGTTAACCATTTGATGTCGACCAAAACATTTCGATCCATTGATCCACATTCAAAATGTGCTTCCCCACATATTAATGCCCAAAAGTAACATATCAAGAGTAAACATATATAAACATACTCACTAAAGAAATACATTGCACAACATATAAAATAGGCACTTATCAGTCCTACTGCGCATGTGTCGCAAATGGTCTTGCAGCGGAGAGGATTTATTCACACCTTTAATGCATCAGGCATTTCCTATCAAGAAGGCACTGTTCTATGCACCTACAATCTAACCCTATTGAAGTCATTAAAGAAATACAATTTCTACAACTTTACCTCTAAATTTACTCAAGGTCATTCCTAGCATAAATCTCAAATCAGGCAAGACAATCTGAGACTGTCATGGAGACAGTTCTGACTTTGCCTCTAGGTCCTTAACGTGCTTCTTCTATCCCGAATAGCTCCCTTCATCAATTTCTGCAATAACGGATTACTGGAAAATACTGAAGCTTGGTACACACTAGGTGCTATATTGTGATCCCATCGGAGGGTGTGTGCACCCATTATGTCGGTGAATGACGTTGTTCATAGACATATCGCATCGGATATGCAGCACAGCTGATGTCCTCCTGAGGGTCCTGACCAACACATAGGGCCTAATTCAGACCTGATCGTATCCCTGCAAAAATTGCAGGGCTACGATCAGGCACACTGACATGCGGGGGGACGCCCAGCACAGGGCTAGTCTGTCCCCCCTTGCCCCCTCCCGCAGAAGTACAAAAGCATCGCGCTTTTGCATTTCAGGAGTAGCTCCCGGCCAGCGCAGCTTTTGCGTGATGGCCGGGAGCTGCTCATCACTGTCAGGGTCGCAGCGGCCCGGTCCGGGATGCGCCCACAAAACGGCGGCAAAACGGCGCTGTGCCGCCCCCTCCCGCCTCTGCCTGTCAATCAGGCAGAGGCAATCCTAGGCAACAACACCCGTCGGCTGTCAGCCATGCAGCGGCACGCATTCATACTTGACCTGTTCGCTGCGCTGCGATGAACGGCAGCGTGAGGTCAGGTCAGAATGACCCCCATAAAGCGGGCAATCGGTAAGTTTGTATACTTATTTGAGTCGTCCACTCTGTCAGTACAATAGTAGGTCCACCTAAATGACTGTCTGGTGTATATACAGCCAAGGCTAACCCATCATTCACCCACACTCCTTCCTACAGTTACTGCCTCATTCACTCTCCTGATAACGTGAGTGCAGTAAGGACTATGGCCCTCATTTCGAGTTGTTCGCTCGCTAGCTGCTTTTAGCAGCTTTGCACACGCTAAGCCGCCGCCCTCTGGGAGTGTATCTTAGCTTAGCAGAATTGCGAACGAAAGATTCGCATAATTGCGAATAGAAATTTCTTAGCAGTTTCTGAGTAGCTCGGGACTTACTCTGCCACTGCGATCAGTTCAGTCAGTTTCGTTCCTGGTTTGACGTCACAAACACACCCAGCGTTCGCCCAGACACTCCCCCGTTTCTCCAGCCACTCCCGCGTTTTTCCCAGAAACGGCAGCGTTTTTCCGCACACACCCATAAAACGGCCAGTTTCCGCCCAGAAACACCCACTTCCTGTCAATCACACTCCGATCACCAGAACAAAGAAATTTCTTCGTTAACCTAACTTTTTGGCAAATTTACTTGGCGCAGACGCACTGCAAACATTGCGCATGCGCAGTTTGCGACAAATCGCTCCTTTGCGAAAACCACGAACGAGCGAACAACTCGGAATGAGGGCCTATGTCATCCCTCACGGTATGATTCAGAACAGTTTTACTATAGTGATAGCAGAAGTAAAGGACTCGTTTGTGACCCAGTTTATTTGTGCTTTAATTTATTGCATAGTGCCGTTGTACAGAGCATTATGGGACTGATGAATTACGATTTACGTATGGATATTGGGGGTAATTCAGACTTGATCGCTGTGTTGATAATTTTGTTGTCCTACAATCATAGTCGCCGCCCATGGTGGAGTGTAAATTCGCCCCGTGCAAATGTGCGATCGCATGTGTACAGCTGCGGACAGCTGCAAATCCGTTCGCAACTCACTCACCATCAAATAATTTTTCCAATGTGTGCAGTCTGTACGCAGCCCAGGACTTACTCCTACAGTGCGATGAGAACAGGCAGATCGGATCCGGAGCTGATGTCACACACCCTCCCTGAAAACGATTGGGAACGCCTGCGTTTTCCATGACACACCCTGAAAATGGCCGGTTACCACCCACAAACGTCCGCTTCCTGTCAATCAGCTTGCGAATGGTTGTGCAATCAAAATTTTCGCACCAGCTTGTCGCTGTTTGGCGACACGTGTGTGCACTGCGGTGCATATGCAGTCAATCAATAATTGCCCGCTGTGCGAAAACGCACAGCAGCGATCAGGCCTGAATCGGGCCCATTCTGTATTTTTCACAATGTACAAGCTCCATAGCTGAGTGCACACAACTATGGCCAATTCAGAGTCGGACAGTATGCAGCGCAGTCGCATCTAGACTTGTGGCTGATGGGGCGCATCTGGTTACAATGGGGCTTTTGCATGTCAGCTAAATTTAGTGAATGTGTCTAGTTCACGTTGATAGAAATGCTGGTAGTGCGTATGCAGAGATACATCAGGTGACTTGCGTTCAACTCTGCATCGGCCCTCTGAGTGGGTTGTTTTTATTGTTGCAGAATGTGGTGTACATTTACCATGTTGCTAACAAACTATCCCAAATTACTACTTTCTCAACTTTACATATTGCCACCATTACTTCACCATCATGACACAGAAATATCAGTAGATTGACAACTACTGTATTTTCATTACTGTTCCTTGATCAAGTGCACTTTTTAGTTATGTTATATTTAATGTTTTTGTCTTTCAATCTGTGCCTTTGGAAAATATATTACATGCTGATATGTGATGTGTATATGCTGCCTCACATTATTTAGCAGCTGCTCCAGGTTCCTCTCCGCATGGGTCTGTTCTGCAGGCTCTTCCGCACACACGTCTAGGCTGAAGTGAAGACGCGCTAGCTGTTCCTGCATCTCCCTCACCCGCTCCAGCTGCTCAAATGAGCAAACTCGCCCTATGAGAAATGGGTCAGCTTGAGAGAAGGTACTCCGAGACTTGTGATCACACAATGCAGAGACCAGTCACATTACATGCAGGCCATAGAGGAAAGGAGGTAAATGGGGGCAGAGCATGTTAAAGACAGTAGGAAATATGATTTATCCACCACAACACGCTGCATCTCACACTAGTGCATCTTCCACCCTCATTACCGAATGCCTGTAGTTTTCCGGAGTGAAAGTCATTTAGAAGACTCAGGAGTCCCCCCTCCATTTCACACACATGGGACACATCAGTTAGGAAGGAGTGCTGGAGGCTGGGTCCAGGAGTCACCACGTCACAAGGAGCAGAGGGTCTTGTACGCTCCTTAATGCCCCTGAGAGACACAGAGAGGGAGCTATTTGTAACAATACAATATGTTACTGTGTTCAGTAATGATGTGTACACATCTATATTTTCTGTGCAGGGCTGTAATTTCTGAAACCTTCAGAAAAATGTACACTTTAGGCTGAGCAACCAAGAGAAGAAAGTGTTTAATGTTCACTCTGATATGAGAGGTACTGGGAAGCTCTGCCCTGAGAAACTGGACAATCTCATATTCAGTGCAACCAAACACAATGGCTTTTGTCTAATAAGTTCTTCTTCATTCCAGGTGGCTCAATTGAATCACTATTTGTAATTATCTGTATTACGTATATAATATCTGAGGTTTCTGTAAGACTTCCATGTAAAAGAACAGACTTTCAATGCTTATACTCCCGATAATGGACCAATCTTCATATACATTGCTAGATTTTTTTTAACTGATCCTGGAAAGATGATGTATCAATAGTAACGACCAAACAATGATGATGCTGACGGTGACCTTCTCACCTGTTACCTGGTGTCTCCACTCGCATGTGTGACTTTTTATTTTATTTAAAGGAGCATCTGAGACTTTTCACTGACTACCCAGCTGCACATGTACAATAATTATATACAGTATATCCTGGAGATGATTGATTTTCACAATTATTCTCCTTATTAAATACAGAGATGTGGATCAGGAAAGAATTGAAGCAGATGAGTGGAGTTTGGGTGAATCAGAGTGAGAACAGGTTGTTGTTATTTTACACGTTTAAATGTTGGATGCATGTTTATTAGATTCTGTGGTCTCTGCTGACAGTCAGTCTTATTCAGTAGTATGCATGAAGACTTATGCCTATATATCACATTAACACAGGTATTTAATTACAGGTGTGTCCTTGTGCTAGATACTGGTAATGCACGTTTATTCTAAATGTCGGACTGGGTTACCTCTTGATTTTACTCCTTTGCTTTGGGGAGGGTGGGTGTGGAAGCCCCAGACTGAAGGTGGCGCTCTTAGATGGAGGAACAGTTTTCCTCACAGGAGCAGGTGGCAGTGCCTGGGTTACACACACCTTGGGACTCCGCTTCTTCCTCTTGTCTTCCATTTACTATACCCTAAGGAAAGCAGGCATAAATGGAAAAAGAAACAGGACAGAGTCAAAGTTGTTGCCCAGTTTTAGGCAATCTCTATTCTTTACCATGTAGCACTCCATCTTTTCTTTCTACTTCATGGGAATTGAAAAAGCATGCCTGGTGTAGCCAAAACCGTGTCATGTTTAACTGAGCTTTCACGTTCTGACAGCTCCCTTATAAACGTATGAATTACATAATATAGACGTCTAGGAGCACAAGCACTTCTGATGATAAGCAAATGTATAATATTCTTCCCTACGCTCCTGAATCGGCTGAGAGGCTCATGAAAATAGAGTGCAGCTGCCTAGAAGAGTGGGTAAGTATTCCAAAGCCGCCCACTTTTGGCTAATGATGCAATTTGCGCTGAATGGCATCATCATGGTCCCGCACTTCACTTCATGATGACAGTAATTTCAGCATTGCGTAGCGGTGGTGGGGCCATAATGACGCAATTGTACCATCACTCTCGCTGGCCCACCTACTTTCCTGTGACACACAAAGCTGAACCGACCTGAGGGTGCAGCCAGGATGTCAACAAGTATAATAGTAGAATAAAAGAGCCTCATGTTTCTAGATGTAAGAACTGCTGTCTTATACAGGCAGTGCACACTATGTGATTCATTTACAGTTGGTTGTATGTTAATTGTTTTTTACGCAATATATGCATTTTCATACTGTGTATATGATACATACACATTCATCTATACATATGTGTACTCATACATATATACTTTTTGCCCCATATGGCGCAAGACGTCTGGTGTAACTTAGATGCTCCGCCGTGAGTGTTGCTTCCTGTGCTTAATTACTTTTCTCTAACATCCTAGAGGATGCTGGGGACTCCGTAAGGACCATGGGGAATAGACGGGCCTAGCAGGAGATAGGGCACTTTAAGAAAGCTTTGGATTCTGGGTGTGCACTGGCTCCTCCCTCTATGTCCCTCCTCCAGACCTCAGTTTTACACTGTGTCCAGAGGATGAAGGGCGCATTGCAGGGAGCTCTCTTGAGTTCTTTGCTACAGAAAGCATTTTTGTTTGGATTTTTACTTTTTCACAGGGAGCACTGCTGGCAACAGGCTCCCTGCATCGAAAGACTGAGGAGAGAGGAGCAGACCTACTTAACTGATAGGCTCTGCTTCCTCGGCTACTGGACACCATTAGCTTCAGAGGGGGTGAACACAGGTTCGTCCTGGGCGTCCACCCCCAGAGCCACGCCGCTGTTCTCCTCACAGAGCCAGAAGAACAGAAGCAAGAAGACATCTCAGGCGGCAGAAGCCTTCAGCTTCACAGAGGTAACGCACAGCACTGCAGCTGTGCGTCATTGCTCCACATCACCTCACACACTCCGGTCACTGTATGGGTGCAGGGCGCAGGGTGGGGGCGCCCTGGGCAGTAATAATAACACCTCTTAGATGGCAAATAATAAGATTTTACTTACCGATAAATCTATTTCTCGTAGTCCGTAGTGGATGCTGGGGACTCCGTAAGGACCATGGGGATATAGCGGCTCCGCAGGAGACAGGGCACAATAATAAAAGCTTTAGGATCAGGTGGTGTGCACTGGCTCCTCCCCCTATGACCCTCCTCCAAGCCTCAGTTAGGATACTGTGCCCGGACGAGCGTGCATAATAAGGAAGGATATTGAATCCCGGGTAAGACTCATACCAGCCACACCAATTACACCGTACAACCTGTGATCTGAACCCAGTTAACAGTATGATAACAACGAAGGAGCCTCTGACAAGATGGCTCACAACAAGAATAACCCGATTTTTGTAACAATAACTATGTACAAGTATTGCAGACAATCCGCACTTGGGATGGGCGCCCAGCATCCACTACGGACTACGAGAAATAGATTTATCGGTAAGTAAAATCTTATTTTCTCTGACGTCCTAGTGGATGCTGGGGACTCCGTAAGGACCATGGGGATTATACCAAAGCTCCCAAACGGGCGGGAGAGTGCGGATGACCCTGCAGCACCGAATGAGAGACTCCATGTCCTCCTCAGCCAGGGTATCAAATTTGTAGAATTTAGCAAACGTGTTTGCCCCTGACCAAGTAACTGCTCGGCAAAGTTGTAAAGCCGAGACCCCTCGGGCAGTCGCCCAAGATGAGCCCCCTTCCTTTTGGAATGGGCTTTTACAGATTTTGGCTGTGGCAGGCCTGCCACAGAATGTGTAAACTGAATTGTATTACAAATCCAGCGAGCAATCGTCTGCTTAGAAGCAGGAGCACCCATCTTGTTGGGTGCATACAGGCTAAACAGCGAGTCAGATTTTCTGACTCCAGCCGTCCTGGAAACATATTTTTCAGGGCCCTGACAACGTCAAGTAACTTGGAGTCCTCCAAGTCCCTAGTACCCGCAGGTACCACAATAGGTTGGTTCATGTGAAAAACAGAAAACACCTTAAGGAGAAATTAAGGACGAGTCCTCAATTCTGCCCTGTCAGAATGAAAAATTAAGTAAGGGCTTTATATATGATAAAGCCGCCAATTCTGACACACGCCTGGCTGAAGCCAGGGCTAATAGCATCGTCACCTTCCATGTGAGATATTTTAAGTCCACAGTGGTGAGTGGTTCAAACCAATGTGACTTTAGGAAACTCAAAACAACATTGAGATCCCAAGGTGCCACTGGGGCACAAAATGAGGCTGTATATGCAGTACCCCTTTTACAAACATCTGAACGTCAGGCACTAAAGCCAGTTCTTTCTGGAAGAAATTCGACAGGGCCGAAATTTGAACCTTAATGGACCCTAATTTTAGGCCCATAGACAGTCCTGTTTTCAGGAAATGTAGGAAACGACCCAGTTGGAATTCCTCTGTAGGGGCCTTCTTGGCCTCACACCACGCAACATATCTTCACCAAATGCGGTGAAAATGTTTTGCGGTTACATCCTTCCTGTCTTTGACCAGGGTAGGGATGACTTCATCTGGAATGCCCTTTCAGGATCCGGCGTTCAACCGCCATGCCGTCAAACGCGGTCGCGGTAAGTCTTGGAACAGACAAGGCCCCTGCTGGAGCAGGTCCTTTCTTAAAGGTAGAGGCCACGGGTCTTCCATGAACATCTCTTGAAGTTTCGGGTACCAAGTCCTTCTTGGCCAATCCGGAACCACGAGTATCGTTCTTACTCATCTCCCTCTCATGATTCTCAGTACTTTTGGTATGAGAGGCATAGGAGGGAACACATACTCTGACTGGTACACCCACAGTGTTACCAGAGCGTCCACCGCTATTGCCTGAGGGTCCCTTGACCTGGCGCAATATCTGTCTAGTTTTTTGTTCAGGCGGGACGCCATCATGTCCACCTTTGGTTTTTCCCAACGGTTTACAATCATGTGGAAGACTTCCCGATGAAGTCCCCACTCTCCCGGGTAGAGGTCATGCCTGCTGAGGAAGTCTGCTTCCCAGTTTTCCACTCCCGGAATGAACACTGCTGAGAGTGTTATCACATGATTTTTCGCCCAGCGAAGAATCCTTGTAGTTTCTGCCATTTCCCTCCTGCTTCTTGTGCCGCCCTGTTTACGTGGGCGACTGCTGTGATGTTGTCCCACTGGATCAATACCGGCTGACCTTGAAGCAGAGGTCTTGCTAAGCTTAGAGCATTGTAAATTGCCCTTAGCTCCAGTATATTTATGTGGAGAGAAGTCTCCAGACTTGATCACACTCTCTGGAAATTTTTTTCCTTGTGTGACTGCTCCCCAGCCACTCAGGCTGGCATCCGTGGTCACCAGGACCCAGTCCTGAATGCCGAATCTGCGGCCCTTTCATAGATGAGCACTCTGCAGCCACCGCAGAAGAAACACCCTTGTCCTTGGAGACAGGGTTATCCGCTGATGCATCTGAAGATGCGATCCGGACCATTTTTCCAGCAGATCCCACGGAAAGGTTCTTGCGTGAAATCTACCGAATGGGATCGCTTTGTAAGAAACCACCATTTTTCACAGGATCCTTGTGCAATGATGCACTGATACTTTTCCTGGTTTTAGGAGGTTCCTGACTAGCTCGGATAACTCCCTGGCTTTCTTCTCCGGGAGAAAACATCCTTTTCTGGACTGTGTCCAGAATCATCCCTAGGAACAGTAGACGTGTCGTCGGAAAAAACTGCGATTTTGGAATATTTAGAATCCACTCGTGCTGTCGTAGAACTACTTAAGATAGTGCTACTCCGACCTCCAACTGTTCTCTGGACCTTGCCTTTATCAGGAAAGCGTCCATATTTCTTTTAAGAAGAATCATCATTTCGGCCATTACCTTGGTAAAGACCCGGGGTGCCGTGGACAATCCAAACGGCAGCGTCTGAACTGATAGTGACAGTTCTGTACCACGAACCTGAGGTACCCTTGGTGAGAAGGCAAATTTGGACATGTAGGTAAGCGTCCCTGATATCCAGTGACACCATATCGTCCCCTTCTTCCTGGTTCGCTATCACTACTCTGAGTGACTCCATCTTGATTTGAACGCTTGTATGTAAGTGTTCAAATATTTCAGATCTCACCGAGCCGTCTGGCTTCAGTACCACAATATAGTGTGGAATAATACCCCTTCCCTTGTTGTAGAAGGGGTACTTTGATTATCACCTGCTGGGAATACAGCCTGTGAATTGTTCCCAATACTGCCTCCCTGTCGGAGGGAGACGTTGGTAAAGCAGACTTCAGGAACTTGTGAGGGGGAGACGTCTCGAATTTCCAATGTACACCTGGGATACTACGTGTAGGATCCAGGAGTCCACTTGTGAGTGAGCCCCCTGCGTGCTGAAACTCTTGAGATGACCCCCTACCGCACCTGAGTCCGCTTGTACTGCCCCAGCGTCATGCTGCGGACTTGGCAGAAGCTGTGGAGGGCTTCTGTTCCTGGGAATGGGCTGCCTGCTGCAGTCTTCTTCCCTTTCCTCTACCCCTGGGCAGATATGACTGGCCCTTTTGCCCGCCTGCCCTTATGGGGACGAAAGGACTGAGACTGAAAAGACTGTGTCCTTTTCTGCTGAGATGTGACTTGGGGTAACAAAAGGTGGATTTTTCAGCTGTTGCCATGGCCACCAGGTCCGATGGACCGCCCCTTTATACGGCAATACTTCCATGTGCCGTCTGGAATCTGCATCACCTGACCACTGTCGTGTCTTCGTCTGGCAGATATGGACATCACATTTACTCTTGATGCCAGAATGCAAATATCCCTCTGCGCATCTCGCATATATAGAAATGCATCTATAGTCAATAAAATCTTGTCCCTGTCAAGGGTATCAATATTTTCAGTCAGGAAATCCGACCAAGCCCCCTCAGCGCTGCACATCCAGGCTGAGGCGATTGCTGGTCGTAGTATAACACCAGTATGTGTGTATATACTTTTAGGATATTTTTCAGCTTCCTATCAGCTGGCTCCTTGAGGGCTGCCGTATCTGGAGACGGTAACGCCCCTTGTTTTTATAAGCGTGTGAGCGCCTTATCCACCCTAAGGTGTGTTTCCCAACTCGCCCTAACTTCTGGCGGGAAAGGGTATACCGCCAATAATTTTCTATCGGAGGAAACCCACGTATCATCACACACTTCATTTAATTTATCTGAGTCAGGAAAAACTACAAGTAGTTTATTCACACCCTACATAATACCCTTATTTGTGGTACTTGTAGTATCAGAAATATGTAACACCTCCTTCATTGCCCTTAACATGAAACGTGTGGCCCTAAAGGAAAATACGTTTGTTTATTCACCGTCGACACTGGAGTCAGTGTCCGTGTCTGTGTCTGTGTCAACCGACTGAGGTAAATGGGCGTTTTTACAAGCCCCTGACGGTGTCTGAGACGCCTGGACAGGTACTAATTTGTTTGCCGGCCGTCTCATGTCGTCAACCGACCTTGCAGCGTGTTGACATTATCACGTAATTCCCTAAATAAGCCATCCATTCCAGTGTCGACTCCCTAGAGAGTGACATCACCAATACAGGCAATTTGCTCTGCCTCCTCACCAACATCGTCCTCCTACATGTCGACACACACGTACCGACACACAGCACACACACAGGGAATGCTCTGATAGAGGACAGGACCCCACTAGCCCTTTGGGGAGACAGAGGGAGAGTTTGCCAGCACACACCAAAAACGCTATAATTATACAGGGACAACCCCTTATACAAGTGTTTTCCCTTATAGCATTTTTATATATGTAATCATATCGCCAAATAAGTGCCCCCCCTCTCTGTTTTAACCCTGTTTCTGTAGTGCAGTGCAGGGGAGAGCCTGGGAGCCTTCCTCACAGCAGAGCTGAGCAGGAAAATGGCGCCGTGTGCTGAGGAGAATAGGCCCCGCCCCCTTTTCGGCGGGCTCTTCTCCCGGAGTTTGTGAGATCTGGCAGGGGTTAAATACATCCATATAGCCTCAAGGGCTATATGTGATGTATTTTAGCCATAAAAAGGTATTATACATTGCTGCCCAGGGCGCCCCCCCCCAGCGCCCTGCACCCTCAGTGACAGTTGGTGACTGTTGGTGAAGTGTGCTGACAACAATGGCGCACAGCTGCAGTGCTGTGCGCTACCTTATGAAGACTGAAAGTCTTCTGCCGCCTGTTTCTGGACTCTGGACCTCTTCAACTTCGGCATCTGCAAGGGGGGTCGGCGGCACGGCTCCGGGACGAACCCCAGGGTGAGACCTGTGTTCCGACTCCCTCTGGAGCTAATGGTGTCCAGTAGCCTAAGAAGCAAATCCATCCTGCACGCAGGTGAGTTTACTTCTCTCCCCTAAGTCCCTCGATGCAGTGAGCCTGTTGCCAGCAGGTCTCACTGAAAGAAAAAAACCTAACTTAAACTTTTATTCTAAGCAGCTCAGGAGAGCCACCTAGATTGCACCCTTCTCGGCCGGGCACAAAAATCTAACTGAGGCTTGGAGGAGGGTCATAGGGGGAGGAGCCAGTGCACACCACCTGATCCTAAAGCTTTTATTATTGTGCCCTGTCTCCTGCGGAGCCGCTATATCCCCATGGTCCTTACGGAGTCCCCAGCATCCACTAGGACGTCAGAGAAAGGTATATACATGTACAGCTGGGCACTGTACATGTATATAATTGAGCCCCCGCCATTTTACACGATTTTGAGCGGGACAGAAGCCCGCCGCCGAGGGGGCGGGGCTTCTCCCTCAGCACTCACCAGCGCCATTTCTCTCTCCACAGAACGCTGAGAGGAAGCTCCCCGGACTCTCCCCTGCTTACACACAGTGAAGGGAGTTTAAAATGAGAGGGGGGGGGGGGGGCACATAATTGGCGGACAAAGTATAATACAGCGCTGCTGGGGAAAAGCATTCTGTGTTGGTCTCCAGGTTGTTGCGCTGGGGTGTGTGCTGGCATACTCTCTCTCTGTCTCTCCAAAGGGCCTTTCAGGGGATACTGTCTTCAGAATAAGTTTCCCTGGGTGTGTGCAGTGTGTCGGTACGTGTGTGTCGACATGTTTGATGAGGAAGGCTCGCTTAATGTGGAGGGGGAGTGCTTGAATGTCAGGTCGCCGTCGGCAACGCCGACACCGGACTGGGTGGATATGCTGATTGCCTTGAATGCAAACGTAAATCTCCTGCATAACAGATTAGACAAGGCTGAAGCTAGGGATCAGTCAGGTAGCCAGTCCGTGCCTGTCCCTGTGGTGCCAGTACCTTCAGGGTCTCAAAAGCGCCCCATATCCCAGGTCGCTGACACAGATACCGACACAGATACTGACTCTAGTGTCGACTATGAGGATGCAAAATTACAGCCGAAGGTGGCAAAAGGTATTAGGTACATGATTATTGCCATAAAAGAGGTTTTGCATATCACGGAGGAACCCCCTGTCCCTGACACGAGGGTTCACATGTATAAAGGGAAAAAAGCCTGAGGTCACGTTTCCGTCCTCATTTGAGCTAAGCGAATTATGTGAAAAGGCTTGGGAATCTCCGGATAGGAGACTCCATGTTCCCAAAAGGATTCTCATGGCGTATCCTTTTCCACAGAAGGATCGGATACGATGGGAATCTGCGCCTAAAGTAGACAAGGCACTGACACGTTTATCCAAGAAGGTGGCACTGCCTTCTCCGGATACTGCTTCCCTCAAGGATCCTGCTGATCGCAAGCAGGAAATTACCATGAAGCACATTTACACACATTCAGGAACTATAATTATGCCGGTCATGGCGTCGGCCTGGGTTTGTAGTGCTGTCGTGGCATGGGCAGACTCCTTATCTACGGAGATGGACACCTTAGATAGGGATACCATTCTAATGACCATGAAGCATATCAGAGATGCGGCCTTGTATATGAGGGATGCTCAGAGAGACATTTGTTTACTAAGCTCTAGAATAAACGCTATGTCTATTTCTGCTAGGCGGCTCTTGTGGACCCGACAGTGGACGGGAGACGCCGACTCAAAGCGGCATATGGAGTCATTGCCTTACAAGGGGGAGGAGTTGTTTGGAGAAGGCCTCTCGGACCTGGTCTCTACTGCTACGGCCGGTAAATCGAATTTTTTACCTTATGTTCCCCCGCAGCATTCTAAGAAGGTACCACATTATCCAATGCAGTCCTTTCGTTCCAATAAAAACAAGAAGGTACGAGGATCGTCCTTCGTTGCCAGAGGTGGAGGCAAGGGAAAAAAGCTGCACTCAGCTAGTTCCTAGGAGCAGAAGTCCTCCCCTACTTCCGCAAAGTCATCCGCACTCTCCCGCCCGTTTGGGAGCTTTGGTATAATCCCCATGGTCCTTACGGAGTCCCCAGCATCCTCTAGGACGTTAGAGAAAATAGGATTTTACTTACCGGTAAATCTATTTCTCGTACTCCGTAGAGGATGCTTGGCGCCCGTCCCAAGTGCGGACTTCTTCTGCAAGACTTGTATATAGTTATTGCTTACATAAGGGTTATGTTATAGTTGGTCGGTCTTGAACCGAGGCTATGTTACTTGTTCATACTGTTAACTGGGTAGTTTATCACAAGTTATACGGTGTGATTGGTGTGGCTGGTATGAATCTCGCCCTTAGGTTACATAAATCCTTTCCTCGTACTGTTCATATCCTCTGGGCACAGTTTCTCTAACTGAGGTCTGGAGGAGGGACATAGAGGGAGTAGCCAGTACACACCCAGAATCCAAAGCTTTCTTAAAGTGTCCTATCGCCTGCGGAGCCCATCTATTCCCCATGGTCCTTACGGAGTCCCCAGCATCCTCTACGGACTACGAGAAATAGATTTACCGGTAAGTAAAATCCTATTTTTCCAAAATGTTCATCTTACTTTGATAATAGTGTAGTTAGGATTAGTATTTTTTGTTGCAAAGAAATTGGTGTGAGTAGCAGAATAAGTATAATGATGCGTCACTCGTACAGAACTTGTCTTTTGCCTTTTTATCCAGATTTCCTACTTTTTCCAGAATTCTGTATCTTCATTTTCTAATAGTATAGTGTCTGTGAACACATATGCATATAGGTCTTTGCTTATCATCGACTCACCTCTCCTTATCGCTGGGGAAATGGAAGCAGTATGGGCAAGCGTAAACCTACTACAGTAAGTGTGTGCTCACATAACTGCTATGCAGCATGCACACATACAGAGACACCTTTTAGAAAGCTTTCTCTTGCTGGTGCTGGAGGTCTGGTGCAAGAATACACAATGGTGATGACTACAAGCAACCCTACATAACTGCTTGTGACTGGCTGACTGTGTATTATCCCTTCCATTTGATAGTACTTGAATTATTGGTGACACTATAATATTGAGCCTAATTCAAATGGAAGCAGCAGTGATAGCGCTGTATGGTGATGCAGCAGGAGACGTCTACAAGCAGATGCCCCCTGCTACAGAAGTGACACGAGCTGTGTCCTAGGACACACCATCGGATCACTCAGTCACCAAGCCGCCCATCACAGAGGCCAGGAAATCTCTGTGCAACCACGACGATCCCTGGCCTCTTCCCTCACCCTAAATGGCGGCGAAACACCTGTTTTCACAAACGGAGGCCATCGCCAGCCCCTACCCGCCCCCAGATGGCAACACTCTTAATCACTGACAGTCTGCTGCTGTCCTGCGTCCTGTGTCGCAGGACCCATTCACGCACACGCAGAATGGATCCTGTTCATGTGCTCAATATGTCAAGTTACAGTCATATATTTGTATCACTTAATTGCTATTAGTATTTGGACAACTGCAAGGAAGAAGATTTCCAATGTTTATTTTTTTAAACATTATTTAATTTGCCAACCTTCTGAGGAAACTTTCTAAGGACAGAGAAACGCGTTAAGGTGAGAGGGCTGTGGCTCCATACATTTGTCCGCGTACACTGTTCTATTTTATCTCCGTGGAGAGGAGAAGCGGGCACCTTATATATTACCATCGCCGCATTCAGCCCAACACAGTGTAGAAGTGTTGACCGAGTGGTGCTGTCCGTCAGTGATTACAAGTAAGACTCCAAGGGCTGATCTGCCTATATTGGCTAGCGAGCTATCACTTATATCAATAAGCTGGAGCGCTATTGCCGGTGACTGAGCCATGGACAAGTGGCTGCTGAGAGGATAAAGAATAAGCCAGCGTGCTTTAGACACTAAACTAACCAGAAGGTCCAGATACCGCTTTATTATTATGATACTGGTGCACCATACAGGACCATTTAACATATGTACAACACCCCATTTATACACCTATTGGAGTGACTGACAGCGGGGAGTGTTATATTCAATCTTCCCAGCAGCGGACCTACTGAGGTACTCACCAGCTGTCCACCCAGGTTGATAGGTTAAAAGGTTGACAGTCAATAGGTCAACACCAAATGGTCGACATGCATTTGGTTGACAGGTTCAAATGGTCGAATGAAAAGGTTTACATGAGCTTTTTGGATTTTTTTTTCTTAATTTTTTTTTTTTACTTTTTCATACTTTGCCACCCACATGGACTACGATTGGGGATGTGTGATATAGAATATCTACATTCAGTAGGTCTACAGTCATTAGATCGACCCCAAATGTTTGACAGGCACAATATCGATGTGAACAAAAGGTCGACATATGAAAGGTAAACTTTGGAAAGTTGACAAGTACAAAAGGTCGAAGTTACTTTTTTTTTGCATTTTTGGGGTTAGTGTGGATAGGTTTTCCATCTAGGACCCCCATTTGTAGAAAACACAAAAATAATGAAAAAGTAACTTGCGCCCTAGCTGCAGCTCAGTACCAACTCACAAGTGCACCACTTCTTGATCAACATATTTAACAAGGCAGAGTGTGAACTACTCTCCTTTGTTATATATTTGTAGAAACGCCCTCGCTCGCAACGCTTTGGGCGCAGTGTCTTGCTTCGCTCGCCACAAGGTTACTAAAGGTTATGATTTGTAACATGATAGTCAAGGAAGGAAAAAGTTTAAAAAAACATGTGTCAACCATTGTCATGTCGACAATATGAACCTATCAACCTTTTGAACCTGTAAACCTTTTCCAGTGTCAACCTTTCATATGTCAACCTTCTGTCCATGTTGATCTTTTATACATGTCGATCTTGAGTCTGCCAATCATATATAGTTGACCTATAGTCCGTATCCCATGAGAGGGAATAATAACCTTGCCCGAAGTATGGTGAACAAAGCGTTCAGAATTCAGATCACTTTAAAATGTATAATTTACGATGTACAATCTAAATCACAATTCACAGTGAGAACCTCTATCTTTTGGCGTTATGTCATTATTTGTATTATTTATAAACCATCATATAGCCTATATGACTTTTGTAAAGAAAGATCACGTTCTCTGTATATGTGATGTTAGTATTAGGAAACATTTTGCTATCGATGCAGATATAGCTTTTTTCAATTTAGAATATATTTAATTAAGTGAAAGACTATTTCAGTTGTTTCTAGTCACTTTGTAAAGATACTGTTCAAATCTACCTAACATGATATCTGTAGCTGAATGATTTAGTGACATAAGATCTTCCTGGCATCTGGGGACATCAGAAGGTAGCCTGGCATCACTGTACTCACCCCAGGGCACTATTTATTAATGTGATATAACCAACCAGACATCAAGAGATATCTTGTTCTATCTTATAACACTTTCACTGAAAAGAGGAACTTGTTCCAGTACGATTTGCTACTCTGGTGCAGTGGAAGCAACACTAACAAAATCATAACATATTGTAAAAACTGTATTTACATGGTAAAAAGACAGGAACTTTAGGCTGCAATTGGGAATATTGGAAAATAGAGACATCTCCTATATCACATCTCTAAATCTGTGGCTGTTGCTGTAAATGATGGACAGCTAGCAACTATTGTATTGTTAGTAACATCATGACCAATCTAGCATTTACTGTGTATATCAGGCATATCCAAACTGCGGCCCTCCAGCTGTTGTGAAACTACATATCCCAGCATGCCCTGACAGAGTTTTATTGTCAGAGAATGCTAAAGCTGTGTCAGGGCATGCTGGGATATGTAGTTTCACAACAGCTGGAGGGCCGCAGTTTGGACATGCCTGGTGTATATGGTGTGTACTTGTGCATCAATATTTCGTGCATTGTGTATGTGGAGTTCACCATTGGGCTGTACACAGTTCTAGTGGACTGAACCAAGGGTATAGGATGAAAAGCTTGCATTTATAGGCTGTATCAGACCCACCCATGGTCCTGGTGTGCGTAAACGAATCATGCCATAGCTTCATCATTATGATCAGCTCTCTAATGTTCACTTAAATTATTGCAAATGGATGGATCAAAATGGTGGAAACGGCACATTGGATAAACACATAGGGCTGAATCTGAGCTGGGAGCAAAGCACAAAAAAAACTAATTCAGAGTAGTACACAGACCCGGTGATTTGCGTACTACTCCGATGGTGGACTGCACATGTGCAGAACCCGTTCTTTGCATGTGCAGAACGGGTCCTGCGTTGTTGCTCACAGTGCCCTCAATCTGCAGCATGGCAGTTTGAGGGCGGAGCTGGGACAATGACGTGTTACAGCACACTGTATTAACATATTATTAAATATACCATGCAATATATATGTGTGAGTTAAATGTATAATGGAGAAAATTTAAAATGATACTATGTTAATGTGTAAAGAAACGTAGGGGTCTATGTACTAAGCCTTGGAGAGAAATAAAGTGGAGAGAGATAAAATACCAATCAGCTCCTAACAGGCTATGTATGAAAAATGACAGGAGCTGATTAGCTGGTACTTTATCTCTCTCCAAGGGGTGTAGTATGGTGTGCCGGCGGCCGGGCTCCTGGCAACCAGCATACCGGCAGCTCGACCGCCGGCATACTGACAACATGGCGAGCGCAAATGAGCTCCTTGCGGGCTCGCCACGCTGTGGGCGCGGTGGCGCGCTACCACGCTATTTATTCTCCCTCCAGGGGGGTCGTGGACCCACACGAGGGAGAAAATTTGTCGGTATGCCGGCTGTCGGGATTCCGGCGCCGGTATACTGTGCGCCGGGATCCCGATAGTCGGCATACTGAAGACCACCCCTCTCCAAGGCTTAGTATATAAACCCCTGAGTTCAAACAGGGAACACACAGATCTGCCCACTTGTCATATCATGTAACTACATAACTGCAAAACCAACACTGGGGAAATTCAAATGTTTGCAATCTATACATTAATCACGTTATGCTGTACCACTAAACACTATACTTCTTGTGTATATAAACTATTCATTTATGCTACAAAATGAAAAGTATAACTTCAAAGCCACTTTATGATGCCACCTTATGCTATAAGTGCTAAACAAGTCATTTATTGCTTCAATTATTATTTTTAAATTCAGTGTGCATACCGTTACTATTTACAGTAAGCTAATAGATAGAGGTAGATAGGCAGAGAGAGAGAGAGAGAGAGAGAGAGAGAGAGAGCAGTTTGTCATTCGAAAAACAGAGGCATTTCCAGTAAAAGATAGATAGATAGATAGATAGATAGATAGATAGATAGATAGATAGATAGATAGATAGATAGATAGATAGATAGAGTGAGTTTACTGGAAATGTATCTGTTTCCCATAGTGCCCATATAAATCTGTGAGTACTGAGAAGTAGCCCAGGGAGTGGCAGTGACACAATACCACACAGGAAGCTGCAGGGGGCTGTGTGTAGCCACAGAATATAACATGTACACAGTGACATACTTACTGTAGACGTGAAGTGCTGATTATCTTTGGATACAATGGGAGAAAGGGCAGCAGCCACTCACTATACGAATAAGACAACAGAGGAAGAAGGGTGACTGGTCAGAGCTGGGATGGAAGTTGGATGGAGACAAGGAGACAATGAATGCACAGACTCTCCCTCCTTCTACTCTGTCTCTGACGGTCACTCCTCCATTATCCCATAGTCTTACCACACTATTCCATCTCGTGTCACCGTCCCGGCCTCCTCTGCATCTGTCCCCTCCTTCCTGTGTCCCGGCTCCCAGCACACTAGCACACCGTCTGACTGACAACAATGTCCCCTCCTCTCTGAGTGCTGCTGCTGCTCACAGTCACCCCCCCTCTGCTGAAGCCTCATCACTTCCCCCCTCCCCCTGAACCACACCATCTTCTATATGTCACAGTCTTTTATTATATCCCGGACAGCTGCAGCACTTGCACGTTCACCATTTTGTGAATTGTGATCTGGGATTATGAATGATGCGCTTTGTTTTGCTATGGCAACGAAGTATATATTCTGGCAGGTTATCATATCAGTGTAGGAAGTACTTAATTGTTACATCACCTCCCTTTAAGAAAAAAAAATAATAAACTTGTAAAAATATTTTATATTGTATAACTTGTTGGTGCTCAACCCAGGGGCGTTTCTACAGAGGAGGGGGCCCGTGTGCACATCCAGGTGGGTCCCCTCCTCTGCACGGCGCTGTAGACTCTGGCATTGTGCCGGAGTCTACTGCGCATGCGCAGGTCTCCGGAAACATGGCCATGCGCAGGTCTCCGGAAACATGGCGTCCGCCATGATCCGGAGACCAATTTGGCTAACGAGCATGCACGGCAGCCATTTTGGCTGCGATTTCCGGCACGATCACAGCTTCCGGGGCTGGACTACGGAAAGGTAAGTATTTAAATGGGTGCGGTGTGGCCCGTGTGCACTGCGCCCATTGCACCCATTATAGAAACGCCAATGGCTCAACCAAATTATATTACTTGTTGGTGCTCAACCACTGGTAAACAATATGCAGGTGAAGTGCCGGATTCAGGCTTGATTAAGGCTTGGATTCAGGGCCGGATTCAGGCTTGTGGTGGCCCCAGGACAACTAAATTGTGGGGAACCTCTCCAATAAAATGACCCCTTGCCCTGCATATAGCACAGGGATAAGCAGCTCCGTATCCGGTCTATAGATCTACACTAAAAAAGTCTACAGTCAATACGTCGACCACTAATGGTCGACATGCATTAGGTTGACAGAGTCAAAACGTCTACATGTAAAAGGTAGTTCAAAAAGTCGGCAGGGTCAAAAGGTCGACATGACAATTGTCGACATATATGAACGATACAAGTTTTTTTCAACCTTTTCATACTTTACTATCCACGTAGATTACGACTGGGTATAGTAACCTGCCCAAAGCTCGTGAGCCATGCTACACTAATGGGCTTTTTTTGGCAGAAAAGTGACAAAACACACACAAAACCCTCCCAAAAAAACTTGTGTCTACCTTTTTTGTGTTGACCATTTCCATGTCAGCCTTTTTACCATGTCAACCTTTTGACCTTGTCGACCTTTTGTACTGTCTACTTATTCCATGATTACCTGTTGACTAGTGGTTGACCTAATGACTGTAGACCTTTTTAGTGTAGATCTAATCCACACCTAAGCAGCTCCTGAGACCCTCACCTCTCATACTTTCTGACCCTGCAATTAGGGCAGCAGCTGCCGCTTCTCAGGCTGCATACAGCACAGAGCAGAGTGGCTCTCGAGTCCCTTCATCAGCGTCACGAACATGAGCCGCTGATGAGGGGACTCGGGAGCAGCTCTGCGCTTTATGCAGCCTGAACAACATAGGCGTGCGCTGCACATTTTATTAGGGGGTGCACGATCAGAGGGGTGTGTCTAGAACCACCTATTGGGCATGACCAGAGCTGGATAAAGACAGGAGCGGCCGTCCCGGGGCCCACACACACTTCATTTTGAATTGCAGATGTCACCCTATCATTCTGGCCTGTCAGCAGGCATTAACTCCGTGGCTGGGGACCATGCTGGCGCTGCTGGCGGCAGGGACGGAGGAGACTCCAGGGCGGAGCGGATGGGCTTACTGCTCGGGGTAAAGGTACGCAGCAGCTATGAGGCAGGAGACCCCGCTGGCGGCAGCGCACTAATGGCTCTGCTCCCACTTTCACTATGCAGGAGTACCTCGGTGGCTCAGCTGTTTAGTAACAGCGGCGCAGTGACGCAATATAATACAGAGAGCATCAGTGACGCCATATAATACAGAGAGCCTCAGTGACGCCATATAATACAGAGAGCATCAGTGATGATATATAATACAGAGAGCCTCAGTGACGCCATATAATACAGAGAGCTTCAGTGACGCCATATAATAAAGAGAGCACCAGTGACGCCATGTAATACAGAGAGCCTCAGTGACTACCATATAATACAGAGAGCCTCAGTGACGCCATATAATACAGAGAGCATCAGTGACGCAATATAATACAGAGAGCATCAGTGATGCTATATAATACAGAGAGCGTCTGTGACACCATATAATACAGAGAGCTTCAGTGACGCCATATAATACAGAGAGCGTCTGTGACGCCATATAATACAGAGAGCCTCAGCAACGCCATATAATAAAGAGAGCATCAGTGACGCCATATAATACAGAGAGCATCAGTGACCATGTAATACAGAGAGCCTCAGTGACACCATATAATAGAGAGCCTCAGTGACGCCATATAATACAGAGAGCTTCAGTGACGCCATATAATGCAGTGCGCTTCAGTGACACCCTATAATACATAGAGCATCAGTGACGCCATATAATACACAGAACGTCTGTGACGCCATATAATACAGAGAGCCTCAGTGACGCCATATAATACAGAGAGCGTCTGTGACGCCATATAATACAGAGAGCCTCAGTGACGCCATATAATACAGAGAGCGTCTGTGACACCATATAATACAGAGAGCTTCAGTGACGCCATATAATACAGAGAGCGTCTGTGACGCCATATAATACAGAGAGCCTCAGCAACGCCATATAATAAAGAGAGCATCAGTGACGCCATATAATACAGAGAGCATCAGTGACCATGTAATACAGAGAGCCTCAGTGACACCATATAATAGAGAGCCTCAGTGACGCCATATAATACAGAGAGCTTCAGTGACGCCATATAATGCAGTGCGCTTCAGTGACACCCTATAATACATAGAGCATCAGTGACGCCATATAATACACAGAACGTCTGTGACGCCATATAATACAGAGAGCCTCAGTGACGCCATATAATACAGAGAGCGTCTGTGACGCCATATAATACAGAGAGCCTCCGTGATGCCATATAATACAGAGAACTTCAGTGACGCTATATAATACAGAGAGCGTCTGTGACGCCATATAATACAGAGAGCATCAGTGATGCCATATAATACAGAGAGTGTCTGTGACGCCATATAATGCAGAGTGCCTCAGAGATGCCATATAATACAGAGAACTTCAGTGACGCTATATAATACAGAGAGCGTCTGTGACGCCATATAATACGGAGAGCTTCAGTGACTACCATATAATACATAGAGCGTCTGTGATGCCATATAATACAGAGAGCCTCAGCAACGCCATATAATAAAGAAAGCATCAGTAACGCCATATAATACAAAGAGCGTCTGTGACGCCATATAATACAGAGAGCCTCAGTGACGCTATATAATACAGAGAACTTCAGTGACGCCATATAATGCAGAGTGCCTCAGTGACGCCATATAATACAGAGAGCGTCTGTGACGCCATATAATACATAGAGCATCAGTGATGCTATGTCAGGGGTTCTCAAACTCGGTCCTCAGGACCCCACACAGTGCATGTTTTGCAGGTAACCCATTAGGTGCACAGGTGTATTAATTACTCACTGACACTTTTTAAAAGGTCCACAGGTGGAGCTAATTATTTCACTTGTGATTTTATGAGGAGACCTGCAAAACATGCACTGTGTGGGGTCCTGAGGACCGAGTTTGAGAACCTGTGTGCTATGTAATACAGAAAGCTTCAGTGACGCCATATAACACAGAGAACTTCAGTGACGCTATATAATACAGAGAGCGTCTGTGACGCCATATAATACATAGAGCATCAGTGATGCTATGTAATACAGAGAGCCTCAGTGACGCCATATAATACAGTGAGCTTCAGTGACTACCATATAATACAGAGAGCCTCAGTGACGCCATATAATACAGAGAGCTTCAGTGACGCCATATAATGCAGAGAGCCTCAGTGACGCCATATAATACAGTGAGCTTCAGTGACTACCATATAATACAGAGAGCCTCAGTGACGCCATATAATACAGAGAGCTTCAGTGACACCATATAATACAGAGAACCTCAGTGACGCCCTATAATACAGAGAGCCTCAGTGACGCCATATAATACAGAGAACTTCAGTGACGCCATATAATGCAGAGAACCTCAGTGACGCCATATATTACAGAGAGCATCAGTGACGCCATATAATACAGAGAGCGTCTGTGACGCCATATACTACAGAGAGCCTCAGTGACGCCATATAATACAGAAAGCACCTGTGACCCCCACCCATATCACAGTTTCCCCCCTCCTCATGTTACACAGCAGTCCCAATGTTATACAATTACCACTCTCCCCATATTACATAGTTACTCCCCTCTACATGGTACACAGCAAAAACTCTCCCCCCCCCCCCCCCAAGGTACATGGTAACACACATATCACCCCCCCCCCCCCCCTTCCCTATCTTGGAACATGCAGTTACCCTTCTCCCTCCCCATGGAGACTCACAGATGTGGCGGAATATCTCCTGCAAGAGCTCCTGTTGAATATGTCCTTTGGCTGTTCGAGGCTCTGGGGTAAGCACTGGGTGTCCGCTGGGGGTCAGTGTCTCCTGTTACCAGCTCCTCTCAGCTCTCACGCCCGCTTCTAGCTCATTACCGAACAGGCGTTGGAACAGAGCGGGGTTTCTGCATCTGCGCTCCTCTCAGCGGGGGCATAGAGGGAGGTGGACACCAGGGACAGACCTCCAGCTACTGGGCTCGCGCTACATGTCACCCCTCAGTGTCCATCACTGACACACAGCGGCTGCGCCAGTGCGCCTTACTATAACAGGGTGTGCAGGGACATACACTCCATACAGTGGTATCCGCGAGAATTGGCACTGAAGTGATTATAGCTTGCCGCTTCCTGTCTTATTAGTTTGACAGGCACAGCAAGCGGCGGAGCAGGGAGAGCACATCTCAAGACCGGCGCCTCCCTGCATTGCTGACCCCGCTGAGAGTGGGTAGCACTGGTTCTACAAACGCCCTACCTACCCGGCCGGCCGATGGAGTTTTAGGGCAAAAACACACTACCCGGCTTTTGCCGGCCGGGAAAAAGCCGGACGGCTTTTTCCCGTGCCGGCATTGTAGTTAACAGTGTGAGGGGTAGGGTCCCTTCACACTGCACGGCCCCGGCCCGGTTGCCGGGTTGCAGCCGGGTCTCACCACTGGAAGGTCCGGCTGCCGGGCGGCTGCCGGACGGCCGCCGGGCCGTCTTTGCAGCCAGTAAACCGTGTGTGTGAAGGGGAGCTTTCACACACGTTTTTTCTGAAGCCGTGTCTGATGCTGCGCATGCGCACAGCATCACACACGGCTCAAAGCCATCCTGTGTGACAGACACTGCCGGTTTCTCCCAGATGGCAAAAAGCCGGACAAAGTTGGCAAAAAACGGAGTGTGTGTTACAGCCCTTAGAGCATCCTTCCACTCACCATGGCTTCCCCCGTTAGCTCCGCCCCCGGGTAGAACTTATGTGACGTCATGCGGTGCCAGAAGGGCTGTGGAGCTCTTCACTGCACCAATGTTTTTAATGCTGGGGTTCCGGCTTCAAGAGAATGGAGGCATTCTCCCGGGCAGGTAGGGGAGGTGGCGGCTCATCGGGGTTTGCATAGCGGCCTGTGAGGACGGCAGCTGGCAGCTTCTGATAAGAAAACATTTTTCCTGTCAATGCTGCCAGTCTCTTGTGGGCCTATTTTTATGGGGAAACCTAGAGCTGCAGCTCCATCCGCCCATTGTTAATCCGGCCCTGCACAACTACCATGGAGGCCAACTGAGGCTATCCCTCTGAAAGCACTGTTCAGACACAGCATAAAACCAAAATAAGACAACAGACAGCACTGAACTAATACAATAATCTCAGAATGTTCTTTAAATAAAAAAACCAAATCAGCGTTGTTATCACAAACGTAGGTACAGTGTAATAATACATTTAAAAACAAACCCCGAATCTCAATATAGAAATAAAACATCTGCATGCATAGCATAAATTTATATAGATATTATCACCCCCTATACTGTATACAGAGCGGAGGACTGATGGTGGACAGATTAAGCAATACATGTTGACAAAAAAAATTAGAGGACCAAATACTGTACCTTCTGTTGTTCAGAATTTAATAAGGACTTAGGGGGTAATTCAGATCTGATCGCAGCAGCAAATTTGTTAGCAGTTGGGCAAAACCATGTGCACTGCAGGTGTGGCAGATATAACATGTGCAGAGAGAGTTAGATTTGGGTGGGTTATTTTGTTTCTGTGCAGGATAAATACTGGCTGCTTTATTTTTACACTGCAATTTAGATTTCAGTTTGAACACACCCCACCCAAATCTAACTCTCTCTGCACATGTTATATCTGCCACACCTGCAGTGCACATGGGCCCTCATTCCGAGTTGATTGCTGGCTAGCTGCTTTGTTTTAGCAGCAGTGCAAACGCTAAGCCGCCGCCCTCTGGGAGTGTATCTTAGCTTAGCAGAAGTGCGAACGAAAGGTTAGCAGTTCTGCTATTAAATATTTTCATGCAGTTTCAGAGTAGCTCGAAACTTACTCCTACCTTGCGATCACTGCAGACAGTTCAGTTCCTGTTTTGACGTCACAAACACGCCCTGCGTTCGGCCAGCCACTCCCCCGTTTCTCCAGGCACGCCTGCGATTTCTGCTGACACACCTGCGTTTTTTAGCACACTCCCGGAAAACACCCAGTTACCACCCAGAAACGCCCCTTTCCTGTCAATCACTCACCGATCACTCGAGCGATAGAAAATAGTCCTTCAGCCTTGTGTAAAACTACAAAGTTTTGTGTGAAAGTACTTAGCGCGTGCGCACTGCGGCCCATACGCATGTGCAGTTTTGCCGATTTTTAACCTAATCGTTGCGCTACGAAAATCGGCAGCGAACGATCAACTCGGAATAAGGGCCATGGTTTGGCCCAACTGCTAACAAATTTGCTGCTGCTATCAACTCTGAATTAGGACCATAGTCTAATGATCAGCATCAAGTCAGACTAGTTTGTGCACATAAAGCATGACCATGATCAACCACAGCTAAATGGGTTGGGGTTGTGTGACCGGCGGTCACCATACTGGTCCCGAAACAGGGGAAGGTGGAATCAGTTATCTCCTTTGGCGCAAGGGGAAGTGTGGGGGAATTATGTCAAAGATGTAATATGTATATAAATGTTCACATGTATATTACTTTCCTATATGTTTTTCAAATTGTCAAATGGTGAACAGGTGGAATTGTGGTATTCTGCGTACCCCCACTCACGCTGTTGGGTAGTAGGCTTTATACATAAAGGTATCTTTTCACTTTCTGAATGGAAACTATGTCTAAATACATAAAACCAAATGTTTAGAATAGTTGAAAGCCTGGGTATCGTACCCAAACTCACACAATGATGGAAATGTTGACTCCTATCAAGGTTTCTTTTTACTGGTGTCCAATACAGTTCCTGATGTACATCCACATCACATGGTCGTCTCATATAAACGGAAATAAAGAAAGGCAACCAGATAGTATTGTCTATGACTCAATTTCCGTGCAGAGATCAATGCAATTTAGTACATCCGTACCTCACTCACTCCAAGGTTCAATCTGGTATATAAATATAACGGTATCTTTATGAGATAATATCCATGCATAAACCTTTCACCATAAACCTATAAAGGTATCTTTAAGTAACCAATAACGTCTTACTTAAAGATACCTTTATAGGAGTCATCCTATTGATTACTGTGTGAGTCAGGGGTATGCAACTGTGCTTTAAGGACTGGTCCAATTGGATCAGTTTTTCCGCAGGCTGCATTCCCTTACGCCCAGTTGTGTGTTCTACAAAAAAATATTTTCAACCATACTGATCACGGCTTTAAGATGGGCGGCAGGGCGGAAGAGGGAGCTCAACGATGCCCATTGCGGTCTCGATGGCTCACTGTGCTCGCCACAGGTTCTATTCCCTCTCTATGGAGGGGAATAGTCCTAGTTGGTCGGCATCCCAGCTTCTGGATCTTAACCGCATCTCAGCTAAACAGATGTACGCTGATGAATGAAACTATTTAAATATTTTGACATATCCAAATGGTCCTACTGATTAAATTATACACGGAGATATAAAAATATGTCAAGGTTCTTGTGTAATAATACTGCCTATGCTCTGTGTGAATTTGAGGCTGCTGAGGTCACCACCTTCTGTTGGTTGTGTAGACATTGGACCTACTCCCAACTCTGCCATATAACTGTGGAAGCTGCAGTTAATGGATGACAAAATACAGCTCATATGTTCCGTGCTTGAGTCACTCTAACCCAGAACATCTAACAAGTGGTGAGCATACTGTCTGGACGATACTACTACTAGCTCACCCATGTTGTAATGGGTGGTCTGCCTATGGACACTAAATTACACTTTGTCCTCACTAAGGGGCCCATTTAAATAATTATGGCATAGTTCCTGAAAACAGTTGTTTTCAGGGGATATCAGCAGATATTATCACCAGTACGTATGGTGCAATCCCTCCACAGCAGCAGCAGCCTCTTATAAGTTTCTATGGGAATGCAATGCTGTCAGATTTAACAAATGCGAATATGGCATTAGACTGTTGTAGCCTGTGAGCTACAGATTGCAGAAAGCAGAGCCGTAACCAGCGGTGTGGCACACAGCGCATATGCACTGTGGGTGCAGAACCGCTGGCAACTTCCGCACGGCCGCGCTCTACCAGCTCCTTTCCTTCCTATCAGTCCTAATCAGCTCCGAGGCCCTAGCTCCGCAGCAGCCCTGCTCTGTTCCTTGAGACCTTGACTCTCCGCAGCACCAGCAGCAGAGAGCAGACCTGACCACTCCCTTCCCCAAACACTGCCCTCATACTTGTATCATGGAATCCATTCCCCCAGCAGATCCCCGCACCAGGCCCCGCCTCCTTCTGTCAGTCACTTACTGCCTGATCCAGACTTCAGCAGCTCCCCGCTCCAGGCCCTGTGTCCTTCCCCCGTCACTCACTGCCCTTGCAGCTGGCCTCCAGCAGCTCCCCACTCCAGGCCCGCCTCCTTTTCCTGTCACTCATTGCCTTAGTATCCGGACCCCCCAGCTCCCCGCTCCAGGCCCAGACTTCTTTGCCTGGTCACTGCCCTTATCCCCACTCCATGGAATCCGGACCCCAGGAGCAGCAGCTCCCAATTCCGGTGAGTGTCCATAACTCCTGCACAGTATTTTTATCTCGACTCCCTCAGCTGTTTTTCTGTCTAAACCCCTCCCCCCTCTCTCTCTCTCTCTCTCTCTCTCTCTCCTCTATTTTTTCACACAATGTATTCACCTGTCTCTCTTAGCCCTCTTTGGGGGATATTCAGTTGTTTGAAAAGTCAGTTGGGAGTCTGTTTTTTCCTATCTAATAGACAGGAAAAAAACAGACACCCAACCGATTTTTCAAACAATTGAATTCCACCCTTTGAGTCACAATTTTTGCTCAGTGTCTCTTAATCTCCTTTTCTCTCAGTCCCTATTTTTTAATTGTCTCTCAGACAATTTTTTGAGTCCGTATTTTTCTTTAGTGTGTCCACCTGTCCTTTAGCCCCCACTCTTTTAGTCCTTATTTTTTTCTCTGTGTCTTCACTCACTCAGCCCCACCTCTTTCTGTGTCTAAATCCCTATTTTTCCATTAGTGTCTCCACCACTCCCTCAGTCCCATGGTCGTAACTAGTGGTGGGACAGCGGCAGAGGTGTAGCTAGGTGCCATGGTGCCTGGAACAAAGGTATGATTCAGCGCCCCCTCCCCTGTACTGAATTGGGGGCCTGGCCAACATGTGGTGGCATGTTACATTTGAAAATAAGAAATATAAAAAAATTCTAAATTGGTGACAGGACCTTCTAGAGCTCAGGGCGAAAGTTTTCTTTGGGCATTGCCTAACCCCCCCTTCACCAAGTTTAAAACAGGGTTGTGGATTCATGGGGAAGGGTAGTGACCACAGAATGGTACCAATTCACATTATATCGCACAGTAGTTTCCATTAATAACTTTACATCACACAGTAGAGACGCTTATACATGTTACATCCCAGAAGAGCCATTTATACATATTATGCCACAGTAGAGCCCCTTATACACATTATGCCACAGTAGAGCCACTTATACACATTATGCCACAGCATAGCCCATTATACACGTTACACCACAAAAGAATCATTTATATATGTTATGTTGCAGCTTCTAATGCAGAGAGGGGTGCTGCAGCATCAATGTAGAGAGAGATTATGCAGCAGCCGGGGCAGAGAGGGGTGCTACAACAGTCGGGGCAGAGAGAAGTCTGCAGCAGCAGAGGCAGAAAGTGGTGCTGCAGCAGCTGGGGCAGAAAGAGGCGCTACAGCATTCGGTGCAGAGAGAGGTGCTGCAGCAGCGAGGGCTGCAGGACAAAAGTAACCCAGCTGCACAGCTACAAGCAGACAGTTGACATGTAAAGAGGGTGGGCAGAGCTCCGGCATGTGCTAGATGTCAGGGTCTTCTGCTGTCACCACTGGCCTGACCTGTTCACCACCTAGTCTCTGAGTCAGTGTGCGCCCCATCTGCGCCCTCTAACTTTTTTGGCGCCCGGAGCTCGCGCTCCACTGGAGCCACCCTCGCTACACCCCTGGACAGCGGTGCCTGGCACACAACTCATACGCAGTGTGGGCGCAGGACCGCTGGCAACACACACACGGCCGCACTCCGGATGCCAAAGTAGTAATGTCCATCCATCCAGACGGGGGCTCTACCTAGCATAATGTGTGTAAAGGGGGGATCTGCCTGGCGTTGTTAGGCGCCGGGGTCCGCTTGATGGTCTGCGCGGCCCGGCGCCTAGCAACTAGAGACGCCGTGCACGTACAGCCGCCGGCTCCCTAGCAACGCTAGACGCCGGGCGCGCTGAGCCGCACGGACCCTAGCAACGGGGACGCCACTGGCGGACCGCGTTCCCCGTTGCTAGGCTTTAGGAAATTAAGATATTCACCTGCTCTCTGGCCGTGCAGCAAGGCAGCTGCACGGCATTTATTCTAATCAGCCTTTAGCAGCTGATTGGAGGACTCCTTGTTAAATACACTCCCAGGGCTTCTCACAGACGCCGGTAATAGCTTCCTGCATGCTGCCTTTGTTTGCTGAGAGTCTGTTTCCAGTCCTGCTGTATCCGGTCATCCCAGTCCTCAGAAGTCCGGTATTCAGGAGTTGTCATCTCATCCCAAGAGGTCGTTTGGTTCCCTGGAGTCCTGACTGATCACCGTTTTATATCCAGTGGTGTTCGTGAGTTGCGGCTCTGCCGTGTGTTGCGGCTCAGCCGCTTTACCTTTTATATTTTGTGTTTGGAGCATTTGCGGAGGGTTCCGCTTCCACAAGTCCTCTCTGGTACTCGGCGGTGCCGGGTAGGAGAATTGGACAAGTGGATATTTTGGTTGTCCTTTTCCCTGGCGGTTTCTCCGCACATATTATAGTTTTGAGTTTGCTTAGCCCCTGGCCTGGTTGTTTAGTTAGAGGGCCTTTTGTTATCACCCTGTCTCGGGTTTCCCTTTGTCTCTCATTAAGACCGGGGGGCATCGAAGTTGGGCAGACATAATCCGCCCTTCAAACGCGGCTGCCAAGGGCTCAAGAAACCATAGTCTCGCAGGGGATTTCTGACAACACGGGTGAGACAACAGAGTTAGGGCGCCAGGGGCTATTTTCCTGTCCTGCTCCCTTCCCCAGCATTCCGTTCCAGTGCTCCGGTCCTTGCCATAAGATCTCCTCTGACCAGAGTGCTGGAATCATAACATTATTACCGGCCATACCAAAACTTAAAATTAAACGGGGTTTAATTTTTTCTCATTCAGTTTTGTGAGAGTTTATCGGCCTCATGAATCCAACAGGTTTAGGGCCAAATCCTGGTCAGCTCTTAGTCAGCCAGATTGAAGAACTTACTCAGATGGTTCAGGATCTTTCTCTTCGGGTGAAGTCGCAGGAAGATCTTTTGCGAGCTTCCCCAAGGGTAGTCCCTGAACCAAAGATGCATTTGCCTGACCGTTTTTCTGGTGATAGAAAAGAGTTTTTTAATTTTAAAGAATCCTGTAAACTTTATTTTCGTTTAAGACCGACTTCCTCGGGTACTGAATCTCAGCGGGTCGGGTTTATTATTTCTTTGCTCCAGGGGGATCCTCAGACCTGGGCATTTGGTTTAAGAGCAGAGGATCCGGCTTTGTTGTCAGTTGACGCTTTTTTTGAGTCTTTAGGGCTCTTGTATGATGACCCTGATAGAGAGGCATCCGCTGAAAGTCAGTTGCGCGCTCTCAGACAGGGTAGAAATCCTGCGGAGGTTTATTGTACGGAGTTTCGCCGTTGGTCGAACGACTGTGGCTGGAATGACCCAGCCCTGCGCAGTCAGTTTCGCCTCGGCTTATCAGAGTCTATAAAAGACAGTCTCCTTCAGTACCCCGCTCCTGAGACTCTCGATAAACTCATGGAGCTTTCTATTAAGATTGATCGTCGTCTCAGAGAGCGGAGGGCTGAAAGAGGAGCACCTGTAAGGTCAAGTCCGTGTGTATATTCCATTCCTGAAGACGTAGAGGAGCCCATGCAGATGGGTCTCTCCCGGCTGTCTCCTGAAGAAAGAGCCAGAAGGCAAAATTCTGGTCTTTGTCTGTACTGTGGGGGTAAGGGACATTTTGCTCGTAATTGTCCGAACAAGTCGGGAAACGCTTTGACCAGGTGAATTGTGAGGGGGTTCACCTAGGTCTGCAGCTTATCTCCTCGAATAACTCCCTTTTAGTCCCAGTTAAAGTTTCCTTTGGCAGCCTCAGTTCTTCGGTGTCGGCTTTTGTTGACAGTGGAGCTGCAGGAAACTTTATGGATTTAACTTGGGCTAAGGCCTTAGGCATTCCTCAGTTACCTTTGGGTAGGTGTGTCACCATGCATGGCTTAGATGGGAGTCCGCTGTCTAATGGGATTATTTCTCTCCGTACACCCCCTGTACTACTTACAGTAGGAGCTCTACATTCCGAGAAAATCGAGTTCTTTCTTACACATTGCCCAGCAGTTCCAGTTGTTCTGGGTCACCCTTGGCTGGCCTTTCATAATCCCACCATTGATTGGCGGTCGGGGGAGATTTCACATTGGGGTACTTTTTGTGATAAGGAATGTATCACGTTTCCAGTCAGAGTAGCAGCTATCATTCCAGAACTCATTCCGGTGGAATACCAGGAGTTTGCTGATGTTTTCTCCAAAGGCAATGCGGACATTCTGCCTCCCCATCGGCCTTATGATTGTGCTATTGAGTTAATTCCTGGTGCCGCATTGCCAAAGGGAAGATTATATGCATTATCCGGGCCAGAAACTGCGGCTATGAATGATTATGTAAAGGAGAGCCTTGAGAAAGGATTTATTAGACCATCAAAATCTCCTTTAAGTGCAGGCTTCTTCTTTGTGGAGAAAAAGGATGGCTCGCTTAGACCTTGCATTGATTTTAGAGCCCTGAATAAGATCTCAGTTAAAAACACCTATCCTTTGCCGTTGATTTCTGTACTCTTTGATCAGTTACGTTCTGCTGTGATTTTTTCTAAAATTGACCTTAGAGGAGCGTACAACCTCATCCGAATTAAATCTGGAGATGAGTGGAAAACGGCCTTCAGTACTCAGTCGGGTCACTACGAATACCTGGTGATGCCGCTCGGCCTGTCCAATGCTCCGGCAGTTTTTCAAGACCTCATTAACGATGTGCTCTGTGACTTCCTAGGGAAATTCGTGGTCGTTTACTTAGACGACATCCTGATTTTTTCTGAATCAATGGAACAACATGTTACCCAGGTGCGTCTGGTTCTTCAAAAGTTACGTGAGAATCATTTATATGCCAAGCTGGAGAAGTGTGAGTTTCATGTCACGGAAGTATCTTTTTTAGGGTACATAATTTCCCCTCAGGGATTTTCCATGGAACCAAAGAAACTCCAGGCCATCCTTAGTTGGGCGCAACCCACCAATTTAAAAGCAATTCAGCGCTTTTTAGGGTTTGCAAATTATTATAGGAGGTTCATTCATTCTTTTTCTGACCTGGTTGCTCCCATTGTAGCTCTGACAAAGAAAGGAGCGGATCCTACCAACTGGTCGCGTGAAGCTGAGTTGTCCTTCCGGGCCTTGAAACAAGCCTTTGTCTCGGCTCCAGTCCTCAGACATCCTAATCCGGAATTGCCCTTTGTGGTGGAGGTTGATGCCTCGGAGGTTGGAGTGGGGGCTATCCTTTCTCAAAAGGATCCGGAGTCTCTGGAGTTACATCCTTGTGCCTTTATGTCCAGGAAATTCTCCTCCGCTGAATCCAACTATGACGTTGGTAATCGGGAGTTACTGGCGGTAAAGTGGGCTTTCGAGGAGTGGAGGCATTGGCTGGAGGGAGCAAAACATACTATTTCGGTATTGACTGACCATAAGAACCTGCAATACATTGAATCGGCTAAGCGGCTTAATGCCCGACAGGCACGCTGGGCATTATTTTTTACGCGTTTCAAATTTATAATCACTTTCAGGCCTGGTTCCAAGAATACTAAGGCTGATGCCCTGTCACGTAGCTTTCTTCCGGTTCACAATAACAATCCTGTTACCCCCATACTTCCATCTTCGCTCATCTGGGCGGGCCTCACACAAGATTTATTTACCCAGTTAAAACAGCTTCAACACCAAGCTCCTAGAATTACTCCTGCTGGTTGTCTTTACGTCCCTGAGTTTTTGAGAGCTACTGTTTTAATGGAATTCCATGATAACAAAGTTTCAGGGCATCCAGGAGTCTCTAAGACATTGGAGTTAGTCTCTCGCTCAGTATGGTGGCCTGGTCTTTCTAAAGACGTCAAGGAATTTGTTTATTCATGTCAGGTTTGTGCACAGCATAAGGTTCCCCGTTCCTTGCCCATCGGGCAACTTATGCCCTTGGATGTTCCTCTCAGGCCGTGGTCTCATATTTCCATGGATTTTGTGGTTGACCTTCCCCTTTCAGCCGGATTCCGAGTCATATGGGTGGTAGTGGACCGTTTTAGTAAAATGGCTCATTTTATAGCTCTTCCCCGATTGCCTTCTGCCCAAGGGTTGGCAGTTTTGTTTCTCCGCCATGTATTCAGGCTTCATGGGTTGCCTACTGATATTGTTTCTGATCGGGGTCCACAATTCATCGCACAATTCTAGAAATGTTTTTGTGCCTCATTGAAGATGAAATTGTCGTTAACATCCGGTTACCACCCACAATCCAACGGGCAAACCGAACGAGTTAACCAATCATTGAAACAATATTTGCGCTTGTATTCAGCCAAACTCCAGAATGATTGGTCCGAGTTTCTTCCGTTGGCTGAATTTGCTTACAATAATTCTTGTCATTCCTCCACTAAAGAGTCTCCATTCTTTTCAGTTTTTGGTTTTCACCCCAGAGCTAATTCTTTTTTTCATCATTCCTCAGTCTCCTCGCTTACCTTAACCTCCCATCTCAGAGCCATTTGGAAAAAGGTGCACCTTGCTCTCAGAAAAGCGGCCTTTCGAGAGAAGAAATTTTCTGACAGACTCTGACGTCCTTGCACTTTTAAGGTGGGAGATAGGGTGTGGTTGTCGACTCGCAACATCAGGCTTCGACAATCCTCGGCTAGACTGGGACCCAAATTTATTGGGCCATTTCTTATTATTAAAAGAGTCAACCCAGTTGCCTTTCGGTTACGTTTACCAAGATCTCTCAGGATTGGAAATACGTTTCATTGTTCGCTGTTGAAACAATACGTTTCTTCCAGTAGATTTCCTCGGAAGATCTCTCAGGGTAGATCTCCAGTGGATGTACAGGGACAACAGGAGTTCTTGGTAGAGAAGGTTCTCGATTCCAAATTGTCCCGGGATCGGCTGTATTTTCTGGTTCACTGGAAAGGCTATGGTCCGGAGGAAAGGTCTTGGGTCCTGGATAAGGATCTTCATGCCCCGAGGCTCAAGAGGGCATTTTTTCGGGAATTTCCTCAGAAACCTGGCTTTAGGGGTTCCTTGACCACTCCTCAAGGGGGGGTACTGTTAGGCGCCGGGGTCCGCTTGATGGTCTGCGCGGCCCGGCGCCTAGCAACTAGAGACGCCGTGCACGTACAGCCGCCGGCTCCCTAGCAACGCTAGACGCCGGGCGCGCTGAGCCGCACGGACCCTAGCAACGGGGACGCCACTGGCGGACCGCGTTCCCCGTTGCTAGGCTTTAGGAAATTAAGATATTCACCTGCTCTCTGGCCGTGCAGCAAGGCAGCTGCACAGCATTTATTCTAATCAGCCTTTAGCAGCTGATTGGAGGACTCCTTGTTAAATACACTCCCAGGGCTTCTCACAGACGCCGGTAATAGCTTCCTGCATGCTGCCTTTGTTTGCTGAGAGTCTGTTTCCAGTCCTGCTGTATCCGGTCATCCCAGTCCTCAGAAGTCCGGTATTCGGGAGTTGTCATCTCATCCCAAGAGGTCGTTTGGTTCCCTGGAGTCCTGACTGATCACCGTTTTATATCCAGTGGTGTTCGTGAGTTGCGGCTCTGCCGTGTGTTGCGGCTCAGCTGCTTTACCTTTTATATTTTGTGTTTGGAGCATTTGCGGAGGGTTCCGCTTCCACAAGTCCTCTCTGGTACTCGGCGGTGCCGGGTAGGAGAATTGGACAAGTGGATATTTTGGTTGTCCTTTTCCCTGGCGGTTTCTCCGCACATATTATAGTTTTGAGTTTGCTTAGCCCCTGGCCTGGTTGTTTAGTTAGAGGGCCTCTTGTTATCACCCTGTCTCGGATTTCCCTTTGTCTCTCATTAAGACCGGGGGGCATCGAAGTTGGGCAGACATAATCCGCCCTTCAAACGCGGCTGCCAAGGGCTCAAGAAACCATAGTCTCGCAGGGGATTTCTGACAACACGGGTGAGACAACAGAGTTAGGGCGCCAGGGGCTATTTTCCTGTCCTGCTCCCTTCCCCAGCATTCCGTTCCAGTGCTCCGGTCCTTGCCATAAGATCTCCTCTGACCAGAGTGCTGGAATCATAACAGGCGTAATGTGTAAAAGGGGATTCTACCTGTCGTAATGTGTGATAGGGGCTCTACCTGGAGTAATGTGTAACATAGGGCTCTACTTGGCATAATATGTGACGGGGCTCTACCTGGTGTAATGTATGTAAGTGGCACTACTTTGCGGTTTAATTTAAATAATGGAGACTAGTGCACAGAGTAATATGAATTGGTATTATTTCATGGCCATGCCCCTTCCCCCATGAAGCCATGCACCTATATTTTTGTCGTGTGCCTACGCTGCGCACTGGCCCTATTTTAGATATGGGGGGGGGGCGCTGATTCTGTTTCACATAGCACTAAAATGTCTAGTTACGGCACTGGCAGAAAGCATTGGAAGAGTGTTCCACCGCAACCTTCCCAGCTGCCATACATGTGTGGTCCGCAGACTGCATATGTGCAGAAGTCCCGGCACTAATGAAGTCCCGGCACATGTGCAGGAGTCCTGGCACTAAATTAAACACATCGCCTGTCCCTGCATATGCCGCTTCATATGTAACCCCATCCTGCAATGCGATTCTGTGCGCTAATATCATGAGCAGATCGAATTCCAAAGCAATTCTTGATAAATGGGCCCTTACCTACTAACAGGAGCAAGGACGTTGGTTCTTTCATTTTTTGTCTACACTCTTAAACTTAAACTGCAGAGGGTCCATCTCTCTCTCTCTCTCTCTCTCTCTCTCTCTCTCCCTCTCTATCTCAGTATATACACAAGTTTGTGATACTTGTTCTGGTTTGGATTGTCATGTAAAGAACATTCTGGGACTACTGCTTCTGGCAGCTTTGTGACTTGCACACTTCACCAGCGCCACTGCCAACACTGCGTATCATCTCAACAAAGTCACCTAGTGACTTCCAAACTCTGCTCCCCGGTGATGTAACTAGTATTTGAGTCGTTACTCACGTTACACCACACAATAGTGTCCGTTACTCACATTACACCGCACAGTAGTGTCCATTACTCCACACAGTAGTGTCTATTACATTACACTACACGGTAGAGTCCGTTACTCAAATTACACCACACAGTAGAGCCCCTTATACATGTTACACCACAGTAGAGCCTATTATACACCTTATGCCAGGAAGATCCCCTACACCTCATTCCTCCTCTTCCTCATCCCCCTCGCCCAGTGTATATTGTCGGTGTGTGTGTGAGCAGGGTGTAGTGTCAGTGAGCAGTGTGTGTGTGTGTGTGTGTGTATCAGCAGGGTGTAGTGTCAGTGAGCAGTGTGTGTGTGAAAGAGAGAGCACACCCCTCAACCCCCGCAGAGCAGCTATGCTGCTGCTTACATTTATTGCTGCTGAGGATGGAATGGCTCCTGCACTACAGTCCCTCCTTAGATAAACACTGCAGGAGATGGAGGGAACAGAGCAACGGGGGAGAGTAATCCTGTGGTAACGTGACCGGTGGCAGTAGCAGTCGACAGCCTTGTCCCAGATGGCCTGGAGAAAGGGAGAGTTTGGGATTGGCACAGGCAGCTGTTACTCTCGCCAACGCTAGCTGAGGCTGCTGCAGTGCTGCTGCTCCCGTCTTGAGAGTCGGGGTTGTGGGCAGGGCTGGCAACAGAAGTCTTTGGGCCCTGTACAGTGATATCTCTGGGGCCCCCTCAGATTTTATATATATATATAGGACCATTCCTCTTTGCAGCACCTCTCAAGCTCCATCAGGTTGGATGGGAAGCGTCAGTGCACAGCAATTTTCAGATCTCTCCAGAGATGTTCAATCGGATTCAAGTCTGGGCTCTGGCTGGGCATCTCCAGGACGGACATTCACAGAGTTGTCCTGAAGCCACTCCTTTGATATCTTGGCTGTGTGCTAGGGTCGTTGTTCTGCTGAAAGATGAACCGTCGCCCCAGTCTGAGGTCAAGAGCGCTCTGGAGCAGGTTTTCATCCAGGATGTCTCTGTACATTGCGGCATTCATCTTTCCCTTTATATCCTGACTAGTCTCCCAGTTCCTGCCGCTGAAAAACATCCCCACAGCATGATGCTGCCACCACCATGCTTCACTGTAGGGATGGTACTGGCCTGGTGATGAGCGGTGCCTGGTGTCCTCCAAACATGACGCCTGGCATTCACGCCAAAGAGTTCAATCTTTGTCTCATAAGACCAGAGAATTTTGTTTCTCATGGTCTGAGAGTCCTTCAGGTGCATTTTGGCAAACTCCAGACGGGCTGCCATGTGCTTTTTACTAAGGAGTGGCTTCCGTCTGGCCACTCTACCATACAGGCCTGATTGGTGGATTGCTGCAGAGAAGCAGCAATCCAAGTTTGCCTTCTGGAAGGTTCTCCTCTCTCCACAGAGGAATATTGCAACTCTGACAGAGTGACCATCAGGGTCTTGGTCACCTCCCTGACTAGGGCCCTTCTCCCCCGATTGCTCAGTTTAAACGGCTGGCCAACTCTAGGAAGAGTCCTGGTGTTTCTGAGCTTTTTCCATTTATGAATGGTGGAGGCCACTGTGCTCATTGGGACCTTCAAAGCAACAGATATTTTTTTGTACCCTTCCCCAGATTTGTGCCTCGAGACAATCCTGTCTTGGAGGTCTACAGACAATTCCTTTGACTTCATGCTTGGTTTGTGCTCAGACATGCAATGTCAAGTGTGGGCCCTTTATATAGAAAGGTGTGTGCCTTTCCAAATCATGTCCAATCAACTGAATTAAGCTATAGGAACATCTCAAGGATGATCAGTGGAAACAGAATGCACCTGAGCTCAATTTTGAGCTTCACGGTAATGGCTGTGAATACTTATGTACATGTGATTTCTTACTTTTTTTTATTTGTAATAAATTTGCAAAAATCTCAAAAAAACTTTTTCACATTGTCATTATGGGGTATTGTGTGTAGAATGTTGAGGGAAAAATGAATTTATTCCAATTTGGAATAAGGCTGTAACATAACACAATGTGGAAAAAGTGAAGCACTGTGAATACTTTCCGGATGCACAGTGTGTGTGTGTGTGTGTGTGTGTGTGTGTGTGTGTGTGTGTGTGTGTGTGTGTGTGTGTGTGTGTGTGTGTGTGTGTGTGTGTGTGTGTGTGTGTGTGTGTAATTTTTTTATTAACGGAATTTGCAACACTATATAAGAAACGGTTGTTAAATAAATATATGTATTTATTTATACAAATATACAAATATATATATCTCTTCTTCCTCCTCCATACACACCACAGTCTGTGTCTCACTCTCTCCTTCATCCCACACACCCCGCAGTCTGTCTCTCTCCAGTAACTCCATGCTGCGTTCCCAGCTCCCCCACCCAATCCCAAAGCCCTGTATCCCCTCACCAATCCACTCTTACCCCGGGGAGAGACTCACGTGCGTTGCACTCCCCAGTATCCATGTGGACCTCACACCCCACCAGAAGAGTCAGGCGCAGGGCACAGGAATTCTGGCCATGCCATGTCCGGTAACTGCCTGCAACAGAGCTGGACCCGGAAGAGTGGGCGCACACTCGGGCCGCACAGTCACTGTGTGTGAGAGGTTCCTGTCACTCAGGCTGCACCCACACTGCCTACAGCTCGCAGCCCGATGTGGACAAGACTGCTCACATCCCTGCAGGGCACTAAGCGGCATATACTTGGGGCCCCTCTGATCCTTGGGGCCCGGTACAAGTGTCCCCTTTGACCCCCCCCCTGTCTTTGCCCTGGCTGCAGGCGCTAAATGGTGGAGAGGAGTGCAGGGCACACGGGGAATAGGCAGCCAATTGGGGTGGATGCAGACGGTGCAACCACAGGCAAATGCGCTGTGGGCAAAGCACCGTCTGCTCACACCTAGTTGCTGCCCTGGTGCTCCCATTACCCCGAACCCCCAACCCTTCCCTCTGGTGTGGCGAACACCTGCTTGTCTGTATGGAGAACTTCTACTCAATTTGTCTAAATTCTTTCTATTTTCTTACATATATTGTTATGTCTTTATTATCTTTTCTCTCCATTGTTTGTCCGTTTCCTCTTGTGTTAACACCTTATAAGGTACACCTATCAGACCTGAATGGTAATATGTTCTGATATTTGACTACTATTTATCAACAATATTTTGTATGTTTCCTATATGTGGCTACACTTTATAGCTAACTTAAGAGTAATTTAAAAGTAAGGTCATGGAATGTGGGAGATATCAAATCTTTGATCAAGTAAACTTGATTTAGATTTGTGTTCCTTAAAAAACAACAACATATTTTGCTGGCAGAAATATTATAACTTACTATGATGAATTGTGTAGGTAAGGCTTCTGCTCCTTACAATTCAAATGCTCGAGGTGTAGTGGTTTTACAAAAAAAAAATATATATACAGGTTGAGTATCCCATATCCAAATATTCCGAAATACGGAATTTTTAGAGTGAGACTGAGATAGTGAAACCTTTGTTTTCTGATGGCTCAATGTACATAAACTTTGTTTAATACACAAAGTTATAAAAAATATTGTGTGTATAAGGTGTATAAGGTGTATACGAAACATAAATTAATTGTGTGAATGTACACACACTTTGATTAATGCACAAATTTATTACAAATATTTGCTAAAATGACCTTCAGGCTGTGTGTATAAGGTGTATATGAAACATAAATTAATTGTGTGAATGTACACACACTTTGATTAATGCACAAATTTATTACAAATATTGCCTAAAATGACCTTCAGGCTGTGTGTATAAGGTGTATATGAAACATAAATGCATTCTGTGCTTAGACTTAAGTCCCATCACCCTGATATCTCATTATGGTATGCAATTATTCCAAAATACAGAAAAATCCGATATCCAAAATACCTCTGGTCCCAAGCATTTTGGATAAGGGATATTCAACCCGTATATTGTCTTGTCACTACCCACTCAAACCCACTCATTCCCGCTATGCCCTGTGCCCCTAATGCATTTTTCCAGAAACTATTGTTGGAGTTATAGTATACCCTTTTCTTCCTTTTCTCTAATTGCAGTTTATATGGCGATACTAATATCAGGACTTCTGTATATATGGATCAACAACTTTCCAATGTTAAATTGTTGTTCCTTTTCTGTCCAGAGAACTGCACCTTAATGACGCCTAGAGGGCTCTCCATCCACTTGATTGAGAATTGCAGTTTTTGCACTGCTCTTGGCAGGGGTTCACTACGGCTGGCCGGCGGTCGGGCTCCCGGCGACCAGCATCCCGGCGCCGGGAGCCCGACCGCCGGCTTACCGACAGCTTGGCGAGCGCAAATGAGCCCCTTGCGGGCTCGCTGCGCTCGCCACGCTACGGGCACGGTGGCGCGCTACGCGCGCCACACTATTTTATTCTCCCTCTATGGGGGTCGTGGACCCCCACGAGGGAAAATAATTGTCGGTATTCCGGCTGTCGGGCTCCCGGCGCCGGTATACTGAGCGCCGGGAGCCCGACCGCCGGCAAACAGAAGACCACCCCTTGGCAGACATAGGATATATTCTAGTCTTGGTTTCTGACACATTGTTTCCTAGAGTGATTAATATAGAAACAGAACCCATCTGTTTGGTCTGGATCTCTCTTGCTAACACAGTTAAGTGTCATTATTAACAATGTAAGTTCCGATCCCATCTCTGCAATTCTCTAAAGTTTCATAATACGATTGGGTCTTCCTGGTAAGAATATGAGACAATCCCTTGCTTTTCTGCCAAACCGCTAAAACTGTTGTTAGATGTGATGTTATTTATTACCCTTAGAAATCCATGAAGAAATTTGCATAAACTTCTTTGTAAGACCTCTTAAGAGGCATTGACCAGTGCCTTCCAGGCCGAAGATTCTCCTGCTTCCCACAATAAACTAGCTTACTCACAGGGAAAACTAATTTTGATGAGGTTTTGACTCAGCAGTGAGATCGTTCTTTTCAGAAAGATTTTTTAAGTTTGGTTGTAAGACTGGCCTACTTTTGTCTAATTCGTTAAAGGGTACACATCCTAGCCTGATGATTAATACCGCTTTAACGCTAAAGTGGTGTTTCGCACCCCATGATTTTGTAAGTGGGTCCAACCTGGGTGCAACCCAGCTGAGACCTCTTTCAGTGTTGCTGGACATGTGACCAGTACCAGTGCTTGCAGATGAGATCATCACCTAGCGCCGGCTCTACCTTTACTGTAAACGGATGCCGGATCGCATCAACCCGGTTTACCCATTTACATTGCACCGAGGCCCGGATCCTTCCCAGAACCAACCCTCTAAACTACTCAGGTTGGATTCCCGGATCACTGGACCCAGGTAAACCCTTTGCGACTGAGCCCCTCCCGGCTTATAACTGCAATAACCCAGGTTTTTAGCGGGAATGGAAAAGGGGTATCCATCACTTCACCAACCTAATGATGTACTTACCAATAGTAGTTAACAAATTATTGCTGTATTTAGAAAATGTTATGAATCCCTATATACCATCTGGGGCAAAATGTACTAAAGATCTAGTTTGCTGGGGCGTGGCCACGGCGGCAAGAGACTAGGCAGCAGGATCGAGGAGCTCCCTGGATATTAATCCTGACTACATCCTGGGGCTCTTTCTGTGGCTTCCCTTCGGCTCCTCTCCCGTCTAACAGCACTGGGGAGGCGGCGGGCATCGCTGGAGGACCCTTACAAGTGCTCCCGGCTCGCGCCTGCTGCCGCCCGGATCTTGGGCCTAGGCCGCCAGTAAGTTCCCGGACTCAATTTCTGGAGCTCCGCCGGGCGCGCGTGGACGCACGCGAACGTGCACTCGAGGCGAAAACGGCTTCGTACAGCACCTGAGGTGAGCGGCACCCCCCTCCTGCACCCCCAGAGTACCTTACCGGCCCAATCCTGCTCCCCTGGTGCCAGATATTGAGTGTGCTGGATAGAGGAGGGGAGAGTCTGTGTGCTTGGCGGCCATCTTGACTGCAGCTTCCTGTGTCCCTCCTCACTGCATGGAGCTGTGTATATGAAGTTAATGCAGGGCTGGATGAATTGAGCTGGTCCACGCTGCCCTGCCTTTCGCTGCTGGACTATCCTACACTATATATATATATATATATATATATACCACTGGATCCCTCTGGTCCCCCCTTCCCCGTTCTGTATTATTGCTGGATGTCCTGGACCCTGGTGTGCTGTTGATATTGCATTCATCATCCACTGCTGTACTCCCTGACACTGAATATTAGGACTTTGAGCACTGCTTGGGCCTTGATACGATGGTGAGGGGCGGCCAGAGTGTGGCCGTGGCTAAATTGGAGAAGTTTGCTCGCCAGCCTGTTACCCAGCCGACGCAGTCACCTCCTAAGCCCTCCCCTTCTCCCAGAATGTATCCCCCGGCCGGGGCCGACTCAGAAGCGAACGTACAGCCATCTACTCCTTCCATTCAACAGATCCTGGAGGCCATAGCGGCCAGCGAACAACGCCTGTCGGACAAAATGGAGAAGGTGCAGTGCGATCTATCATTGCTGCATCAGGACGTCCAGCGGGTCCGGGAGAGGGTGGGCGAAACCGAGACATGGGTCTCTAATCTGGAGGACCCCTAGCGGCCCTCTGCAACAATCTGTGTCTGCGGTTACACAACAAGTCTCGACACTGTAAACTAAACTCTTGGATATGGAGGGCCGACTTCGCAGAAACAATGTGAGATTCGTGGGCCTGCCTAAGGGGGATGAGGGAGCACATCCCGAGGATTTCCTGGAGTCCTGGCTGAAAGAGGCATATGGCACTGAATCCTTTACCTCCCAGTTTGCAGTGAAGCGGGCTCACCGAGTACCTTTCCGGCCTTTGCCACGAACATTTATTGCAAAGTTTTTGCACTATAGAGACCAGGACTCTGTCTTGCGCCTGGGACGCGCGAAGGGCCCCCTGCTTCGGAACGGAGTCCGGGTGTCGGCATTTCCGGATTTTGCAGCGGACGTCCAAAAGGACCGGGCCCAGTTTCTGCCCATTAAGCGACGTCTTCGTGACCTGAATCTCCCCTATTCGATGCTGTTCCCCTCCAGGTTGCGTGTGGTGGCGGATGGGGAAACCAAGTTCTTCAGCTCTCCGAGGGAGGCGGCTGCCTGGCTGGACAGATATGCTCCAGGTGTCCGCCAGCTGGCTCCGGACTGACACCCGGTCTCCCTCCTACATGGGCCTACAGTATGCAAGTATAAGTCCAGGGAGCTTCCTCTTGTTTAGTGGTTCTGGACTTTGCTGAGTAGAGTTATACACGTATAGGTTTTTGTGTTGGGGTTGTTTTGGATCTGTATGCCGAGTATAGCATTACCGTAGGCTTTTGGATCTCCAGGGGTAGAGTTCTGTTAGGGATATGTGTATGCCACAGTTCGGGGATGTATACGGGGTGGGGGATGTTATGGGGCTGCTGTTTGTTTCTCTGCAGTTTTTTTTATTTTTTTTTAGTTTTTTGGTTTCTATATATTTGTCTATCAAACAGTGAGGTGATGTTGTGCTACTTCATGGGGTTTGGCTTGGGAACCGGGGCATGCGGACGATATGGTTACAGGAGTGGAGCGCCGTACGGGCGGGTAGATGCCCGGATAGCGTTGATAATGGTATTTCCTCTTCACCTTATGGAATCTATGAGTGATGTGTCCCAGTTGGTACATTGGCCGACATGTCTCCCTTAAAAATCTTGGCGTGGAATGTCCGGGGCATTAATAACAAAGTAAAGCGATCCCTAGTATTTAAAAAGATTAAGAAATATAGACCGGACATTATTTGCCTGAGCGAAACTCATTTAGAGGGAAATAGACTGTTGTCGCTCCACAGGCCTTGGGTGGGCTGGGCATATCATTCCTCGCATTCCTCCTCTTCCCGAGGGGTATCGGTCATGATAAAGAGGACTGTACAGTTTGAGTTGATCACGGTAAATACGGACCCATATGGTAGATTTGTGTTTATAGAAAGTAAATTGAACTCCCGTAATTTCTTCCTATTGTCTGTATATGTTCCTCCCCCATTCTCATATGATGTCCTGCAGAAGGCCGCCTCATTTATTGCTTCTTCCCCTCACACTCCTGTCATCTGTCTGGGGGACTTCAACAATGTGTTGGATGTCTCTCTGGACAGAGGGAGGTCTTCTCGGGATTCAGGGGCGGGGGGCGACCCGAATGCATCCAAATCTAAGTTTGCAGATTTTCTAGATAGTATGCAATGAGTGGATGTTTGGAGGACTCGGTATCCTACGCTTCGGCAATACTCCTGCTTCTCTAGTACGCACGGCTCCTTCTCCAGAATCGACCTGCCCTGGTCTCACCTGAGCTCTTACCTAGTATAAAAGATGTTCATTACGAGGCACAGGGGGTGTCTGATCACTCGCCCCTGATGCTGTCTCTGGATGGGGAGTCTCAGAGGGGACAATCATACTGGAGGTTGCATCCGTCTTGGCTGACCCAGCTGGGCGACTGCCTGGATTTAACGTCCATGTGGGAAGGGTTTTTTGCGGATAATGTGGGCACGGCCCCGGTAGTTTGGGATACATTCAAAGCTTATTTACGTTGTACATTGATTGGCAAAATTGCTGCCTGCAAGGTGGCAAGTAGTGCGACGGAGAGACAGCTTGAATTTGAGTGCAGGGATCTGGAGACCCGCTATCTGGCCGAGGGCACCTCTGCGCTAAAAGTTCGCTGGCTGATGGCTCAGGAGGCCTGGCTGGCTCACCTTTCGGATAAAAATGCACGCTTCCTTTTGTTTAGGGCTACTAATATCTATATGCAGGCGGACAGACCAGGTAGTTTACTGGCCCATTTGGTGCATTATGACCGACCTGGGACTACGATAGCGCAGATGTCTGGCCTGGATGGTTCTACGGTAGATAACACCCCTGACATTGCGCAGATGTTCCTCTCGTACTTTAAGGAGCTATATGATACTCAGCTGACATGCTCCATGGAGGACTTAGACCTGTACCTGACAAAAATACCCCTTTCCAAACTTTCCCCCGAGGCTAGGGACGCTTTGGATGCGCCTTTGACTCTGGAGGAGGTGACGGCGGCGGTGGAGATGTCTCAGTAGTATAGTGAACCACTTTCTATCAAACTCATTTTGACAGGTGCCACGCCCACTCTCCGCCTACTCTCCGCCCAGACCCCGCCCCCATCACCGCCCATAACAAACCCCCGACACTCCCACTTTTCATCTCTTTCTGCTGCTATTTTCTATGAAATAAGCTTACAAAATCTGTTATAAGCGCTTTTTATACACTGTGTATTAACACTGATGATGCAACAATGTATATTATTTCCAAATGATTTATAAAATAAACGTGCGAGCTAGGAATGTTGTTTATTGGATTCTAGCGTGATATCTATAAAAGTGTATACTGCTATGTCTGCGAACAAAATATCCGGTGTGTTACAACAGTCTGCTAACCGAAAAAATCATATGAAGAATGCGTATTACACTGTATTAAAACCGGGAAGTTATAGCGGCATTGATAAGTTTTATGCATCGAATAAAGACGTGTGTAAAAAGGAGCAATATTAAAGAATGGCTGCAAAAACAAGATACTTATATATTACATAAGCCGGTCAAGAAAAACTATAAAAGTAATATGATCTGCGTATCGGGTATAAATCAACAATGGCAATGCGACTTGGTTTCGCTCATAGATCTTGCGAAGTACAATGACGGATTTAAGTACATACTAACCATCATCAATATTTTCAGTAAGAGGTCGTGGGCTGAAAGCTTAATGACTAAGAACGCTACATCCGTCGCTAATGCTTTTGAAAAAATATTTCAGCAGGGTTACGTACCAAAGAATCTACAAACCGACTGCGGTAAAGAGTTTCTAAACAAAACCTTAAAAAAAAGTGTTAGAAAAATACGATATACACCATTTTACGACTAATAACGACGTAATGGCGGCTGTCATAGAACGCTTTAATAGAACTTTAAAAACACGGATGTGGCGCTATTTCACAGCGCATAATACTTACAGATATATAGATGTTTTACAGGCCTTTATATGCAGCTACAATAACACGTACCACAGAACGATTAAGTGTTCACCGTTTGAAGTGAAATTGTTGCAGCTAATTGGCACCTCTTGTATTGCAGTCAATCTCCTTCTTTTAGGCACGGTTTTGTCTGTATATTCCAATTTCCTCTTCACACATCGTTGTTTAGGTTTTTCATTCACCCAATGCGTTGTGCGCGGAACGCCACTCACACGACTGCTTGTATCCATTGTACTGTACACTTGATTCATTATCAACGGCTTAGAACCATCCAGGTGTAAATGTCTGTTCGGCAGCTGTCTGTATTGATTCTCTTTGTCATCGGGACTGTGCGTTGTTGTATCGGGTGTGCTTGTACGGTGATCTTCTTCTTCGATCATTTCATCATCTGTCAATATATCAATGTTAAATACATTTTCATCGAATGCTAAAAAACAAAAACAATTAGTTAGTTGCACAGCTACGATTTACATTTTTGCTCTGTGAAAAAATTTGCGTTTTAAATACGTGTCACAACCATATAGCATCATTTAATTAACATACTATTCATTTAATTAACATACTATCGATAGAAAACAAATAGTTAGATGTACAGCTATGATATAAATTTTTTATCTGTGAAAAATTAATGTTTTAAATGCTTGTAACACACCGGACAGCTTTGTTGAAATAACTTACTATCGATAGAAAACTCTGCTGGAGATTCTGACTCCGGTGACGGCATCGGACGTCTTTGCTCACCATGCATATACTTTTCAAAGTTCGTTTCCACGCATGGTCGGTTCGGACTATCTGCGAAATACAAATGAGTTATTTAAAATCATTTCATACCATATGCCGTGATAAAGACTAAGACGAAAGAACAATTTAAACAAGCTTGATATAGGTATATGTATATCCTTACAAAGAATCAAAAAGAGTTGAGTTTACCTAAAGGAAAAAGTAAAATTCTCGAACAAACGTGCACTCACAGCTATTTTGCGATTTCAGTGACTCCGAGTACGTCGGATAAGAATTCTGAATCATTTCAACATCAGAACCAATAGCGCACTCTAACCCATGTGGTTCTCTTCTTCTCAGGCCTTGATCGACAGGACCTGCGTAGATTAATTCTTGTTAATTATGCTTGTATAAACATTTTAAAACCAAATTATTCAGCTGCATTTAATATCGTTAAACAATGTATGATCACCTACGTTTTAGCGGTTGATAAAGTTGCGTATCAGTATGCGAAAGATATGTGATCATGTCATCGTCAGATATTCCAAACACATTGCAGTTTGTTAGCTGATAAAAAATAAATAAAAAAAGAAAAAAATGTGTATTAATAGAATTAACACACATATACGACACTGCGATCAAATGAATAGAACATAAACACATACCTCCATCTTAATATATAAGCGGTAACACTGTGAAATATTCGTAATTCTGTAAGACAATGTATTTTAAATATGTATTAATAACAAACATACAAAAGTTATAATATTATGCAGCATTTATGATTCACAAAAATATTTTATACACAGTAAAACACCGAAAATGTAATTATTCTATTCATTTAAATTAAAATGTTAATTTGATAATACATGTATTGTCAAAATAAACCAGTAAATGTCACTCTTTCATACGTAATAGACGTAAATGTTTTTAAAATACAACATGAACAGATGTCATAATTCTGTAATGTACGCACCAACAACATTGTTAGCAGTTAGGTAAAATCAGTTTATACAACTATTGGCTATTAACTACAAAACAACTTTTAAGAAAAATAATCCACAAATATGTTATTAGTTGCATTAGCGTATCAGATGTTAGAACAATTTAAATAATTATAATATTAAATTACTTACATAATGTCGGTTCAGCAACTTCGGTGTCAGAAATTCGAAGATGATTTGGCATGATCTGATCCTACCTCCTTTATAAAGCTGTAATTCTGCCGACTCACGCAAAACACCACCCAATGGCCCTCATTCCGAGTTGTTCGCTCGTTGCTGATTTTCTCTATTTTGCGATTAATCGTTTACTGCGCATGCGCAATGTTCGCAGAGCGCATGCGCTTAGTTATTTTACTCAAAAGTTAGGTATTTTACGAGGAATTTTCTTCGTTCTGGTGATCGGCGTGTGATTGACACGAAGTGGGTGTTCCTGGGCGGAAACTGGCCGTTTTATGGGTGTGTGTGAAAAAACGCTGCCGTTTCTGGGAAAAACGCGAGAGTGGCTGGAGAAACGGGGGAGTGTCTGGGTGAACGCTGGGTGTGTTTGTGACGTCAAACCAGGAACGAAACTGACTGAACTGATCGCAGTGGCAGAGTAAGTGTCGAGCTACTCAGAAACTGCTAAGAAATTTCTATTCGCAATTTTGAGAATCTTTCGTTCGCAATTCTGCTAAGCTAAGATTCACTCCCAGTAGGCGGCGGCTTAGCGTGTGCAATGCTGCTAAAAGCAGCTTGCGAGCAAACAACTCGGAATGAGGGCCTATGGGTGTAACTATAGGAGGAGTATACAATTTAAGTTTTCAAAGATCAACTTATTTATTAATTTGCTGTAATTTTTTAATGTAAGCTGTTATATAATTAATTTCTATAGCATTATCTCACACAGATAATAGCGATCATTTGGAATATAAACATTGCATAATGTCGTTTTATAAAAACAACAGTAGTCATAATACAAATTAAAATTTCAAAGATCAATCTATTTATTAACATTTTGTAATTTTTTTACGTAAACTGTTATATAATTAATATAGCATTATCTCACATAGATAATAACGTTCAATAGTAATTTAATTTATATTACAAAATGTGAATTTAACAAATATGCAGTAAGTAAAATTACTGCTTGGCTATGAAAAAATCAAGCGTAGTCATTTATCATTATTAGCAACAGCACATAGACATTATTTTGAATATTACAAACGGTGTATTTATCAAATGCATTCTAATTGTAAAGCACCACGGATTATGCTGCGCTATATAAGAAACTGTTAATAAATAAATAAATAAATAAATTGTATAATGCATAAGTAAATTGTTCATGTGTACACATATATTTAGACACCAGATGGCACCACAGTTACATAGATGTGTCAAAATGTATGTATTCAGTGCTGCGTGACACATATTTCTTAGTAATATGCTTTTTAAAAAAACAATATGCTTGCAATATCTTATCTATGAATGCAGGTTATATAACACCCCACCCAACAATGACTTGTTAGAAATAGTAATTTTAAAATTCAATTTGCAGTTTCCTATCTATGAACATGAGTGCTGACGGTTACTGGTAGCCTGTCTTATTAGCATAGATCTATCATCAACCCCCTCTCTGAACCTCCAGCGTGTTAGAGGAATCCAGAAACACAGTGAATGTATGAAGAAAAAAACACTTTAAATTTTGTTCGCAGACATAGCAGTATACACTTTTATAGATATCACGCTAGAATCCAATAAACAACATTCCTAGCTCGCACGTTTATTTTATAAATCATTTGGAAATAATATACATCGTTGCATCATCAGTGATAATACACAGTGTATAAAAAGCGCTTATAACAGATTTTGTAAGCTTATTTCATATAAAACAGCAGCAGAAAGAGATGAAAAGTGGGAGTGTCGGGGGTTTGTTATGGGCGGTGATGGGGGTGGGGTCTGGGCGGAGAGTAGGCGGAGAGTGGGCGTGGCACCTGCAAAAATGAGTTTGATAGAAAGTGGATCACTATACTACTTGTCTCCCAGTGGCAAGTCCCCGGGTAGTGACGGTATTCCCACTGAGCTGTACAAACAGTACATACAGTTCTTTGGCCCTAAGCTGCATGAAATGTATGCTGATATATTTACCACTAATCACCTTCCTCCCTCAATGTCCGAGGCCGTCATTATAGTGCTCCCAAAACCCGGTAAGGACCCCAAACTTTTGGAGTCCTACAGGCAGATCTCTCTCATCCCTACCGATGCCAAGATCCTGGCGAAAATTCTTGCGGTCCGGCTCAACTTAGTTATTGAATCTATAATACATCCGGATCAATCCGGCTTCATGCCCGGGAAATCCACGTCCATTAATTTACGCAGGCTGTACACTATTTTGCAGGCTCCTCATGACTTCCCCTCGGACGCGGTTGTGGTCTCACTGGATGCGGCCAAGGCATTCGACAGCGTCAGGTGGCCCTACCTGTGGGGAGTCATGAAATGCATGGGCTTTGGCCCTAATGTTATACAATGGATCAAATTGCTATATAAAAGTCCACGCGCCAGGGTCTTGGTCAACGGCTACATTTCTTCCTCCTTTACTTTGACACGGGGCACCAGACAGGGTTGCCCCCTTTCTCCTGCCTTGTTTGCCATAGCCATCGAGCCTCTGGCTTGCTTGGTTAGGTCGCACCCGGACATTGGGGGAGTTGATACGGGTTCACGCACTGACAAAATAGCCCTTTATGCGGATGACTTGTTATTCCTCCATGATTACGTGGTGGATATGCCTACTGTGTTGCAGGTCATAGAGACATTTGGTGGTTATTCTGGTCTCAGCATAAACTGGTCCAAATAATTTATAATGCCCATTATGGGCTCTCCCCCCCAGGTCCCGAGGCTCTCCCTGCCGCTATGCTGGACAGGCCAGTTTAAGTACCTTGGGATCCAAGTTACTAACGATCCTTCGGACTTTATGCCCTTGAATCTTTACCCACTTGTACAGTTGATTGTACGCAAGTCAAGAGCTTGGTGTAAACTTCCGCTGACAGTGACGGGCAGGGTTAGCCTTATTAAAATGGTAGTTTTGCCCAAACTATTGTATGTTCTCTTGCAATCCCCTGTGTACATCTTTCCAGCCTTCTTTAGGAAATTAGATAGTATAATAACGTCCCTGATCTGGGCCAATAAAAAGGTCTAGAATAAAATTAACTACCCTCACCAGACAAAAAGTTGATGGAGGCTTGGCCTTGCCTCACTTCCAACTGTATTACTATGCGGCTCACATAGCGGTATTTGGCTCCGAGGAGGGGAGGAGGCTGGCTTATACTGGGCGTTCCTTAGGTGTTACTATCCGGATCTCTCCCCGGCGCAGGTCCTGGTGGGAGGGAGTCCTTCTAGATTCTCGCCTCCTATTGTCTTTCAGGCCATGAAGATCTGGCTAGCTTTGAAGGGTCTGCTCGGTTATGATAGTATGGACCCGGATACTTCCCTTTGGCACTCTGCATCGCTCCATGAACTGGGGTCTCTGGAGGGTGGGGAGGTGTGGGCTCCGTATTCAATAACTTCAATGTCCCAGCTGTATAGCGATGGTTCATTTAAATCTTTTCAGCAACTAAAGGAGGAGTTGGACTCCCGAACTCTTACTTTTACAGATTTTTACAGCTCAGGAACGCCTTGCAATCACAATTCGGGGACTCTCCCCCGGTGTTCCTCCCCTTCCCCATAAAGACCTTTCTACAATCACTGGGTCGAGTCAAGGTGATCTCCTTCACTTACTCGTACCTTCTTAAAACAATTCATGCAGACCCTCTCTCGAATCTTCAGGAGCGCTGGGAGTGTGACTTGGGCCCCATAGATGTGGAAGATTGGGAGGTTGCACTGGGAAACTCGAGCCAGGTCACCAAATCACTACGTTTCCAACAGATACAACTCTTTATTTTGCACAGATCATATATGACGCCAAGTAGGCTGGCCAGATTTGGGGTCGGTAGTGTTGACGTTTGTCCCAAATGCGGGGCTGCTGGAGGAACCTTCTAGCACCTTGCATGGGAAAGTCCGCTACTGCAGGCGTTCTGGGCTGGAGTCGGGTCGATTCTGGTACATACGGGGATATCGAGAGGCTTACTGACTCCGAGATTTTGTATTTTGGGGGTGGGCGGTCCTGACTCTGGGTCTCGGTGGGAGGGCATGTATGCCCGCAGTATGTGCGCCCTTGCTAAGGTGTGTATTGCGTGGGCATGGTTGGCTCCGCATTCTCCTACGATATCTGCATTTAAAGTTTTGGTGAATGACACTCTATTGAAAGACCGCTATGTATACATGAAAAATAATGCCCTTAATAAATACGAGAAAATATGGTCTCCTTGGATCAATTCCACATACTCATCCCTTGCCCTTTGGATTTAGGGGCACTGGCCCTAACAGTAGCGCGTCCTCTGGGCCTTGTGGTGCCGAGCCGGACCCCTCTCCCTTATTTTATTTATCTTGCTATTGTACCTCACCTCACACATTCGGGTAGTTTTAGGCTTGCAGGGTTTGTGTTTGTTTTATGGTTTTTTTTTTTTAGGGGGGTTGTGGGCTATATCTGTCCTGCTAGTTGGGGTATTTACAATAATGTTATGGGGAGAAAACTTAAAATGTTAAGTATGTGGATCACGATTTGTTTACGGACTTCAGAAAATCTGTATTCTGTGGGAAGATTGCAATTGGAACAGTATTTACCGGGAAAGCTCACTATGGCCCTCATTCCGAGTTGTTCGCTCGCTAGCTGCTTTTAGCAGCATTGCACACGCTAGGCCGCCGCCCTCTGGGAGTATATCTTAGCATAGCAGAATTGCGAACGAAAGATTAGCAGATTTGCGAATAGAAAGTTCTTAGCAGTTTCTGAGTAGCTCGACACTTACTCAGCCATTGCTATCAGTTCAGTCAGTTTCGTTCCTGGTTTGACGTCACAAACACACCCAGCGTTCGCCCAGACACTCCCCCGTTTCTTCAGACACTCCCGCGTTTTTCCCAGAAACGCCAGCGTTTTTTCGCACACTCCCATAAAACGGCCAGTTTCCGCCCAGAAACACCCACTTCCTGTCAATCACACTCCGATCACCAGAACGATGAAAAATCCTCGTTATGCCGTGAGTAAAATACCTAACTTTTGAGTAAAATAACTAAGCGCATGCGCTCTGCGAACCTTGCGCATGCGCAGTAAGCGACTAATCGCAGTATAGCGAAAATCGGCAACGAGCGAACAACTCGGAATGAGGGCCTATATGTGTATACTGTTGGGGAGGTATATGGTTCAGTATATTGTATAATGTCAACTGTGTTTCCCAGCGTACACTGAATTGTCTGTATCGTTAACTATTTTGTTGAATAAAAACACTCTATTCAAAAAAAAGTTTGAGTTTGCTGATTCAAGGGATTTGCCATTTGATTTCCATTCAATTTGAATTGAACAGATTTACTAAAGACCAAATCGAATGTCAAATCGATTCTATTGCCAAATTCAACAAATGTCCCGCTAGAAATCGAATTTTTGAAAAACATTGATGTTTTCCCATAGCCCAGCATAGATTCCCCTCATTTATTATAGTTTGATTTGAAATTGAGCTCTAAATCGAACTCCAAATCAAACCTTAAATCCCCAAATGTTTAGAATGACATTCGATTCTAATGGTAGGAAATTGATAGTGATGACTTTTTAAGTATCCAAAAGCATGTAGGGCAGTGTGGAAGTAGTATAACGTATGTCCAATGTTATGGTATGTTGTGCACCCACCGGATCACCACCTGACTGAGATAACCCTGGAGGATCAATCAGAGTACCATCAGCGGCTTTATGAGTTGAATAATGCACATATTTATACTTATAGACATCATACGTATTCCATTAATGTGCAATAGATAGCACAAGAACATAATATTGGGCAAGTTGGCTGGAAAATATATATAAATTAAAAATCATGAGTGTTGTAACTGGCTATCCTGATACAACTCATGATGCTTACATCCTCAGCAATTCATCGCAGTCTGCAAAAATTTTTGTGGGATAAATGCCAGAGGGATGGTTGTTGTGTAAGATACCAGTATGTGCTAATAATGCAGCTAATAGTAATTTATACTAGATTGTTCTAATTTGTTCCCTTACCACCAAAAAAGGTTATATAGGCTATGGCTGTTACTCTTGGCTTCTGACTCCATTGACAAATCCACATACTTCTGTTGAGCATAAGTATAAAGAGGCACATATAGCCACCCAATCTATTACAGAATGCATCTTTTGGTTTAAAAAAAACAAACATATATATATTTCTAAGGCATAATATTATATAATTTGGCAAAAATGTTCGATATTCTGTTCTATTGCATAATCGCGCATTAAATAAGACACTCCTCCCAGATTAGGCAATAAACAGGGATTAGGCAAATTTTACCAATAACTACAGTATGTGTGCAAGGCAGGCAGGAAAGCAGATTAGGGCTAAATTTATTGTCAATTATTTTAGCTGTAAGTATTAAAAAAAAAAAAAAAACTTAGGTTTTCATGTATAAAATAGTGTAAAGAGAGAGCTTCCCCTTAATTAGTGTGCATCTGATACATTTGAACTAATAGGAAACAATGAGGAAATTCTGTTTGATTTTGCAATCGATTTTGCCGGGGATTTTAATGGGGATTTGAGGTTTGATTTGGTAAGGGATTTCATAAATTCAACTCAAAATCCCTTCCCAAAGTCGACCACCATCGAATTTGATTTGAAAATGGAATGCAAAAATCGATTTTTAGTAAACAAGAGATTTTTCAAAAGTTTAAGAAACTCAAAAGGAATCGATTTCAATCGATTTTGAAGATTAAAAAAGTGCTTTTCAAAATCGAATTTTAGAAAGTATACCCCCTGGCCTGCCAAGTTACCTGCTAAAATATCCTTTTGGGAGTGATTACATTTATCCCAGTTAAACCCTTCTTATGCTTTTCTATTACATGTTCCTATTTCTTGTGAATAGGTGGCTAAATCTATTCCATCTATGGGGTCATTCCGAGTTGATCGTTTGCTAGCAACATTTTGCAGTACTGCGATCAGATAGTCGGCGCCTATGGGGGAGTGTATTTTAGAGATGTGCACTTGAAATTTTTCGGGTTTTGTGTTTTGGTTTTGGGTTCGGTTCCGCGGCCGTGTTTTGGGTTCGACCGCGTTTTGGCAAAACCTCACCGAATTTTTTTTGTCGGATTCGGGTGTGTTTTGGATTCGGGTGTTTTTTTAAAAAAACACTAAAAAACAGCTTAAATCATAGAATTTGGGGGTCATTTTGATCCCAAAGTATTATTAACCTCAAAAACCATAATTTCCACTCATTTTCAGTCTATTCTGAATACCTCACAATATTATTTTTAGTCCTAAAATTTGCACCGAGGTAGCTGTGTGAGTAAGATAAGCGACCCTAGTGGCCGACACAAACACCGGGCCCATCTAGGAGTGGCACTGCAGTGTCACGCAGGATGGCCCTTCCAAAAAACACTCCCCAAACAGCACATGACGCAAAGAAAAAAAGAGGCGCAATGAGGTAGCTGTGTGAGTAAGATAAGCGACCCTAGTGGCCGACACAAACACCGGGCCCATCTAGGAGTGGCACTGCAGTGTCACGCAGGATGGCCCTTCCAAAAAACACTCCCCAAACAGCACATGACGCTAAGAAAAAAAGAGGCGCAATGAGGTAGCTGTGTGAGTAAGATAAGCGACCCTAGTGGCCGACACAAACACCGGGCCCATCTAGGAGTGGCACTGCAGTGTCACGCAGGATGGCCCTTCCAAAAAACACTCCCCAAACAGCACATGACGCAAAGAAAAAAAGAGGCGCAATGAGGTAGCTGTGTGAGTAAGATAAGCGACCCTAGTGGCCGACACAAACACCTGGCCCATCTAGGAGTGGCACTGCAGTGTCACGCAGGATGGCCCTTCCAAAAAACACTCCCCAAACAGCACATGACGCAAAGAAAAATTAAAGAAAAAAGAGGTGCAAGATGGAATTGTCCTTGGGCCCTCCCACCCACCCTTATGTTGTATAAACAGGACATGCACACTTTAACCAACCCATCATTTCAGTGACAGGGTCTGCCACACGACTGTGACTGAAATGACGGGTTGGTTTGGACCCCCACCGAAAAAGAAGCAATTAATCTCTCCTTGCACAAACTGGCTCTACAGAGGCAAGATGTCCACCTCATCATCATCCTCCGATATATCACCGTGTACATCCCCCTCCTCACAGATTATCAATTCGTCCCCACTGGAATCCACCATCTCAGCTCCCTGTGTACTTTGTGGAGGCAATTGCTGCTGGTCAATGTCTCCACGGAGGAATTGATTATAATTCATTTTAATGAACATCATCTTCTCCACATTTTCTGGAAGTAACCTCGTACGCCGATTGCTGACAAGGTGAGCGGCGGCACTAAACACTCTTTCGGAGTACACACTTGTGGGAGGGCAACTTAGGTAGAATAAAGCCAGTTTGTGCAAGGGCCTCCAAATTGCCTCTTTTTCCTGCCAGTATAAGTATGGACTGTGTGACGTGCCTACTTGGATGCGGTCACTCATATAATCCTCCACCATTCTTTCAATGGGGAGAGAATCATATGCAGTGACAGTAGACGACATGTCCGTAATCGTTGTCAGGTCCTTCAGTCCGGACCAGATGTCAGCATCAGCAGTCGCTCCAGACTGCCCTGCATCACCGCCAGCGGGTGGGCTCGGAATTCTGAGCCTTTTCCTCGCACCCCCAGTTGCGGGAGAATGTGAAGGAGGAGATGTTGACAGGTCGCGTTCCGCTTGACTTGACAATTTTCTCACCAGCAGGTCTTTGAACCCCAGCAGACTTGTGTCTGCCGGAAAGAGAGATCCAAGGTAGGTTTTAAATCTAGGATCGAGCACGGTGGCCAAAATGTAGTGCTCTGATTTCAACAGATTGACCACCCGTGAATCCTTGTTAAGCGAATTAAGGGCTCCATCCACAAGTCCCACATGCCTAGCGGAATCGCTCCGTGTTAGCTCCTCCTTCAATGTCTCCAGCTTCTTCTGCAAAAGCCTGATGAGGGGAATGACCTGACTCAGGCTGGCAGTGTCTGAACTGACTTCACGTGTGGCAAGTTCAAAGGGCAGCAGAACCTTGCACAACGTTGAAATCATTCTCCACTGCGCTTGAGACAGGTGCATTCCACCTCCTATATCGTGCTGAATTGTATAGGCTTGAATGGCCTTTTGCTGCTCCTCCAACCTCTGAAGCATATATAGGGTTGAATTCCACCTCGTTACCACTTCTTGCTTCAGATGATGGCAGGGCAGGTTCAGGCGTTTTTGGTGTTGCTCCAGTCTTCTGTACGTGGTGCCTGTACGCCGAAAGTGTCCCGCAATTCTTCTGGCCACCGACAGCATCTCTTGCACGCCCCTGTCGTTTTTTTAAAAATTCTGCACCACCAAATTCAAGGGGGTACATTTACTAAGATTCGTATTTTCCAAATTCATGTCCAAGTTCAATCACGAATGACATCGACAGTGTAAAATTGCAACTTTTTGAATTGATTACGATGGATTTACTAAGCTGTCGTATTCGGGTTTTTCTTTTCTTCCGATGTCGATGTCATTCGTGGTTTTTTACCTATTTTTACGGCAGTGATTAGCAAAACACTGCCGACTTTTTTTACAATCAATCTCGGCCGGATCTGTGTGATCCGTGCTGGGGTTATTTTTTTTTTTTTAATTAAACACTGTAAAATAATAAAAAAAAATGCGTGGGGTCCCCCCTCCTAAGCATAACCAGCCTCGGGCTCTTTGAGCCGATCCTGGTTGCAAAAATATGGTGAAAAAAATGACAGGGGTTCCCCCATATTTAAGCAACCAGCATCGGGCTCTGCGCCTGGTCCTGGTCCCAAAAATACGGGGGACAAAAATGAGTAGGGGTCCCCCGTATTTTTAAAACCAGCACCGGGCTCCACTAGCTGGACAGATAATGCCACAGCCGGGGGTCACTTTTATATAGTGCCCTGCGGCCGTGGCATCAAAAATCCAACTAGTCACCCCTGGCCGGGGTACCCTGGGGGAGTGGGGACCCCTTCAATCAAGGGGTCCCCCCCCCCCCAGCCACCCAAGGGCCAGGGGTGAAGCCCGAGGCTGTCCCCCCCCATCCAATGGGCTGCGGATGGGGAGGCTGATAGCCTTTGTTGTAAAAGAAAAGATATTGTTTTTAGTAGCAGTACTACAAGGCCCAGCAAGCCTCCCCCGCATGCTGGTACTTGGAGAACCACAAGTACCAGCATGCGACGGAAAAACGGGCCCGCTGGTACCTGTAGTACTACTACTAAAAAAATACCCAAAAAAAGACAAGACACACACACCGTGAAAGTATAATTTTATTACATACATACACACATACATACATACTTACCTTAAGTTCCCACGCAGGTCGGTCCTCTTCTCCAGTAGAATCCAAGGGGTACCTGTTGAAGAAATTATACTCACGAGATCCAGGGGTCCAGGCTCCTCGGGAAATCCAGGGGTAATCCACGTACTTGACAAAAAAAACAAAACGGTGTCCCGAGCCACGAACTGAAAGGGGACCCATGTTTGCACATGGGTCACCTTTCCACGAATGCCAGAAAGCCACTCTGACTTCTGTCTAAGTGGGTTTCTTCAGCCAATCAGGGAGCGCCACGTTGTAGCACTCTCCTGATCAGCTGTGTGGTCCTGTCCTCACTGACAGGCAGCACACGGCAGTGTTACAATGTAGCGCCTATGCGCTACATTGTAACCAATGATGGGAACTTTCTGCCCTGCGGTTGACCTAAAGTGACGTCACCGCTGAGCAGAAAGTTCCCATCATTGGTTACAATGTAGCGCATAGGCGCTACATTGTAACACTGCCGTGTGCTGCCTGTCAGTGAGGACAGGACCACACAGCTGATCAGGAGAGTGCTACAACGTGGCGCTCCCTGATTGGCTGAAGAAACCCACTTAGACAGAAGTCAGAGTGGCTTTCTGGCATTCGTGGAAAGGTGACCCATGTGCAAACATGGGTCCCCTTTCAGTTCGTGGCTCGGGACACCGTTTTGTTTTTTTTGTCAAGTACGTGGATTACCCCTGGATTTCCCGAGGAGCCTGGACCCCTGGATCTCGTGAGTATAATTTCTTCAACAGGTACCCCTTGGATTCTACTGGAGAAGAGGACCGACCTGCGTGGGAACTTAAGGTAAGTATGTATGTATGTGTGTATGTATGTAATAAAATTATACTTTCACGGTGTGTGTGTCTTGTCTTTTTTTGGGTATTTTTTTAGTAGTAGTACTACAGGTACCAGCGGGCCCGTTTTTCCGTCGCATGCTGGTACTTGTGGTTCTCCAAGTACCAGCATGCGGGGGAGGCTTGCTGGGCCTTGTAGTACTGCTACTAAAAACAATATCTTTTCTTTTACAACAAAGGCTATCAGCCTCCCCATCCGCAGCCCATTGGATGGGGGGGGGACAGCCTCGGGCTTCACCCCTGGCCCTTGGGTGGCTGGGGGGGGGGGACCCCTTGATTGAAGGGGTCCCCACTCCCCCAGGGTACCCCGGCCAGGGGTGACTAGTTGGATTTTTGATGCCACGGCCGCAGGGCACTATATAAAAGTGACCCCCGGCTGTGGCATTATCTGTCCAGCTAGTGGAGCCCGGTGCTGGTTTTAAAAATACGGGGGACCCCTACTCTTTTTGTCCCCCGTATTTTTGGGACCAGGACCAGGACCAGAGCCCGATGCTGGTTGCTTAAATATGGGGGAACCCCTGTCATTTTTTTCCCCATATTTCTGCAACCAGGATCGGCTCAAAGAGCCCGAGGCTGGTTATGCTTAGGAGGGGGGACCCCACGCAATTTTTTTAGAAAAAATAAGCACTTTCCCACCCCTTCCCACTGATATACATGCACGGATCTCATGGATCCGTGCATGCCTATCCAATCACGAATAAAAAAAAAAGGTCTGTTTTTTTTTAGCACTTTTTTACGAGTTGTAATTTTTCACGGCAGTGTTTGTTCTTTTTTTGCTTTGCACTTCTTAGTAAATGACCGAGATTCATACTTAAACAGCCGCGTTTTGACCGATGGTGTATTCATTCGTAATTTTTTACCTGAACTTGCAAAAAATTACGAATGCCCTCATCACTGCTGTGATTAGTGTTTAGTAAATTACCGAGATGACACTTTGATGAAAAAACGGCATCTCGGTCAAAATCGGGAGCTTAGTAAATTTACCCCAAGGTATGTGCAAAACATGGGACGTGCTGGAATTTGCCCAGATTTAATGCACACACAATATTGCTGGCGTTGTCCGATGCCACAAATCCACAGGAGAGTCCAATTGGGGTAAGCCATTCCGCGATGATCTTCCTCAGTTGCCGTAAGAGGTTTTCAGCTGTGTGCGTATTCTGGAAACCGGTGATACAAAGCGTAGCCTGCCTAGGAAAGAGTTGGCGTTTGCGAGATGCTGCTACTGGTGCCGCCGCTGCTGTTCTTGCGGCGGGAGTCCATACATCTACCCAGTGGGCTGTCACAGTCATATAGTCCTGACCCTGCCCTGCTCCACTTGTCCACATGTCCGTGGTTAAGTGGACATTGGGTACAGCTGCATTTTTTAGGACACTGGTGACTCTTTTTCTGAGGTCTGTGTACATTTTCGGTATCGCCTGCCTAGAGAAATGGAACCTAGATGGTATTTGGTACCGGGGACACAGTACCTCCAACAAGTCTCTAGTTGGCTCTGCAGTAATGATGGATACCGGAACCACGTTTCTCACCACCCAGGATGCCAAGGCCTCAGTTATCCGCTTTGCAGCAGGATGACTGCTGTGATATTTCATCTTCCTCGCAAAGGACTGTTGGACAGTCAATTGCTTGGTGGAAGTAGTAAAAGTGGTCTTACGATTTCCCCTCTGGGATGACCATCGACTCCCAGCAGCAACAACAGCAGCGCCAGCAGCAGTAGGCGTTACACGCAAGGATGCATCGGAGGAATCCCAGGCAGGAGAGGAATCGTCAGAATTGCCAGTGACATGGCCTGCAGGACTATTGGCATTCCTGGGGAAGGAGGAAATTGACACTGAGGGAGTTGGTGTGGTGGTTTGCGTGAGCTTGGTTACAAGAGGAAGGGATTTACTGGTCAGTGGACTGCTTCCGCTGTCGCCCAAAGTTTTTGAACTTGTCACTGACTTATTATGAATGCGCTGCAGGTGACGTATAAGGGAGGATGTTCCGAGGTGGTTAACGTCCTTACCCCTACTTATTACAGCTTGACAAAGGCAACACACGGCTTGACAAATGTTGTCCGCATTTCTGTTGAAATACTTCCACACCGAAGAGCTGTTTTTTTTTGGTATTTTCACCAGGCATGTCAACGGCCATATTCCTCCCACGGACAATAGGTGTCTCCCCGGGTGCCTGACTTAAACAAACCACCTCACCATCAGAATCCTCCTTGTCAATTTCCTCCCCAGCGCCAGCAACACCCATATCCTCCTCATCCTGGTGTACTTCAACACTGACATCTTCAATCTGACTATCAGGAACTGGACTGCGGGTGCTCCTTCCAGCACTTGCAGGGGGTGTGCAAATGGTGGAAGGCGCATGCTCTTCACGTCCAGTGTTGGGAAGGTCAGGCATCGCAACCGACACAATTGGACTCTCCTTGTGGATTTGGGATTTCGAAGAACGCACAGTTCTTTGCGGTGCTTTTGCCAGCTTGAGTCTTTTCATTTTTCTAGCGAGAGGCTGAGTGCTTCCATCCTCATGTGAAGCTGAACCACTAGCCATGAACATAGGCCAGGGCCTCAGCCGTTCCTTGCCACTCCGTGTGGTAAATGGCATATTGGCAAGTTTACGCTTCTCCTCCGACAATTTTATTTTAGATTTTGGAGTCCTTTTTTTACTGATATTTGGTGTTTTGGATTTTACATGCTCTGTACTATGACATTGGGCATCGGCCTTGGCAGACGACGTTGCTGGCATTTCATAGTCTCGGCCATGACTAGTGGCAGCAGCTTCAGCACGAGGTGGAAGTGGATCTTGATCTTTCCCTAATTTTGGAACCTCAACATTTTTGTTCTCCATATTTTAATAGGCACAACTAAAAGGCACCTCAGGTAAACAATGGAGATGGATGGATACTAGTATACTTATGGATGGACGAGCGACTGCCGACACAGAGGTAGCTACAGCCGTGGACTACCGTACTGTGTCTGCTGCTAATATAGACTGGATGATAATGAGATGAAATCAATATATATATATATAATATCACTAGTACTGCAGCCGGACAGGTATATATATTTATTATGTAATGACTGATGACGGACCTGCTGGACACTGTCAGCTCAGCAGCACCGCAGACTGCTACAGTAAGCTACTATAGTAGTATGTATAAAGAAGAAAGAAAAAAAAAAACCACGGGTAGGTGGTATACAATTATGGATGGACGAGCGACTGCCGACACAGAGGTAGCTACAGCCGTAGACTACCGTACTGTGTCTGCTGCTAATATAGACTGGATGATAATGAGATGAAATCAATATATATATATATATAATATCACTAGTACTGCAGCCGGACAGGTAGATATATTTATTATGTAATGACTGATGACGGACCTGCTGGACACTGTCAGCTCAGCAGCACCGCAGACTGCTACAGTAAGCTACTATAGTAGTATGTATAAAGAAGAAAGAAAAAAAAAACCACGGGTAGGTGGTATACAATTATGGATGGACGAGCGACTGCCGACACAGAGGTAGCTACAGCCGTGGACTACCGTACTGTGTCTGCTGCTAATATAGACTGGATGATAATGAGATGAAATCAATATATATTATATCACACTAGTACTGCAGCCGGACAGGTAGATATATTTATTATGTAATGACTGATGACGGACCTGCTGGACACAGTCAGCTCAGCAGCACCGCAGACTGCTACAGTAAGCTACTATAGTAGTATGTATAAAGAAGAAAGAAAAAAAAAACCACGGGTAGGTGGTATACAATTATGGATGGACGAGCGACTGCCGACACAGAGGTAGCTACAGCCGTGGACTACCGTACTGTGTCTGCTGCTAATATAGACTGGATGATAATGAGATGAAATCAATATATATATATATAATATCACTAGTACTGCAGCCGGACAGGTAGATATATTTATTATGTAATGACTGATGACGGACCTGCTGGACACTGTCAGCTCAGCAGCACCGCAGACTGCTACAGTAAGCTACTATAGTAGTATGTATAAAGAAGAAAGGAAAAAAAAAAAACACGGGTAGGTGGTATACAATTATGGATGGACGAGCGACTGCCGACACAGAGGTAGCTACAGCCGAGGATGTTATGAGCCACGGCTGTGGCTCATTCCTGTTTTGCATTTTGGTTCTGTATTTTATGTTATACTTCAGTTTATGTTCCCCGTGGGTATCATGGGGTGCTCGGAGCTCACCCTTAAGGAGGGGATACTGTTATGAACCACAGGTAGTGGTTCATTTCTATTTTATGTTTTTTAAGTTGTCTTGCATGCCAGGATTTCCTGTTGCTCTGTTTTAGTATGCTCTTGTCTGCTGCCGCTAGTTAGTCTGTGTAATTGCAGCTTGTTCCATGTGTTCAGCCTCACCTGGCTGCTAATTGCATCTTGTCAGCTGGAATCATGCAATAGGCCAGCTGCTCTGGATTATTAATTAGGCCTCTCTGTTATATGCTGGCTGATTGCAGTTCACAGACGCTGGTGATATTTCTGGGTTTTCAGTCTGCTTGAGTTCTGAGCTTGGTTCCTGCTAGTTCCTGAGCTTCCTGTTTGCTGTATCTGTTGCAGAGAGTGTTTCCAGTCCTGCTCTATCCGGTCGTTCCTGTCCTCAGTGGTCCAGTACTCGGAAGTTGTCATCTGTTCCTGGAGTCCTGACCGAGCACCTTTAACATCCTGTGGTGTTCGTGAGTCGCGGCGTAGCCGTGTGTTGCGGCTTGACCGCTTACTATTTATTATTTGTTATATTGAGTCTCGGAGCTTTTGCGGAGGATTCCGCTCCCACAAATCCACTCTGGTATCCAGCGGTGCTGGGTAGGAGTAACGGATTAGTGGATTTTGGTTGTCCTTTTCCCTGGCGGTTTGTCCGCACATACTTCTGGTTTGAGTTTAGTTAGCTTGTAGCCCCTGGCCTGGTTGTTTAGTCAGAGGGCCCCTTGTTATCACCCTGTCTCGGATTTCCCTTTGTCTCCCATTAAGACCTGAGGGGGCATCGGAGTTGGGCAGACATAATCCGCCCTTCAAACGCGGCTGCCATGGGCTCAAGCAACCATAGTCTCGCAGGGGATTTCTGATAACACGGGCGAGACAACGGAGTTAGGGCGCCAGGGGTTACTAGGCTTTCCTGCTCCCATAACCAGCATTCCCCTCCAGTACTCTGGCCTTTGTCATAAGATCTCCTCTGGTCAGAAGTACTGGAATCATAACATTATCACCAGCCATACCACAAAAAAGAAATAAAACTTTTTTTCTTTTTTGGCCCAGTCCAGTGTCTAGTCTAGAATCCAGTCCTGTCTAGAATTCAGTGTGCAGAATCCAATCCGGTGTTTAGAATCCAGTCCTGTATAGAATTCAGTGTGCAGATTCCAGTCCGGTGTTTAGAATCCAGTCCGGTGTTTAGAATCCAGTCCGGTGTTTAGAATCCAGTCCGGTGTTTAGAATCCAGTCCGGTGTTTAGAATCCAGTCCGGTGTTTAGAATCCAGTCCGGTGTTTAAAAAAAAATAAATAAATAAAAAAAAAAAAAAAATTTTTTAAAAAAAAAGTCTTGATTTGTTTAGCAAAATTTAGTCTTGTCTTGTCTTGTCTTGTCTTGCCTTGTCTTAAATCCTCCTATGTCTACTATGCAAGCCCTGCAGGCATCTCTCGAAGCCCTGAACTCTGTATTCAGTGCTTTGAGACCAGAGCGACTACAAGTTTGGCAGCAATCCCTAAAGCAACTGCAAAACCTTCTGACTAAAATCTTGCTCATTTTGCCAGAAGTCGTTGAGAGTACATCTATCTCTAAAGAGACTCTTGTTCACAGTATGGTGACAAGAGAATCCTCTGGTTTAATTGAAGAGAAAAGGTTTAAAAGTTTTCTGCGGCCCAGGCTCTCAGAAGAGGAGCGTCTGCGTCGCAGAAACTTAAACTTATGCCTATATTGTGGGGGTTTAGGCCATTATCTGCAGACCTGTGAGTTGCGCAAGCCAAAGTGTGGTGACGAGTCTTGCCCTCTGGCCAAGTTGAGTCATGATACAAGACCTACTCCTGTCTCTACTGTGGCAGAGGTACTTGTCACACAACCCACACAAAAAAGCTCTCTGTCCTATAATTGGGGTCCTTGGGCAAGGGAGCCCCATTATAGATTCAGGAATCAAAAGAGAATGTTTCTCTCCTCTCTTGAGGTTCCTGTGGAAGCGGAGTTGCAAGTCCCTGGAGGGGTGCCCGATGCCCAGGGTCCTGGAGTGGTGCCCGATGCCCAGGGTCCTGGAGTGGTGCCCGATGCCCAGGGTCCTGGAGTGGTGCCCGATGCCCAGGGTCCTGGAGCGGTGCCCGATGCCCAGAGTGCTGGAGCGGTGCCCGATGCCCAGAGTGCTGGAGCGGTGCCCGATGCCCAGAGTGCTGGAGCGGTGCCCGATGCCCAGAGTGCTGGAGCGGTACCCGATGCCCAGAGTGCTGGAGCGGTACCCGATGCCCAGAGTGCTGGAGCGGTACCCGATGCCCTAGCTTATAGAGGGACATCAAATATTATAGTTCAGGTGTCCATACCGGAAGGGGTCTCAGAAGCTGTTACCCCAGGTAGGGATTTGAAAAGCGCAATCCCAGAAAGGGTATCTAAAACCATAGTTCTTGAAGGGAACTCGAGAAGCAAAACCCCAGAAGGGATCTTTGAAGTAATATCCCCAAGTGGGGTCTCGAGAGACGCAGCCCCAAAGAAGGGTCTAGAAGTCGCTTCCCCAGGAAAGAACTTAAGAAGCATAGCATTAGTGGAGGATCTGAACGTTATGGCTTCAGCAAAAATCCCGGAAGTCATAGTCCCGGGAGAACTTTCGATAATTATCGACTCAGAGAGGGAGGCCGATGGCCCGATCCCAGTCAGGGAGGCAAACGGTCCGGTCCCAGTAAAAGAATCCGAGGTGCTGACCCCAGCGGGGTTCCCGGAGGCCACTGCCCCAGCGGGGTTCCCGGAGGTCACTGCCCCAGCGGGGTTCCCGGAGGTCACTGCCCCAGCGGGGTTCCCGGAGGCCACTGCCCCAGGTGGGGTTCAGAGAGTCACTGCCCCGGGTGGGGTTCAGAAAGTCACTGCCCCGGGTGGGGTTCAGAAAGTCACTGCCCCGGGTGGGGTTCAGAAAGTCACTGCCCCGGGTGGGGTTCAGAAAGTCACTGCCCCGGGTGGGGTTCAGAAAGTCACTGCCCCGGGTGGGGTTCAGAAAGTCACTGCCCTGGGTGGGGTTCAGAGAGTCACTGCCCTGGGTGGGGTTCAGAGAGTCTCAGCCTCAAGTAAGGTCAATAGTGACCAGGTACTAGCAAAGCACTTCAGTCAGTCAGATGGGAAGGAAACAGATCCTGACTCTGATATCTCAACATCCATAATCTTTGATGGGGACTTAGCCCAATTTCTGGCGCTTTACAAACACTATTACATTATTATGTTGTCTAGACCATTTCTGGGCATCACTCCAGAGAACCTTGTGCTCTATCTTATTTATTCTTTTAAAGGAGAGCCTTTTGAGTGGGTGACCAGCCTAATGAAAGCTGAAGATCCCATTCTTCAGGATCCCCCAGCATTCAGTGATGCAATTATTAAAAGATATGGTTCCAAAGAAATTGGTTCAGGTTCCTCTAAGTCACCCGTCTTGTCTTCTGAGATTCCACCAAATACTGTAAACTCGGCACAAGAGTCCCAGCCCGTTGTTTTGACTGCAGGATGTGCTTTTCTGACTTCTTCTTCTTCTAATAATAGTACTTTGCCAGAAAGTTCAGCTCCCAAGGGTAAGAAACCTGTCTCTGATTTGAATGCAGCCTTGTTGGGTGGTACCATCAGTTCAGACAATGTTTGGGGAATTACCTTGGTCAGACCTAAAGAGCTTTGTAAAAAGAAGAAGAAGAAAAAGAAATAATTTTTGACTCTTGCCTTGATAAAAAAAAAAAAAAAAAAAAAGATTTTTTTCCTTATCTTGTGTCCAGTGGCCACCGTCAGGGGGAGGGCACTGTTACAAGCTGTGGTTGCAGCTTGTTTCTGTTTTCGTGTCTGTTTGACCAATGTGTCAGGTTTTTTTTTTGTATCCCTTGTTCTGGATAGTCTGAATTTTGGGGTCTTTTGACCCCTCCTCAAGAGGGGGGTAATGTTATGAGCCACGGCTGTGGCTCATTCCTGTTTTGCATTTTGGTTCTGTATTTTATGTTATACTTCTGTTTATGTTCCCCGTGGGTATCATGGGGTGCTCGGAGCTCACCCTTAAGGAGGGGATACTGTTATGAACCACAGGTAGTGGTTCATTTCTATTTTATGTTTTTTAAGTTGTCTTGCATGCCAGGATTTCCTGTTGCTCTGTTTTAGTATGCTCTTGTCTGCTGCCGCTGGTTAGTCTGTGTAATTGCAGCTTGTTCCATGTGTTCAGCCTCACCTGGCTGCTAATTGCATCTTGTCAGCTGGAATCATGCAATAGGCCAGCTGCTCTGGATTATTAATTAGGCCTCTCTGTTATATGCTGGCTGATTGCAGTTCACAGACGCTGGTGATATTTCTGGGTTTTCAGTCTGCTTGAGTTCTGAGCTTGGTTCCTGCTAGTTCCTGAGCTTCCTGTTTGCTGTATCTGTTGCAGAGAGTGTTTCCAGTCCTGCTCTATCCGGTCGTTCCTGTCCTCAGTGGTCCAGTACTCGGAAGTTGTCATCTGTTCCTGGAGTCCTGACCGAGCACCTTTAACATCCTGTGGTGTTCGTGAGTCGCGGCGTAGCCGTGTGTTGCGGCTTGACCGCTTACTATTTATTATTTGTTATATTGAGTCTCGGAGCTTTTGCGGAGGATTCCGCTCCCACAAATCCACTCTGGTATCCAGCGGTGCTGGGTAGGAGTAACGGATTAGTGGATTTTGGTTGTCCTTTTCCCTGGCGGTTTGTCCGCACATACTTCTGGTTTGAGTTTAGTTAGCTTGTAGCCCCTGGCCTGGTTGTTTAGTCAGAGGGCCCCTTGTTATCACCCTGTCTCGGATTTCCCTTTGTCTCCCATTAAGACCTGAGGGGGCATCGGAGTTGGGCAGACATAATCCGCCCTTCAAACGCGGCTGCCATGGGCTCAAGCAACCATAGTCTCGCAGGGGATTTCTGATAACACGGGCGAGACAACGGAGTTAGGGCGCCAGGGGTTACTAGGCTTTCCTGCTCCCATAACCAGCATTCCCCTCCAGTACTCTGGCCTTTGTCATAAGATCTCCTCTGGTCAGAAGTACTGGAATCATAACAGTGGACTACCGTACTGTGTCTGCTGCTAATATAGACTGGATGATAATGAGATGAAATCAATATATATATATATATATATATATATATAATATCACTAGTACTGCAGCCGGACAGGTATATATATTTATTATGTAATGACTGATGACGGACCTGCTGGACACAGTCAGCTCAGCAGCACCGCAGACTGCTACAGTAAGCTACTATAGCAGTATGTATAAAGAAGAAAGAAAAGAAAAAAAAACACGGGTAGGTGGTATACAATATTATATACAATTATATATATATATTATATACAATTATATATATATATATATATATATATATATATATATATTCAAATAGGAATAAAGTCTCTGCGCCTTCAGTGCTTGGGTATGGAAACTTCCATCTGTGTATAACCAAAATGATATTTATATGCGTACCGGAAGTATGATCAAATTGTGCCTGTAGTGGTATCTTTAATTGGTCATCTCCCCTTGTCTTCTTACTCCATGTGTAAACGCCCTCAGCGGGGTGTTGAACCACAATTTACATAGGCAGAGAGGGAAGATGTGTCAGCAAGAATGCTCTTACTGTTATAAAGTGACTCGTGCCATAATTGTGCCAAAAAAAAATGTTTTTTATATATAAAGTGCTCTGTGCCTATAGTGTTTCTATAAACCACTATATTTCTTGTGATTTCTAATATAGATAATCAGAATCACACCCCAGTGGCTAATAAAAAAAATAATAAAATAATAAAAGGAAGGTAATGACTCACTCCTTTTAAGAATGCTGCTCCTATGAGGCGATCATTGACCTAGTCTGGTACCTCTATAGAGAAAGTTTTTTTCATGTACAGTAAGGATAACTGTGGAGAGATAACGTGTTACCCTGCAGACTGAGTAACACGATGTGTAATTACACAGATAATAACGTATACTCAGAAGATGTTCTGGTGTCCACTGTCTCCTGTGTTATTATTGCAGCACTTTACCGGTCTCTTGTTTTATTTCTGTTACTTCTATCCAGAGATGAGAGGGACTAGCTGCAGCCGGGTGGTAGGCCTGCTCTTGGTGGAAGGAGCCAGGCTGCAGCTGCTCCTGTGAAAGTTTTCTGATCTCTCTCTCACTCTCCCTTTTCCGCATTGTGGAGACAGGAGCCTGGATTATACCCTCCACACTGCAGCCTGGCTCCTTCCACCAAGAGCAGGCCTACCACCCGGCTGCAGCTAGTCCCTCTCATCTCTGGATAGAAGTAACAGAAATAAAACAAGAGACCGGTAAAGTGCTGCAATAATAACACAGGAGACAGTGGACACCAGAACATCTTCTGAGTATACGTTATTATCTGTGTAATTACACATCGTGTTACTCAGTCTGCAGGGTAACACGTTATCTCTCCACAGTTATCCTTACTGTACATGAAAAAAACTTTCTCTATAGAGGTACCAGACTAGGTCAATGATCGCCTCATAGGAGCAGCATTCTTAAAAGGAGTGAGTCATTACCTTCCTTTTATTATTTTTTTTATTAGCCACTGGGGTGTGATTCTGATTATCTATATTAGAAATCACAAGAAATATAGTGGTTTATAGAAACACTATAGGCACAGAGCACTTTATATATAAAAAAACATTTTTTTGGCACAATTATGGCACGAGTCACTTTATAACAGTAAGAGCATTCTTGCTGACACATCTTCCCTCTCTGCCTATGTAAATTGTGGTTCAACACCCCGCTGAGGGCGTTTACACATGGAGTAAGAAGACAAGGGGAGATGACCAATTAAAGATACCACTACAGGCACAATTTGATCATACTTCCGGTACGCATATAAATATCATTTTGGTTATACACAGATGGAAGTTTCCATACCCAAGCACTGAAGGCGCAGAGACTTTATTCCTATTTGAACATTTGTAATTGTGACTCAGCGAAATACGAGTCAATAAGAGAGTCTATACTGCAGCCCCTACACGTGGGAGTGCTGTTTGGAATTAACGTGAATGGTTATGCACGAATTTTTATGTATTTATTGTAAACGGTTTAGGTTTTAAGCGCTCATTATACACCTTTATTGTACATATATATATATATATATATATATATATATATATTAAACTGGTGGTCAGGTCACTGGTCACACTATCAGCAACTTGCAAGTAGTACTCCTAAGCAGACAATCACAATATATATTATACTGGTGGTCAGTGTGGTCACAATGGCAGTGTGGCACTCTGGCAGCAAAAGTGTGCACTGTACGTTATATGTACTCCTGAGTCCTGCTCTCAGACTCTAACTGCTCCCCACTGTCAGTGTCTCCCCCACAAGTCAGATAATACAGTCACACTATCTATCACTTCAGCAAGTAACTACTAGTACTCCTCCTAATGCTCCCCAAAATTACTACTGTGTCTCTCTCTGTCTCACTCTCTTCTCTATAAACGGAGAGGACGCCAGCCACGTCCTCTCCCTATGAATCTTAATGCACGTGTGAAAATGGCGGCGACGCGCGGCTCCTTATATAGAATCCGAGTCTCGCGATAGAATCCGACAGCGGGATGATGACGTTCGGGCGCGCTCGGGTTAACCGAGCAAGGCGGGAAGATCCGAGTCGCTCGGCCCCGTGTAAAAAACATGAAGTTCGGGCGGGTTCGGATTCCGAGGAACCGAACCCGCTCATCCCTAGTGTATTTTCGCTATGTAAGTGTGCGAACGCTGTTGCAGCCGACGGCACAAAAATTTTTTTTGCAGTTTCTGAGTAGCTCTGGACTTACTCAGCTGCTGCGATCACTTCAGTCTTTTTGGTCCCAGAATTGACGTCAGACACCCGCCCTGCAAACGCTTGGACATGCCTGTGTTTTTGCAAACACTATCAGAAAACGGTCAGTTGACACCCACAAATGCCCTCTTTCTGTCAATCACCTTGCGATCGGCTGTGCAAATGGATTCTTTGTTAACTCCATCGCCCAGCACCGGTCCTCTTTGTACCCGTACGATGCGCCTGCGCATTGCGGTGCATACGCATGCACAGTTTTGCAGAGATTTAACCTGATCGCAGCGCTGCAAAAAGTTGCTAGCGTGTGATCAACTCGGAATGACCCCTTATAGCTCCAGGTCCCTTCGGCCTTACTAGTGAGTACTATAAAATTCTCTCTGCAAGGATTTCTAATACTCTTCGGGGGTCTTTAAGATAAGGCTTAACTTCATCTCTGATTATTTTAAATCTGCAATTCTCAAGATTTTGCCTAAACCAGAGAAATGTTAAATTACCAGATTCATTTAGAATAGTTTCTCTTTTTAATATTGACTACAGACTACTGACAAAAGTTTTGGTGGAGAAACTTATACCACTTTCAGACTGCCAGCTTGTAACACGGGTTATTGCTCATGAGTGCGCAGTAATTGTGCGGTCTGAAAGGGCCCATGGGAAATATCCCGGGTCAAGCGACCAGGGTTGACTCTGGCTTCAACCCCGGTTGCTGTCCGGTGTGAATGGGTTGCCGGGTCGATGTGACCCATTTTCCGTTCACATCTGATGTCCAAGTGCCGCCCCCACACGCATCACTGCTGACGTCACTTACCTGGCAATATGCCAGGCTGGGGACAGCAGTGTGAAAGGGGCTCAGGTGGGTCGCACTCGGGAAGCACCCGTCTATTGCGGTCTGAAAGGGGTATTAAACAGGTGTTCCTGCTCATTGTTCATTATGATCAGACTGATTTAATGTTGGAGTAGGCACTGTGTGGTTAATATCAGAAAGGTATTTTAGATTCTTGGGATCATAATGGTGCACTCTGGTGTTCTGGATTGTTTCATAGCCACTTTTCCAGCTTTCTGTACAACCCCTAAATCACAAGTGCAGTGTAATGGTTATCTCTCTGATTCATTTTTGATAGAGAGACACCAGGTAAGGTTGACCATTGTCCCTACTGCTTTATGCAATTGCTTAGGAATCCCTGACCTTATGTTCTTATTTATAACTTCTTGAGATCGAGAATGGATCGACTGAAATAAAGTTAGCACTATTTTATCTGATGATATATGTTGCTCTTTCTATCAACCTGACTGATTACTTTTTTCTGTCAAACATGATTGATTTGATGCCAACGGATCTCAGTTTTTGAATTAATTGCAGGATATACATTTAATGAATTTCTCTCACTGACAAATATTTTTTTCAAATTACCTTTCCTCACCTATTTCCTCACAATTCAGCTAACTTCCTCTCCATTGAAATATTTAGAGATCGTTATCCCCTACACATTACATAAAAAATTTTTTAATGCTAATTTTCACCTCTTGATCACTAAAATTGACTAAAGCTGGTGTTATTGAAGGATGGAACAATCATGTTCTGTTTGTCATAAGCATACTGTAGGACAATAGCGATATGGTCAGGTTTGATGTACAGCACATCAAACTTGACAAAATCAGTAATGACCGCGGGCACCCATGGGCGCCTAGGGACGGCAGTTGTTTGGGAGAAACACTTGGATGCTTGCGTTGGTACCGTCAGCCTGAAATGTACCAGTAATTGCAAAATATTTTCACTGTACTGTACCATATGCCATCTTGAATGGAGTATAAACAGGTAGGATAGGCACATACTGCCCCCGTAAGCTGTCCTACTCAGTAAATATCTATACATAATTAAAAAAAAGAAATGACATAGTTAGTGGCTTTATTAAAATTGTTCTATTAAATTGACTATCATCTAATGAGGGCTTACATAACCAATCAATAAAAATAATAAAAATAGGGTTGCATTAATGTTGTGCCTCTAAATCCGCCCCTGTCAGTGTGTACCCAGCTTAAGTGTTGGATATCTGGAATTGTCTACACCTTTCACTTTTTGGATAGTCAACAGTATTTAAAAGTAAATCTAGCCCAAATTATGAAGGTCCCCCCATAGCAAAGTTGAACTGCCAACTATATTATCCTTTATTGCCTTGTCTGCCTATAAAAGTGAATATCAATACAAAGATCATACCTAGAAAAGTTTATGTTCTCATTCTGCCACTATTTTGTCCAGAGGTATTTTCACTGTTAATTCCGGCAGTGGCTTCATCTGGCTGGCTGGGATGGGGGGCCTTTGGGGGGGGGGGGGGGGGGGGGGTAATCTGGCTGACCACCTATGCAGCCCTGCCCTCCCTGTAAGTGACAGCTGATATCACAGAAGGGGGGGGGGGGGGTCCATCTATGCAGCCCTGCCCTACTGGTGAGTGACAGCTGATGTCACCAGAGGTGGGGCTTTCATTGGACTGTGGGGGAGATGTACTAAGCAGCGAAAAGTGTGTAGAAATGAGCCAGTGGAGAAGCTGCCCATGGCAACCAACCGGCTGCTCTGTATAATTTTATAGTATGCAAATTATAAATGTTACTTCAGTGCTGATTGGTTGCCATGGGCAACTTCTCCACTGGCTCACTTCTCCACTCTGTTCTCTGCTTAGTACATCTCTCTGCTATCGCAGTCCAGGCTGGCAGTCCCAGGGGGAGAAAACACCTCACTCTGGGACTGCCTGCCTGGTTGTGGTTAGCTGGGAGTGCTTCCATTGGGAAATCACCGCCACTTTAGGTAGCGGATTTTATGGGGGTGAGGAGGGGGGGCTGCAGTCTTAAGTAAATTCCGCCACTGATTAATACTATGCAAGATACACCCATCAACTATAACATTAAAACTATTCAAAATATTGGGTTGGGGATAAAGGGAAAAACTTCTGCACCAGTAGGTACTGTGCTATTAATACTAGACCCGGAGATGTTGTTATTAACACATGGTACAATTATTGATGTGGGGGTTGCCGCCTAAGACAACTCGTACATACAATGCAAAAAAGAGAGAGAGGACTGTCTTTTTTTCTGGCACACTGAAGAAATTGTCATAAAATATAATCTTTATTGAGTAAAGTTTACCCAAATAAGGTTATATTTTATGATAATTTCTACAGTGTGTCATCCTTTCTCTCTTTTTTTTTTTGTATTCAATAACATTAACACCTCCTGCCTAATATTTTGTACACCAAAAACAGCTTGAGGCATGGACTCCACAAGACCTCAGAAGGTGTCCTGGGGTATCTGGCACCAATACATTAGCAGCAGATCCTTTAAGTCAGTGGTTCCCAAACTGTGTGCCGTGGCTCCCTGGGGTGCCTCGGGACACTTGCAGGGGTGCCTTGGATTGGTGGTCCAGGACCAATTCAAATTATTTATGGTCAATATAATAGGCAAAACCAGTGCTGGTAGCTGTCAGTCATAAAATATGGGGACAAACAGAAGCAAATCTTGTCCCTCACCACACAATTGAGCCAAATGATGACATATAAACACAATCTATTTAATTTAATATTTCTTTCTAAATTTCTCAATGAAATTTTTGGCCTAGGGGTGCCGTGAAAATAATTCTGATACTCTAGGGTGCCGTGATTCAAAAAAGTTTGGAAACCACTGCTTTAAGTCTTGTTAGTTGCACAGTGGGGATTCCATGACTCAGACTTGTTTTTCCAGCCCATTCCACAGATGATCAATCAAATTGCGATGTAGGAGTTTAGAAGCCAAGTCAACACCTTGAATTCTTTGCAATGTCCCTCAAACCATTACTGAACTTTTATTTTGCAGTGTAGCACGGTGCATTATTCTGCTGAAAGATGCCACTTCTATCAGGGAATGCCGTTACCATGAAGGGGTGTACTTGGTCTGCAGCAATGTTTAGGTACTGTAGGTACAGAAGATCATGCAGAGGTAGATTTAAAGGTGAAGGAACCCCTAGGCAAAACTGTAACAGCATGCCCACCCCCGGACTAATTGTATTATTTTAAATGATTGGTTATAAGCCCTCATTCGACGATAGACCAATAGAAAACTAAAAAAAGCCACTAACTATAACATTTTTTATTTTTTATTATGTATACACATTTACTAAGTAGGACAGCTTACAGGGGCAGTATGTACATGTCCTACCCGTTTACACTCTTTTCAAGATGGCATATGGTACAGTAAAGTGAAAGTATTTTGCAGTTACTGGTACATTTTGGGCTGATAGTACCAACACATACATCCAAGTGCCGCCCTCATGTGCTTAATGGGAAATTCACCACTTAGTATGTGTCAAAGTAACATCCACATAAATGCCAGGACCTAAGGTTTTTCAGAAGAGCATTACCCAGTGCATCACACTGCCTTCTTCCCATAGTGCTTACTGGTGCCATCTCTTATCTACTAGGGCTGTACGGATGGTGTAATGGTTAGCATTACTGCCTCACAGCACAGAGGTCATGGGTTCGATACCCATCATGGCTCTACCTGTGTGGAGTTTGTATATATACTGGTAGGTTAATTGGCTACCAACAATATTAACCCTAGTGTGAATGTGTGTATGCGAAAGGGAATATAGATTGTAAGCTCCACTGGGGCAGGGACTGATGAGAATAGCCAACTATTCTCTGGAAAGCACTGCGGAATATGTGTGCGTTATATAAATAACTGGTAGATAAAGAATAAATAAATAATACATCCGGAAAGTATTCACAGTGCTTCACTTTTTCCACATTTTGTTATATTACAGCCTTATTCCAAAATCGAATAAGTTCCTTTTTCGCCTCAAAATTCTACATACAATGGGGGTCATTCCGGGTTGATCGCTAGCTGCCGTTGTTCGCAGCACAGCGATCAGGCTGAAAATCGGCACTTCTGCGCATGCGTATGGTGCGCACTGCGCACGCGCGACGTACTTTCACAAAAGCCGATGCAGTTTTACACAAGCTCTAGCGACGCTTTTCAGTCGCACTGCTAATCGTTGAGTGATTGACAGGAATTGGGTGTTTCTGGGTGGTAACTGACCGTTTTCAGGGAGTGTGTGTAAAAACGCAGGCGTGCCAGATAAAAACGCAGGAGTGGCTGGGGAAACAGGAGAGGGGCTGGCTGAACGCAGGGCGTGTTTGTGACGTCAAATCAGGAACTAAATAGTCTGAAGTGATCAAAAGGTAGGAGTAGGTCTGCAGCTACTCTGAAACGGCACAATCTTTTTTAGTAGCAGCGCTGCGATCCTTTCGTTCGCATTTCTGCTAAGCTAAGATACACTCCCAGAAGGTGGCAGCTTAGCATTTGCACTGCTGCTAAAAGCAGCTAGCGAGCGAACAACTTGGAAAGAGGGCCAATACCCCATAATGACAATGTGAAAAAAGTTTTTTGGAGATTTTTGCTAATTTATTACAAATAAAAAACTAAGAAAATCACATGTACATAAGTATTCACAGCCTTTGCTATGAAGCTCAAAATTGAGCTCAGGTGCATCCTGTTTCTATTGATCATCCTTGAGATGTTCCTACAGCTTAATTGGAGTCCACCTGTGGTAAATTAAGTTGATTGGACATGATTTGGAAAGACACACACCTGTTTATATAAGGTCCCACACTTGACAGTGCATGGCTGAGCACAAACCAAGCATGAAGTCAAAGGAATTGTCTTTAGACCTCCGAGACAGGATTGTCTCAAAACACAAATCTGAGGATGGGTACAGAAAAATACCTGCTGCTTTGAAGGTCCCAATGAGCACAGTGGTCTCCATCATTCATAAATGGAAGAAGTTCGGAACCACCAGGACTCTTCCTAGAGCTGGCCGGCCGACTAAACTGAGCGATTGGGGGAGAAGGACCCTAGTCAGGGAGGTGACCAAGAACCCGATGGACACTCTGTCAGAGCTACAGCATTCCTCTGTGGAGAGAGGAGAACCTTCCAGAATGACAACCATCTCTGCAGCAATCCACCAATCAGGCCTATATGATAGAGTGAATATAGGCAAATATAGTGGTGGATACTCAATTAGCTTAGTGATATCATTCAGGTGCTTGAAAGGGAGGGGTATTTCTAAGCAAGAAAAAAACACATTTTGTTTCCCCCAGCACCCTGAATGATAGCAGTAACCAGATTTAAATCACATACAGTATCTTAGAATTCAGAGATCTCTGTTACATATATCTGCCCAAATGTATGTGTAAGCCCCAAGCCGCGTCAAGGCCTCTCTGTATATAGATCGGGGGTCCCTAGCCCTATATATAGGTGCAGGGGGTGGCACCCCCCAAAAAATCAGCATAAGCCAGACAGCCCAGGGCAGCATACCAGTGAAAAAACAATAATGTTAATAGATTAGTGTTTAAGAAGCCGAAGCTATAGAGAAAGTGATACAAAAATCAGATGTAATTATAATAAGAAATAGTGTTAAAGAAATTAGTATGTGAGATAAGTGTAAAATGTAAGGGTATGCCACACTAAAGCCATCCAGCTCCGCCAAATCAGGGGCACCACATCCCACATCCCACACCTGCACAACTCCAATCTGGGTCTATGTTTATCTACCAAGGAGCCACATGATAATGGCTCCCTGCTACAATATATCTAAGCTAAGAGCTACCCACCTTGGAGAAACTCAATAATGCTCCATCTGGCATGTCAGGACCTGCATCTCCTCCTCTCTGCCTCTCACAACAGGCAAATATAGTGGTGGATGCTCAATTAGCTTAGTGATATCATTCAGGTGCTTGAAAGGGAGTGGTATTTCTAAGCAAGAAAAAAAACACATTTTGTTTTCCCCATCATCCTGAATGATAGCAGTAACCAGATTTAAATCACATACAGTATCTTAGAATTCAGAGATCTCGGTTACATACAGAGGCGTATCTAGGGTAGGGCGAGTGGGGCACGTGCCCTGGGCGCCTTGGCAGGCCCAGGAGAGGGGGGCGCCGCAGGCGGCCAGGGCATCATGCCCCACTCGCCCCTGTCAACCCGAGATGTGAGGGGAGGAGAGCGCACCGCCTCTCCCTCCCCTCACCGCCGCTGGAAGCCCTAGCAGCGCTGCCAGCAGCGGTGCTGTGTCCGCCCGGTCTCCGGCGTTAGCCAATCAGAGCTTGCGGACCGGCTCCTGATTGGCTGCCGGTCCGCGAGCTCTGATTGGCTAGCGAACCGGCGCCAGACAGCCGCCGGAGACCGGGAGCGGTGAGGGGAAGGAGAGGCGCTGCGCTGTGCTCTCCTCCCCTCACATACACAACAGGCGCCGGTGAGTGACAGAGGGGGTGGGGGTGGGGGGGCACAGTGGGGCCTGGCACTGTGGGGCATGTAACTGGCACAGTGGGGCCTGGCACTGTGGGGCATATAACTGGCACTGTGGGGCATATAACTGGCACAGTGGGGCCTGGCACTGTGGGGCATACAACTGGCACTGTGGGGCATACAACTGGCACTGTGGGGCATATAACTGGCACAGTGGGGCCTGGCACTGTGGGGCATATAACTGGCACTGTGGGGCATATAACTGGCACAGTGGGGCATGTAACTGGCACTGAGTGGGGTCTGGCACTGTGGGGCATATAACTGGCACTGTGGGGCATATAACTGGCACTGTGGGGCATGTATCTGGCACTGTGGGGCATGTATCTGGCACTGTGGGGCAATGTAACTGGCACTGTGGGGCAATGTAACTGGCACTGTGGGGCATGTATCCGGCACTGTGGGGCATATAACTGGCACAGTGGGGCCTGGCACTGTGCGGCATATAACTGGCACTGTGCGGCATATAACTGGCACTGTGCGGCATATAACTGGCACTGTGGGGCATATAACTGGCACTGAGTGGGGCCTGGCACTGTGGGGCATATAACTGGCACTGTGGGGCATGTAACTGGCACTGTGGGGCATGTAACTGGCACTGTGGGGCATGTAACTGGCACTGTGGGGCAATGTAACTGGCACTGTGGGGCAATGTAACTGGCACTGTGGGGCAATGTAACTGGCACTGTGGGGCAATGTAACTGGCACTGTGGGTCAATGTAACTGGCACTGTGGGGCATGTAACTGGCACTGTGGGACAATGTATCTGGCACTGTGGGGCAATGTATCTGGCACTGTGGGGCAATGTATCTGGCACTGTGGGGCATGTATCCGGCACTGTGGGGCAATGTAACTGGCACAGTGGGGCATGTAACTGGCACTGAGTGGGGCCTGGCACTGTGGGGCATATAACTGGCACTGTGGGGCATGTATCTGGCACTGTGGGGCAGGTAACTGGCACTGTGGGGCATGTATCTGGCAGTGAGTGGGGCAATGTATCTGGCACTGTGGGGCAATGTATCTGGCACTGTGGGGCAATGTATCTGGCACTGTGGGGCATGTATCTGGCACTGTGGGGCAATGTAACTGGCACAGTGGGGCATGTAACTGGCACTGAGTGGGGCCTGGCACTGTGGGGCATGTATCTGGCACTGTGGGGCATGTATCTGGCACTGTGGGGCATGTATCTGGCAGTGAGTGGGGCAATGTATCTGGCACTGTGGGGCAATGTATCTGGCACTGTGGGGCATGTATCTGGCACTGTGGGGCAATGTATCTGGCACTGTGGGGCAATGTATCTGGCACTGTGGGGCATGTATCTGGCACTGTGGGGCATGTATCTGGCACTGTGGGGCAATGTAACTGGCACTGTGGGCCATTTTCAGTGGCCACACCCCTTCTGGAGCGTGGCCACACCCCTTCTGGTGTGTGACCATGCCCATTTTTTCGGCCCGTGCGCCGAAGGCGCGCGCACATGCTTCTTTTTGTGTTTTTTTTGGAAGGGGGGGCGCCATTTTCCATCTTGCCCTGGGCTCCGGATACCCTAGCTACGCCTCTGGTTACATATATCTACGCAAATGTATGTGTAAGCATGGTGGTGGCAGCATTATGCTGTGGGGATGTTTTTCAGCAGCAGGAACAGGGAGACTAGTCAGGATAGAGGGAAAGATGAATGCAGCAATGTCCTGGATGAAAACCTAATCCAGAGCACTCTTGACCTCAGACTGGGTCGACGGTTCATCTTTCAGCAGGACAACGACCCCAAGCACACAGCCAAGATATCAAAGGAGTGGTGTCACAATCCTGACTGTAGGTTTTATATTTGGTGACTTACCCCTGCCATCTGTCCTGGATCCTGTGTCTTTTCACTCACGGAGTTAAACAGCTTGTCAGTTTTCCTGAGTTCTCTGCCTGAGAGGTAATAGTTAATTAGCTCCACCTGTGGTGATCTCCTGTGTGAGGCTGAATTCAGTAATCTGAAGTTCAGGCTTCAGTGTTCTCTCGGCCTGCTAGGCCTCGCTGCACTTCACAGCCTCCTCTAGAGTAGTCACATGACAGTGACTTCACCTGACCCAGAGTTGTCCAATCCTCTGCCAGCCTGAGACTCTCTACATCACCTAATCCTGCCCACCAATCATCAGGGACCAGGAAGTATAAATCAGGAGGCTGAGTTGGAATCTGGGCCAGTTCCTCATGTCACATACAGCCTTGTGTGAGTCTTATGCTGAGCTCCCTTAAGGTAACCTTTGTACCTAAGTTCCTGTGGGAACTCTGTTCCCTTGTTACCGTTTGGTTTACTCGTGTGTTGCCATTTGTTTTCATCATTTTCCCTGAGTCTCAAAGTAAAGGCACAGCTGCAATGTTTCGTCTTAAAGGCACAGTACTGAATTCCGTGTTCTCCACTGAAAACCACAGAAGTCGTGTTTCAGTTTTACTACTGTTGTAGTTGGGATCTCCAGAGCTCAGTACCTCGTGCCTCAGCATTTCCATGCTTCCAGCACCTCGTGCCTCAGCATCTCCGTGCCTCAGTACCTCCGGGCTTCCAGCACCTCCGTGCCTCAGTACCTCCGTGCCTCAGTACCTCCGGGCTTCCAGCACCTCCGTGCCTCAGTACCTCCGTGCTTCCAGCACCTCCGTGCTTCCAGCACCTCCGTGCCTCAGTACCTCCGTGCCTCAGTACCTCCGTGCCTCAGTACCTCCATGCTTCCAGCACCTCCGTGCCTCAGTACCTCCGTTCTTCCAGCACCTCCGTGCCTCAGTACCTCCGTGCCTCAGTACCTCCGTGCCTCAGTACCTCCGTTCTTCCAGCACCTCCGTGCCTCAGTACCTCCGTGCTTCCAGCACATCCGTGCCTCAGTACCTCCGTGCCTCAGTACCTCAGTACCTCCGTGCTTCCAGCACCTCCGTGCCTCAGTACCTCCGTGCCTCAGCACCTCCGTGCCTTAGTACCTCCGTGCCTCCACGCATCCCAGTGCCTCTACGCACCTCAGTGTTCCCAAGCACCTCAGTGTCCCCAAGCACCTCAGTGTCCCCAAGCACCTCAGTGTCCACAAGCACCTCAGTGTCCCCAAGCACCTCAGTGTCCCCAAGCACCTCAGTGTCCCCAAGCACCTCAGTGTCCCCAAGCACCTCAGTGTCCTCAAGCACCTCAGTGTCCTCAAGCACCTCAGTGTCCTCAAGCACCTCAGTGTCCTCAAGCACCTCAGTGTCCTCAAGCACCTCAGTGTCCTCAAGCACCTCAGTGTCCTCAAGCACCTCAGTGTCTCCAAGCACCTCAGTGTCTCCAAGTACCCCGTGCCCTTTAGCACAGTTGAACCTGGTATTCTTCACTGATTCATCAGCGCCTTTCCAGTTCTGTCTTTCAGGAGACCTTCAGCGCCCCCACGTGCTTCCTGTCTGCCGACCTAATCCTGTATGAGGAGAGCCTAGATTCGGCCATCTCTGCCGCGGTTCCTCTTCCCAGTCATCGGAAGAATACTCGAGTCCACAACATTTCCAAACCAGGTCAGTGGTAGTATTCACATAATCCTCCAGTCGCCCGCACAGACTTCACTACACCGGGTTCACAAAAACCTCAGTCATGACAGTAGGAACTGGCCACATGGACCCGGCCGAAAGTGTTTGTCTGACGCATGACCTCCTAAGCAATATTGCAGGACGCTTGGGAGGTCTGGAGTCGACTCAGCATCGATTGGCACAGTGTCTGCAGCGGAATTCGTCCTCCAGAGATTCTATGACCTTCTGCTCTAAGACTCCTGACCAACTGCAGATTTTCTACCAGATGTTACTACAGTTACAAGAACTTTTGCCTAGTATTCTCTCTGTGATGCCTGATCTCCTCAGGAATACTACCAACGTTGTTGATCCTGTTTTGTCCCATTCAGTTAATAGAGTCTCTTCCTCTGCGCAAGGGAAAGTTTTTCATCAGAGCTATCCACGGCCCAAGCTCTCTGAAGCTGAACGTCAGCGGCGTAAGGAGCTACATCTCTGTCTTTACTGTGGAAATTCTGGTCATTTTGTTAAAGACTGTATTCTTCGCAAGCCAGGTAATAGTGACAAATCTCAGTATCATAGTGCTCATGTCTACAAGTCATCCACAGTATCCGATCCATATGCTGCTGACGGGGGTATCAAGAAGGCTACTCTTCTGAGAGAGACTCAAATTTATGACTGGGGTCCGGTGGTTAAAAGACCTTATCCCAAGTTGGGTGTCCAGAGAAGAATGTTCAAGCCATTTACAGTCACAGAGGAGTCCGTGTCCACAGCCCCAGGAGGGGCGTCTTCAGAGCGTCCAGCCCCAGGAGGGGCGTCTTCAGAGCGTCCAGCCCCAGGAGGGGCGTCTTCAGAGCGTCCAGCCCCAGGAGGGGCGTCTTCAGAGCGTCCAGCCCCAGTGAGGGGTTCAGAGCGCCCAGCCCCAGAGAGTCTACAGGGTGCTGCCCAGCCAGAGATTCTACAGGGTGCTGCCCAGCCAGAGATTCTACAGGGTGCTGCCCAGCCAGAGATTCTACAGAGTGCTGCCCAGCCAGAGATTCTACAGAGTGCTGCCCAGCCAGAGATTCTACAGAGTGCTGCCCAGCCAGAGATTCTACAGAGTGCTGCCCAGCCAGAGATTCTACAGAGTGCTGCCCAGCCAGAGATTCTACAGAGTGCTGCCCAGCCAGAGATTCTACAGAGTGCTGCCCAGCCAGAGATTCTACAGAGTGCTGCCCAGCCAGAGATTCTACAGAGTGCTGCCCAGCCAGAGATTCTACAGAGTGCTGCCCAGCCAGAGATTCTACAGAGTGCTGCCCAGCCAGAGATTCTACAGAGTGCTGCCCAGCCAGAGATTCTACAGAGTGCTGCCCAGCCAGAGATTCTACAGAGTGCTGCCCAGCCAGAGAGTCTACAGAGTGCTGCCCAGCCAGAGAGTCTACAGAGTGCTGCCCAGCCAGAGAGTCTACAGAGTGCTGCCCAGCCCCGTGAAGAGGGGGCTCTTGCCTCAGCCCAGCCCCGTGAAGTGGGGGCTCTTGCCTCAGCCCAGCCCTGTGAAGAAAGGGCTCAGCCCGTCCCGGTTCCAGCCGGTCCAGCAATACTCCAGGCTCCGCCTGGTCAGTCCGTCCCGGTTCCAGCCGGTCCAGCAATACTCCAGGCCCAGCTTGGCCAGTCCGTTCTGGTTCCAGCCGGTCCATCAATACTCCAGGCTCCGCCTGGTCAGTCCGTCCCGGTTCCAGCCGGTCCAGCAATACTCCAGGACCAGCCTGGTCCGTCTCCTTTGGCTCCAGCCAATCCAAGTATCCTCGGATCCAATCCAGTCCTACTCGTCCAGCCAAAGCTTTCTTCAGTTTCATCCTCTAAGCTTTCGTCTGATGGTTTTCCACCTATTTACTTTGATGGAGATTTATTGCAATATGCCGCTCTGGTTGAACAATTTCTCTCTCGGATGGAGTCTGATCCTTCAGGTGCAGTAACTCTTTCCAACGTTACTCGATATCTGTTCCTGGCATTCAGAGGAAGAGCTTTGGAGTGGGCCAACATGCTCTTTGAGAGTAATGATCCTGTGTTCCATGACTTACAGACTTTCAGTAACGCTGTAGTTAAAGAATTTAGTCCTAAACCTTTGGAATCTGCATCAACGAAGGTCCTAAATTCTTCTGTATGAATTTCTCAAGTTCCTCTAAGATTCAAGATGGGTGTCCGGAGTCCACCCTTGAAGAGGGGGATACTGTCACAATCCTGACTGTAGGTTTTATATTTGGTGACTTACCCCTGCCATCTGTCCTGGATCCTGTGTCTTTTCACTCACGGAGTTAAACAGCTTGTCAGTTTTCCTGAGTTCTCTGCCTGAGAGGTAATAGTTAATTAGCTCCACCTGTGGTGATCTCCTGTGTGAGGCTGAATTCAGTAATCTGAAGTTCAGGCTTCAGTGTTCTCTCGGCCTGCTAGGCCTCGCTGCACTTCACAGCCTCCTCTAGAGTAGTCACATGACAGTGACTTCACCTGACCCAGAGTTGTCCAATCCTCTGCCAGCCTGAGACTCTCTACATCACCTAATCCTGCCCACCAATCATCAGGGACCAGGAAGTATAAATCAGGAGGCTGAGTTGGAATCTGGGCCAGTTCCTCATGTCACATACAGCCTTGTGTGAGTCTTATGCTGAGCTCCCTTAAGGTAACCTTTGTACCTAAGTTCCTGTGGGAACTCTGTTCCCTTGTTACCGTTTGGTTTACTCGTGTGTTGCCATTTGTTTTCATCATTTTCCCTGAGTCTCAAAGTAAAGGCACAGCTGCAATGTTTCGTCTTAAAGGCACAGTACTGAATTCCGTGTTCTCCACTGAAAACCACAGAAGTCGTGTTTCAGTTTTACTACTGTTGTAGTTGGGATCTCCAGAGCTCAGTACCTCGTGCCTCAGCATTTCCGTGCTTCCAGCACCTCGTGTCTCAGCATCTCCGTGCCTCAGTACCTCCGGGCTTCCAGCACCTCCGTGCCTCAGTACCTCCGTGCCTCAGTACCTCCGGGCTTCCAGTACCTCCGGGCTTCCAGCACCTCCGTGCCTCAGTACCTCCGTGCTTCCAGCACCTCCGTGCCTCAGTACCTCAGTGCCTCAGTACCTCCATGCCTCAGTACCTCCGTGCCTCAGTACCTCCGTGCCTCAGTACCTCCATGCTTCCAGCACCTCCGTGCCTCAGTACCTCCGTGCCTCAGTACCTCCGTTCTTCCAGCACCTCCGTGCCTCAGTACCTCCGTGCTTCCAGCACCTCCGTGCCTCAGTACCTCCGTGCCTCAGTACCTCCGTGCTTCCAGCACCTCCGTGCCTCAGTACCTCCGTGCTTCCAGCACCTCCGTGCCTCAGTACCTCCGTGCTTCCAGCACCTCCGCGCCTTAGTACCTCCGTGCCTCCACGCATCCCAGTGCCTCTACGCACCTCAGTGTTCCCAAGCACCTCAGTGTTCCCAAGCACCTCAGTGTCCCCAAGCACCTCAGTGTCCCCAAGCACCTCAGTGTCCTCAAGCACCTCAGTGTCCCCAAGCACCTCAGTGTCCTCAAGCACCTCAGTGTCCTCAAGCACCTCAGTGTCCTCAAGCACCTCAGTGTCCTCAAGCACCTCAGTGTCTCCAAGTACCCCGTGCCCTTTAGCACAGTTGAACCTGGTATTCTTCACTGATTCATCAGCGCCTTTCCAGTTCTGTCTTTCAGGAGACCTTCAGCGCCCCCACGTGCTTCCTGTCTGCCGACCTAATCCTGTATGAGGAGAGCCTAGATTCGGCCATCTCTGCCGCGGTTCCTCTTCCCAGTCATCGGAAGAATACTCGAGTCCACAACATTTCCAAACCAGGTCAGTGGTAGTATTCACATAATCCTCCAGTCGCCCGCACAGACTTCACTACACCGGGTTCACAAAAACCTCAGTCATGACAAGTGGCTTCAGAACAACTCTGTGAACGCACTTGAGTGGCCCAGCCAGAGCCAAGACTTGAATCCGATTGAACATCTCTGGAGTGATCTGAAAATGGCTGTGCACCGACGCTTCCCATCCAACCTGATGGAGCTTGAGAGGTGCTGCAAAGGGGAATGGGTGAAACTGCCCAAAGATAGGTGTGCCAAGCTTGTAGCATCATATTCAAAAAGACTTGAGGCTGTGCAAAAATCTCAAAAAAACTTTTTTCACGTCATTATGGGGTATTGTGGGTAGAAATTTGAAGGGAAAAAATTAATTTATTCCATTTTGGAATAAGGCTGTAACATAACAAAATGTGGAATAAGTGAAGCGCTGTGAATACTTTCCAGATGCACTGTAGGTAAACAATGCACACTATGTAAAATAAAACGGGATTCATCAGACGATGCCACCTTCTTCCATGGCTCTATGGTCCAGTTCACATGTGCCCATTGTAGGTGCTTTCTGTGATGAAGAAGGAGTTAGCATGGGCTCTCTGACCAGTCCACGGTTACATAGTCCCACAAGTCTTGCAAACATTTCTGTGAACCATCAGTACAGCCACATCACCATGTCGAATGGACCGCCAGAGAAATATACATGGGGACAACATTACTAAATGTAATTCCATAAATGTATGGGACAGTGCTTAACCACATCACCAACCAATCTATATGGTACACACTGGTAATAGGGGAGGACATTGTGGGAATACGAAGTACCACATAGATTGGTTGGTGATGTGGTTAAGTACTGTCCCATACATTTATTGAATTACACTTATGAGGAAATTTAAGAATTAAGAGTGAAGAGGTGGCTCCCTTATATCGGTGCTTGGTGTCGAAACATATTCTGATGGAGAATCATGAGAGAATGGAAGATGTCTGGGCAGAAAGATACCTTTCCCTTAAACAAGATGGCAGACCTGGCTTCAGCATGTAAAGCCAAGGATCCGATGTGAATTATGGATTGTCAACATAAGAAGAATACAGTAGTTATGGCATCTTACTGTTTAATTTTAAAAATCTACTCTTTGATGGAACTATTGAAATTCTCCGTAGAACGTATAGGTAACCTAAGCCGGACTGCGGAGACTATTTCCGGGAGGGATACGCAGAAGTGACGTATCGTTCCGGCTTTCACAAGAAGTAAAGTAAATATACCATGGAACGCATTGCGGAAGGGTCTTTGAAACGCAGCGTCACTTCCAGTAGTAAATATCCGGAAGTAGGATGGAATGGACTAATTACACAGCAATCAGTCAATTAAAATGGGTATATAAGACCCATCTACCTCACAGCCTATTATCCACTTCTTGAGAAAGGTCTTTCGACCGAAACATGTTGAATGGATGACAAGCTGTGACAATTGTATCCAACACCAGTGACCACATGCTGAGGAAAAGCTCTGTGCGGTGGTGCCAGGCAGGCCCGGCGCTACCCGCTCAGCGAAGGGATGCAGTGCAGGGAGGCGCTGGGACGGAGAGGCGCTTCCCCTGCTCTTTATCCCTTCCCTGCTGCGCCGTCCTGTCCCCCCTGCTGCTGGTGCAGCTGCCAGTGCTGTGTCTGTCACTGTATGACAGGCACTGGCAGCGGGCACCTGCAGCATGAAAAGCCTCCTCCCTCCCCTCACCTGTGCTGTGTGACAGCGCCGAGTACGGGACAGAAGGGGGAGTGGCTAAATGGGCCAGAAAGGGGCGGAGCTACACGGACCAGGCTGCTGTACAGAGGGAGACTGGCTGGCTTAGGTAAGTGGAGGGTGAGAGAGAAGTGTGTGTATGTGTGTGTATATGGTGGGTGTGTACAGGGCCGGTGCTAGGGTGTTCGGCGACCCCCTGCAAACTATAAATTTGCGCCCTCCCATATTCCTTTGGTGCGCGCCGGGAAAAGGGGTGTGGTCTCACAAGTAAGGGGCATGGCCACACAATAGTACCCCCATTTAAAATTACGCCACAATGTAGCACAATCTTATTAACCTTATACGTACTGCCCCACCCGTAGTAGTAGCGTCCTTATATGTAATGCACCCCAGTAATAGTAGCATCCTTATACATAATGCCCCCCAGTAGTAGTAGTGTCCTTATACATAATGCCCCCCCAGTAGTAGTAGCGTCCTTATACATAATGCCCCCCAGTAGTAGTAGCGTCCTTATACGTAGTGCACCCCCAGTAGTAGACGCGTCCTTATACGTAATACCACCCAGTAGTAGTAGCGTCCTTATACGTAGTGCACACCCAGTAGTAGAAGCGTCCTTATACGTAATTCCCCCCAGAAATAGTAGCGTCCTTATACGTAATGCCCCCCCAGTAGTAGTAGCGTCCTAATATGTAATGTCCCCCCAGTAGTAGTAGCGTCCTTATACGTAATGCCCTCCCAGTAGTAGTAGCGTTCTTATACGTAATGCGCCCCCAGTAGTAGTACCGTCCTTATACATAATGCTCCGCGCAGTAGTAGCATCCTTATACGTAATGCCCTCCCCCCAGTAGTAGCATTGTTATACGTAATGCCCTCCCAGTAATATTAGCGTCCTTATACATAATGCCCCCAAGTAGTAGTATCGTCCTTATACGTAATGCCCCCCCAGTAGTAGTAGCGTCCTTATACGTAGTGCACCCCAGTACTGGTATCGTCCTTATAAGTAATGCCCTCCCAGTAGTAGTAGCGTCCTTATACGTAATGCCCTCCCAGTAGTAGTAGCGTTCTTATACGTAATGCGCCCCCAGTAGTAGTACCGTCCTTATACATAATGCTCCGCGCAGTAGTAGCATCCTTATACGTAATGCCCTCCCCCCAGTAGTAGCATTGTTATACGTAATGCCCTCCCAGTAATAGTAGCGTCCTTATACATAATGCCCCCAAGTAGTAGTATCGTCCTTATACGTAATGCCCCCCCAGTAGTAGTAGCGTCCTTATACGTAGTGCACCCCAGTACTGGTATCGTCCTTATAAGTAATGCCCTCCCAGTAGTAGTAGTGTCCTTATACGTAGTGCACCCCAGTACTAGTATCGTCCTTATAAGTAATGCCCCCCCACAGTAGTAGTATTGTCCTTATACGTAATGCCCCCCAGTAGTAGTAGCGTCCTTATACGTAGTGCACCCCAGTACTAGTATCGTCCTTATACGTAGTGCACCCCAGTAGTAGCGTTGTTATACGTAATGCCCCCCCCAGTAGTAGTAGCGTTCTTACATGTAATGCCCCCCCAGTAGTAGCGTCGTTATACGTAATGCCCCCCCCCCGTAGTATTAGCGTTCTTACATGTAATGCCCCCCCCCCCAGTAGTAGCGTCGTTATACGTAATGCCCCCCCCCCCCGTAGTATTAGCGTTCTTACATGTAATGCCCCCCCCCCAGTAGTAGCGTCGTTATACGTAATGCCCCCCCAGTAGTAGTAGCGTTCTTACATGTAATGCCCCCCCAGTAGTAGCGTCGTTATACGTAATGCCCCCCCGTAGTATTAGCGTTCTTACATGTAATGCCCCCCCCCAGTAGTAGCGTCGTTATACGTAATGCCCCCTCAGTAGTAGCGTCCATAAAGCGCGCGCGGAGACATACCTCACACACACAATTCACACATATATACACACACATACACACCCACCATACACACACACACACACACACACACACACTTCTCTCTCACCCTCCACTTACCTAAGCCAGCCAGTCTCCCTCTGTACAGCAGCCTGGTCCGTGTAGCCCCGCCCCCTTCCGTCCCGTGTAGCCCCGCCCCCTTCTGTCCTGTACTCGGCGCTGTCACACAGCACAGGTGAGGGGAGGGAGGAGGCTTTTCATGCTGCAGGTGCCCGCTGCCAGTGCCTGTCATACAGTGACAGACACAGCACTGGCAGCTGCACCAGCAGCAGGGGGGACAGGACGGCGCAGCAGGGAAGGGATGCAGAGCAGGGGAAGCGCCTCTCCGTCCCAGCGCCTCCCTCCAGTGGCAAACGCAGGATTTGCATGGGGGGGTTTCCAGAACTGGGCGGAGCCAATCACGGGGGTGGAGACTGAGGTGACCCAGTATATGCTGGGTCCGTAAAACTAGTGTGTGTGTGTGTGTGTGTGTGTGTGTATGTATATATATATATATATATATACACATATATCTACACACACACATATATATATATATACATACATACATACATACACACACACACACACACACACACATACATACATACATACATACACACACACACACACACACACACACATACATATACACGGGTGGTCTTCAGTATGCCGGCGGTCGGGCTCCCGGCGACCAGCATACTGGCGACGGGAGCCTGACCGCTGGCATACCGACACTTATTCTCCCTCGTGGGGGTCCACGACCCCCCTGGAGGGAGAATAGAATAGTGTGGCGCGCGTAGCGAGCCCGCAAGGGGCTCATTTGCGCTCGCCACACTGTTGGTAAGCCGGCCTCCCGGCGCCGGTATGCTGGTCGCCGGGAGGCCGGCCGCCGGGAGATCGTAGTGAACCCATATACATAGCATATTAAACATGCATATATATATATATATATATATATATATATATACATACAGTACACATATATATACACATGTGTGTATATATATATATATATATATATATATCATATGTGTGTGTGTGTGTGTGTTTATATGTATGTATGTATGTATATACATGTGTATATATGTAGGCACATGGATATATATGTACTATAATTAAAATAAAGTAAACTTTTATTGCACTTGCAAGTGCCACCAGGAAGACAGCAGGCTGCAGAGGACGCTAGACAGTCATTAATGTCATTAATAATACTCATGCAGCTTAAAAAAAAAAAAAAAAAAAAAATTTTTTTTTTTTTTAGTGGAGGGGGGTTTCTGGGTACTCGGAAACCCCCCCTGGGTGCGCCGCTGCCCTGCACTGCATCCCTTCGCTGAGCGGGTAGCGCCGGGCCTGGGTGTGTATATGTGTGAATTGTGTGTGTGAGGTATGTCTGTGCGCGCGCTTTATGGACGCTACTACTGAGGGGGCATTACGTATAATGACGCTACTACTGGGGGGGGGCATTACATGTAAGAACGCTAATACTACGGGGGGGCATTACGTATAACGACGCTACTACTGGGGGGGCATTACATGTAAGAACGCTACTACTACTGGGGGGGGCATTACGTATAACGACGCTACTACTGGGGGGGGGCATTACATGTAAGAACGCTAATACTACGGGGGGGCATTACGTATAACGACGCTACTACTGGGGGGGGCATTACATGTAAGGACGCTAATACTACGGGGGGGCATTACGTATAACGACGCTACTACTGGGGGGGCATTACATGTAAGAACGCTACTACTACTGGGGGGGGCATTACGTATAACGACACTACTACTGGGGTGCACTACGTATAAGGACGATACTAGTACTGGGGTGCACTACGTATAAGGACGCTACTACTACTGGGGGGGCATTACGTATAAGGACGATACTACTACTGTGGGGGGGGCATTACTTATAAGGACGATACTAGTACTGGGGTGCACTACGTATAAGGACACTACTACTACTGGGAGGGCATTACTTATAAGGACGATACCAGTACTGGGGTGCACTACGTATAAGGACGCTACTACTACTGGGGGGGCATTACGTATAAGGACGCTACTACTACTGGGAGGGCATTACTTATAAGGACGATACCAGTACTGGGGTGCACTACGTATAAGGACGCTACTACTACTGGGGGGGCATTACGTATAAGGACGATACTACTACTTGGGGGCATTACGTATAAGGACGCTACTATTACTGGCAGGGCATTACGTATAACAATGCTACTACTGGGGGGAGGGCATTACGTATAAGGATGCTACTACTGCGCGGAGCATTATGTATAAGGACGGTACTACTACTGGGGGCGCATTACGTATAAGAACGCTACTACTACTGGGAGGGCATTACGTATAAGGACGCTACTACTACTGGGGGGACATTACATATAAGGACGCTACTACTACTGGTGGGGCATTACGTATAAGGACGCTACTACTTCTGGGGGGAATTACGTATAAGGACGCTTCTACTACTGGGGGTGCACTACGTATAAGGACGCTACTACTACTGGGGGGTATTACGTATAAGGACGCGTCTACTACTGGGGGTGCACTACGTATAAGGACGCTACTACTACTGGGGGGCATTATGTATAAGGACGCTACTACTACTGGGGGGCATTATGTATAAGGACACTACTACTACTGGGGGGCATTATGTATAAGGATGCTACTATTACTGGGGTGCATTACATATAAGGACGCTACTACTACGGGTGGGGCAGTACGTATAAGGTTAATAAGATTGTGCTACATTGTGGCGTAATTTTAAATGGGGGTACTATTGTGTGGCCATGCCCCTTACTTGTGAGACCACACCCCTTTTCCCGGCGCGCACCAAAGGAATATGGGAGGGCGCAAATTTATAGTTTGCAGGGGGGCGCCGAACACCCTAGCACCGGCCCTGGTGCCAGGTTCTCCAGACCGGGACCTAAACATCTGCTTATATAAGCTAAGCCCACTGCACCTCCTGTTTTGGGTGAGAACTCATTTCTATAAGCACAAGGCACTTTGCAGTCATATCTGCTCCTTGTATATATGTGAATACTGTTTTTATTGATATGTTTTGAGTGTAATAAAGTGCGTTTTATATTTTGCCTAAAACCACAGTTGTAAATTTGTTCATACTGTGGTTAATGAAATGGCTATATAAATAGGAATCACTTTCACTCTTGTGTTATATATGCATCGTATGCACCTAGCGTCAGTGTCTTCCACTCCATTGTTTTTCTATTGATGTTGCAAGGGATTGTGTTTGTCCCCTTTTTGTGGTGAAACAAGGCAGCCAGGTATGTTTTATTGCGCAGACTGAGTGAGGGTCTTTTTTTCTTTAAAGTAAATGTCTTAGCACTTACTGTGCTCAACAGTTATTCTGCTGCAACAACCTGCAGCCACCATCCACCATGATCTTCTGGCACAGCCATGTCCACAGTCCCTGGCACTACAAACTGCAGCCTACTCACTGGCTGCTAACAGGCATCAGTGCACCATGTACTGGGTGTATGGGATTTTTAAACTCCTCTCCTGCTTCTGACTTCCTGCTGGCTGTGGGTGAGCTGGAAAACCTGGAATTCTATTTTTCCACTTTGAGTTGTGCAGTCCATAAACCCTGGAGTTTCACACTTCTACTCCAGGTGGAGAATGTGCAGGTCTTGTTTTTCTCTCCCTTGGAGGGAGCTGATCACATGATTGATTCATATGCTCCCCCATGTTAATTGCTTGGGTGCATCACGGAGTCTTACAGCAATTTATGTTTTTACCTGATCATTTATTTTCTAACTATATAGCAACCCAATATGTCCTCCCTTGAACGTGTTATATTTTTCATAACCAGCTTGGGATGTCACATGGAAGCGAAGGGTGAGTCCTAAGATATACATTCTGGGGGCGTGAACAGTTTACCTATAAGTCAGGATTGCCATGAAGTTGTTCAAAGAAAAGATATTATCTGGTAAATCATAATTTGCTTATATATGAACCAATGCAAAATAATAACGTGATAGCGCTTTTTATTACTATACAAAAAAATTAAAGGAAAATATAATGCAAAGCATGCTTTAATAAGATGGATTAGTATTATATACACAATGGCTGTACACTTTAAATGGCAGTGAAGGACGTCTGCTTTGATCCGAGGTAGCGATAGTCTAAACAATGCTTTACAATGGATTATTCCTTTGCAGGTAAAACCTATGAAACCTGTTTATTTTTTAGGGTCAAGATCAACAGTCCAGATTGGTTGAGAAAGTGCATTGAAATTTACAATTACGGAAAAGTCCTGTGTCTGTGTTCTGTTAAGCAAGGGGTCCTTGATAATGATCGCAGTGATAGTAAGAGAAAGCTGGATCCTTGTGTGGAAGAAAAAATTGTGGTGATTCCGCACAAGGGGGGTAATTCCAAGTTGATTGCAGCAGGAATTTTGTTAGCAGTTGGGCAAAACCAGGGAGGCAGATATAACATGTGCAGAAAGAGTTAGATTTGGGTGGGTTATTTTATTTCTGTGCAGGGTAAACACTGGCTGCTTTATTTTTACACTGCAAATTAGATTGCAGATTGAACACACCACACCCAAATCTAACTCTCTCTGCACATGTTATATATGCCCCCCTGCAGTGCACATGGTTTTGCCCAACTGCTAACAAAATTCCTGCTGCAATCAACTTGGAATTACCCCCAAGATTCTGAGGATAAGTCTGAACCGTAATCCATACTACTTCAGTCATACATACCCTCCAACATTTTACACATAAAAATCGGTACAAATTAGAAAAGGGGGCAATTGGCCACGGGTAAAGGGGGCTTGGCCATGCCCCTTTTCCTATACTTTCAATGGAAGTTTGGAGAGCCAAAAATCGGTACAGACCATTAAAAAAAAGTACCGTCCCTGCCAGGGCCGGTGCTAGGGTGTTCGGCGCCCCCCTGCAAACTCTAGATTTGCGCCCTCCCATATTCGTGCCGGGAAAAGGGGTGTGGGCTCACAAGTAAGGGGCATGGCCACACAATAGTACCCCCATTTAAAATTACGCCACAATGTAGCACAATCTTATTCCTCTTATACATAATGCCCCACCCGTAGTAGTAGCGTCATATGTAATGCACCCCAGTAGTAGTAGCATCCTTATACATAATGCCCCCCAGTAGTAGTAGTATCCTTATACATAATGCCCCCCCCAGTAGTAGTAGCATCCTTATATGTAGTGCGCCCCCAGTAGTAGACGCGTCCTTATACGTAGTGCACCCCCAGTAGTAGAAGCGTCCTTATACGTAATTCCCCCCTAGTAGTAGTATCGTCCTTATACATAATGCCCCACCCCAGTAGTAGTAGCGTCATTATGCGTAATGCCCCCCTGTAGTAGTAGCGTCCTTATACGTAGTGCACCCCCAGTAGTAGAAGCGTCCTTATACGTAATTCCCCCCTAGTAGTAGTATCGTCCTTATACGTAATGGCCCCCCCAGTAGTAGCGTTGTTTCACAAAATGCCCCCCCAGTAGTAGTAGCGTCCTTACATGTAATGCCCCCCCCCCAGTAATAGCGTCATTATACGTAATGCCCCCCCAGTACTACCATCCATAAAGTGCGCGTACACAGACTTACCTCACACACACACACACACAATTCACACATATATACACACACACACACACACACACCGTATGCACACACACACCATATACACACACACACACACACCGTATGCACACACACACCATATACACACACACACACACACCGTATGCACACACACACACACACACACCATATACACACACACACACCGTATGCACACACACACCCACCATATACACACACACACACACACACACAGACACACACACACACACAGACACACACACCATATATACAAACACACACTTCTCTCTCACCCTCTACTTACCTAAGCCAGTCTCCCTCGGTACAGCAGCCTGGTCCATGTAGCCCCGCCCATTCTGGCCCGTTTAGCTCCGCCCCCTTCCGTCCCGTACACAGCCGCTGTCACACAGGTGAGGGGAGGGGAGGGAGGAGGCTTTTCACGCTGCAGGTTCCGCTGCCAGTGACTGTCACAGTCATACAGTGACAGACACAGCAGCAGCAGCAGGGGGGCCAGGACGGCGCAGCAGGGAAGGAATGCAGAGCAGGGGGAGCGCCTCTCCGTCCCAGCGCCTCCCTGCACTGCATCCCTTCGCTGAGCGGGTAGCGCCGGGCCTGGTCCCTGCTAAAAAGGTACAGTTGGAGGGTATGGTCATATGTAATGAACATGTAAATCAACCAGAAAAAAACAACAAAAAAACACTTTTGTGAGGCACTCTTAATAGTGTAAAAATTGCTCTTAAAATATCCATGGCTAAAGGGACTGCCTCCAAGTCTGTTGTCACATAGACAGCATAAACATACCTGACATGGGTGTAGAACAGCAGGGTATGGAATTCAGTCCAGCACTATTGCAGACACCTGTCAGCTTTCTGTTAAAATTGTTTCAGACACAAGAGACAGGACTCCTGATGGTGAACTAGTCGCCTGGGTGATAGGCCAGGGAGGGTGGCTACTGCTAGGGGTCCTGGATCAATGGTCTCTGGAGAATTTACACTCTGTATGCTAAGAACTGCTGTGAACTATTTTGAAAACCTGTGACTTAATGATAACTGCTAATGTTTAGTTGTAAATTGCCTGTCTCTGGAAAAGCTATAGAAAAATAAACCTGCACTTTGGAACTTTGGTGGTCATTCTGAGTTGTTCGCTCGCTAGCTGCTTTTAGCAGCATTGCAAACGCTAGGCCGCCGCCCTCTGGGAGTGTATCTTAGCTTAGCAGAATAGCGAACGAAAGATTAGCAGAACTGCTACTAAATATTTTCTTGCAGTTTCTGAGTAGCTCCAGACCTACTCCTAGATTGCGATCAGCTCGGTCCGTTTAGTTCCTGGTTTGACGTCACAAACACGCCCTGCGATCGGCCAGCCACTCCCCCGTTTCTCCAGACACTCCCACGTTTTTTCCTGACACGCCTGCGTTTTTTAGCACACTCCCGGAAAACGCTCAGTTACCACCCAGAAACGCCCCTTTCCTGTCAATCACTCACCGATGAGCAGTGCGACTGAAAAGCACTGCAAAGACAACAGCAAATCTGCTAAGTTTTTAGTTAAATAACTTAGCGCATGCGCGCTGCGTACCATGCGCATGCGCATTTAGCAACAAATCGCAGCATAGCGAAAATCGTCAACGAGCGAACAACTCGGAATGACCACCTTTATCCAGTGCATGTGATCCTTGTCACATTTGGTGCCCAAACAGGGACCCTTCTGCTGGATGTTTTAATGCAGCAAAGAGTCCTGGAAGGTAACTGGATCTATCCACAGGAGCAGTAACACGTGTTGCAGGACGCTACCCACTGTACCGCAACTTGGTGAGACTGAACCACACTGGCCACAGCTGGGTAAGTGAGCCGGGCAGGCCACCATTAAATGGCAATTGTTCACAATTTATGATTGCGTATGTGAATTAGAGGCCAAGAAAGGCTGTATAGTGTGTTTACTTATGGCAGTGTGACCAGTAGAGGCGAATCACACACAAATACAGATGTTTCAACTGGCTTGCCCGAAGATTTGGTCAAGCCTGCTAAGTTTCTTCATAAATTGAATCACTGTGTAAAATGGAGGAGTTTTGGAAGAGGTTTGCTGAGATGGCTGCTGGTCAGTAAACCCTTATACCCAGGGCCGGTTCAAGGGCGCTCTGCGCCCCGGACAGGAAAAGGGGTGTGGCCTAATACAGGGGGCGTGGTCAGTTACGCCCCCTGTACATTGTTAGCGCCGCTTGAATGCTGAGCGGTGCGCTATGACGTCATCGCGCACCGCACAGCAAAAGGTCCTCTCCACGAAGGGAAACTAGACGCTATGCGTCTAGTTTCCTTCGTGGAGAGGACCTTTGCTGTGCGGTGCGCGATGACGTCATCGCGCACCACTCAGCAAAGTTACTCTCCACAAAGGGAAACTAGACGCATAGCGTCTAGTTCCCTTCACAGGAGGCGGACGGGGACGGCAGCGGGCAGCGGAGGCGGACGGGGGACACAGCGGGCAGCAGTGGCGGATCTTGCCACGGTGCGGCGCCCTCCGGAAGGCGGCGCCCCGGGCAAAAGTCCTGCTTGCCCGTGGCAAGATCCGCTACTGCTTATACCGGGCCAGCAAACCCAGATCCAGTTGCTGCATGAGGAATTGGTAAGGAATGGTGGAATGGTGGACAGGAGTCAGAGGTGCTGCAGAAACTGACACCGTCAGATGCTATAGAAGCATTTATGTGCACCTTTGAATGCCCTGCTGCCAGGCTAAAATGTCCAGAAGGGCAATGTGTGACAAAGTTAGCTTGCTGTCTTACAGGGGAAGCTCAAAGAACCTATGTGGATTTGACTGTGGCTGAGGCCAATTCCTATCCTCTCCTAATAGAGGCTATCCTCGCCAGGGTTGGTGTGATGGCCACAGCAAAGCCCAGAAATTCCACGATTGGTGACTGAACCCCTCTGAGGCTCCAAGGGTTCAGCTGGTGAAACTGACCAGGCTAGGTAGAGCCAGCTATAGCCAGATAAGAGTACTCCTCAGCGCATAATGTAGGTTGTTGCCTTAAACCATTTCTGTGTTGGTGTTAGATCCTGCTATACAACAGTGGGCTCTTTAGGCTGATCCCCAAACATTTGGAGAGTTAGCAGTAGTGGTTAATCGGTATCTGATCCTTGGAAAAATGAATAAAACTAAACAATGGTTAGGACCAGTACCTAAGCTCAGGACTCAGGTACCGATTGTTAAAAAGGATAACTTGCCCATGGCTGTATGTTTAACTGTGGTAAACCTGGTCATGTATGCCGGGACTGCCCAGACCGGGGAGAGCCAATTGACTGTAGTGCGGGCAAAAAAGCTTGCCCTGTTGTTAACATATTTGCAGGGAATATTTCCTCAGCAGGAACCACTCTGTTCCGGGTGGTAACAACGCAGTAGAGGGCCGGGAGGTCTGGGCTTTGGTGGACACAGGTAGTGAACTATTATTGCAGCTAACCTGGTTAGAAAATGGGCTGACCAAGTTTTACCCTCATTTAAGGTACTGTGTGTCCATGGAGATGTGGTGGAATACCTTCGTGTACAAATGCGGATGCTGTTAAAAAGATGACCACTTAAGATAGTATCTGCGGTAGCTTGTAGGTCTCCCTATCCACTGATTTTGGGTCATGATTTACCGCTATAATAAGAGGTAATCACTTGGCACAGGTGCCAAAAAAGACGGGAACAGTGATGAGCCAGAGCGCTGTAACTGTAAAACCCACCTCGGCAGGTGAACAGCAAGAAGAAAGTGGTTCAGAAACTAACTGGTTACCTATCGATAAAAATGTTTCCTTACAGGACTTTTCTCGTGATCAACAGAATAAGGGAAACCTTATAAGTGCTTTTGAGAATGTGGTGATGGTAAATGGTTACATAAAAAGTGCTGTACCACCTATAGGCATACCACATTTTATGCTGAAAAATTATTTACTGTACCGGGTTGCTTATTTGCAAATGAAAAAGGTTGAATAGTTGCTAGTTCTCATAAAACATGAGCAGGCGGTCTTGAGGGCAGCTCATACGCATTTGTGGGGTAGACATTTTAGAGAGAAGAAAACTCTCCAACGAATTCAATTAAAGTTCTTTTGGCCAGGCATTTATGCCATGGTGAAAAAGTATTGCCAAGAATGCCCAGTGTGCCAGAGTAATCACACTGACCAGAGTTTAGAGCACCGAATTGGTATGGACATTGTAGGTCCAGTGGAAAAATCTGCTTGTGGGTATCGGTATATTTTATTGGCAGCTGACTACGCCACCAGGTATCTTAAGGCGATACCGCTGCAAAATATTAAATCTAACACTATCGCTCGGGAAATGGTAATGTTGTATACACGCTTGGGAATTCCAAAAGAGGTCTTGATAGACAAGCATACACCTTTTATGTCTAAAGCTGGCCATACACCTAAATATTTATTGTCAGATCTGGCTGGTTGGAATGAAAATCTGGTAATGTATGGGAGCAAATGACAATTGATCATTTGCTCCTAAACACTGAAAAATAGACAGAAATGGTCAATCAGGCAAATTGGTTAAATTCATTAGATTTACCCAATTTGTCTGAATGACTGTTTTTGTCAGTTTTATGGCATTTAGGAGCAAATGGTCAATTGTCATTTGCTTCCATACATTACCAGATTTTCATTCCAACCAGCCAGATCTGACAATAAATCTTTAGGTGTGTGGCCAGCTTAAGTTCATGAAAGACCTGTTGGGAGTTCAAAGAATTAACACCTCAGTGTAGTATCCGAAAACAGATGGGTTAGTGGAACGCTTTAACCAAATCCTTAAGCAGATGGTAAGGTGGGAGAGATTGGGACCAGGATAAGAGAGATTGGGACCAGATCTTGCCTTATGTAATGTTTGCGAGGTGCCCCAGTTATCTACAGGATTTAGCCACTTTGAGCTCCTTTATAGTAGACAACCTAGAAAAATCATAGATCTCTTAAAGGAGGGTTGGGAACAACTGTTCTTAAAGCTAAATATAGTTCAATTTGTGTCTCAACTGTATGGCTGCGTAAGTCAAATTGAGCCACTTGAAAAAGAACACAACAAACTCAGCTTGGCAATGTCAAAATCATAATTGTGATGTTACAGCTGTGAACCACTCCTTCAAACCAATGTTTTGGTTCTCACCTGTGAAAGTAAGTTGTATGCCCATTGGCAGGGTCCTTATGAGATATTAGAAGCAATAGGGCTGTTAATTATAAAGTACGCCAAGATGGTAGAAGGAAAGAGGTACAAATTTACCATGTTAATTTGTTATAGCTTTGGAAGGGAAGTACCAGTCAACCTTCTCTATTAGCTGTGAAAACTCCCGCTTGTCAGGTGCATATTGAATCTCCATTAAGGGGGTTATTCAGAGTTGTTAGCAAACCAAAAGAGTACACTAATGGGCAAAACCATGTTGCACTGCAGGTGGGGCAGATGTAACGTGCAGAGAGATTTAGATTCGGGTAAGTTATATTGTTTCTGTGCAGGGTAAATACTGGCTGCTTATTTTTACACTGCAATTTAGAATTCAGTTTGAACATAATCCCACCCAAATCTAACTCTCTATGCACATGTTACATCTGCCTCTCCTGCAATGCACATGGTTTTGCCCAATTGCTAACTTTTTCAGTTTGCTAACAACTCTGAATAACCACCTAAGTTGGAAGATTTGTATAAGATATTCCTTTTACATCTTATTGGAAATATAACTTTTCTTTTGCATAATTTAAAATCCATGCATTTATCACTGCTAGCCCACATTGCAATATTAAAAAGTGTAATTTTTACAAAATTATGGGCCTAATTCAGATTTGATCGGTGCTGCAAATTTGTTAGCAGTTGGGCAAAACCATGGCCCTCATTCCAAGTTGTTCGCTCGCTAGCTGCTTTTAGCAGCATTGCAAACGCTAGGCCGCCGCCCTCTGGGAGTGTATCTTAGTTTAGCAGAATAGCGAACGAAAGATTAGCAGCACTGCTACTAAATAATTCCTTGCAGTTTCTGAGTAGCTCCAGACCTACTCCTAGACTGCGATCACCTCAGTCCGTTTAGTTCCTGCTTTGACGTCACAAACACGCCCTACGTTCGGCCAGCCACTCCCCCGTTTATCCAGCCACTCCTGCGTTTTTACCTGGCATGCCTGCGTTTTTTAGCACACTCCCTGAAAATGCCAAGTTGCCGCCCAGAAACACCCACTTCCTGTCAATCACACTACGATCACTCGAGCGTTGAAAAAACGTCGCTCGAGCTTGTGTAAGTCTCCAAAGTTTTGTGTTAAATTACTTAGCGCATGCGCGCTGCGTACCATGTGCATGCGCATTTTCCACCTGATCGCTGCGTTGCGAAAAAACGGCAACGAGCGAACAACTCGGAATGACCACCCGTGTGCACTGCAGGGGAGGCAGATATAACATGTGCAGAGGGAGTTAGATTTGGGTGGGGTGTGTTCAATCTGAAATCTAAATTGCAGTGTAAAAATAAAGCAGCCAGTATTTACCCTGCACAGAAACAAAATAACCCACCCAAATCTAACTCTCTCTGCACATGTTATATCTGCCACACCTGCACATGGGTGGTCATTCTGACCTGATCGCTCGCTGCTGTTCTTCGCAGTGCAGCGATCAGGTCAGAACTGTGCATGCGCCTCCGCCTCAGTGTGCCCGCGCATGGCTGACAGCCGACGGCTGTCATTGCCTAGCGATCACCTCTGCCTGATTGACAGGCAGAGGCAGTCACTGGGCTGGAGGGGGTGGCACGGCGGCGTGTGGCCGCTATTTAGTAAGCGCGGTCCAGCCAACGCATGTGTCACACGTAGCCGCTGCCACCCAGGCAGCGACGAGTAGCTCCCGGCCAGCACGCAAAAGCTGCGCTGGCCGGGAGCTACGCCTGAAGTGCAAAAGCATCACCGTTGTGCGATGCTTTCGCACTTCTGTGACGGGATAGGGACTGACATGTGGGGCGGATTAGCCCTGTGCTGGGCGTCCCCCCGCATGTCTGTGTTCCTGATCGGAGCTGTGCTAAATTTAAATACATGAGTGACCCCGCTGAAGATGGGGTAGAGTTACAAGCAGCACACATAACCATGTCAACAGACATCTTACACAACTGTAACACAGCACAGCCCACTGACCAACACCTCCACACAGACCCTAGAGAGTCCCTGGAGTGACACTGAGGAGCGGACACCAGCACACAGAACACAATGTGTTGGAATATGTGTATGACCTAATAGTAGTGCAGCGGCACTACCGGTGGTGTGCTCCCCCCTGTCTATGACCCCCTGGTAGCAATCTTGTAATCTGTAACAGCGTGGGTCCTGGAGGTGCAGCGTGCATGCAGCCTTGATGATCCACAGCAGCAGGGAAATGACGCCTTCCCACCGCCGGTCCCGCTCCAGGAAGCCCCACCCCTTGCAATGGCGCGCGGTCCCAATCATAGATTATACTGGCCACGTTATAACAAATATCAGAAAATGTATTGTACAGTCCACACAGAGCCTTGAAACAGTGAGCACTGCTGGGCAACAGCCCTGAGCCAGTTTGTCCGTGGCGGGCACTGCAGCTCTGGGCCCGTGACCGCCGCGTGACTTGCCGCCAAAACTGCATCGGGGACCCACTAATTGGGACCCCGCTGTAACACTCACCGCATCTTGTAACTTCGCCATCTGTTAGAGGGTGGCGGCTAGCTGCTGGAGTGGGCACACATACTAACGATGTGTGATCAGCGCCTCAGGAGCTCAGTGTCCTGTCAGCTGGGATTACAAACCATTAACCCACAGGGGATTGGTTCGGTTCCCCTTCTAAGTCCCACGAAGCAGGTAGCCTGGCTGCCAACCAGAGCTACCTGAAAATAATAAACTGAAATAAAAACAATGGAAACTCTCTGGAGCTCCAGAGAAATGCACATGGCTTCTGGGCACATTTTTCTAAACTGAGTCTGGTAGAAGGGGCATAGAAGGGAGGAGCCAGCTCACACATACACACTAAAGGTTTTAAAGTGCCAGGCTCCAGTGGACCCAATCTATACTCCATGGTACTAAAGTACCTCAAAGCTTATCTAGAACATATACGGCACAATGAGATTATGAGTGTGGGGAAGTTTCTCCTTTGGATCCTGGGAGTCATCATAATTATTGGTTTGATATTCAGGTGTGTTCAAATTCTAACGCGGCGCAAGCACGGCACAAATTTGATGAGTCTAAGGAGCGAGGGAGCTGTTATAGCAGCAGATTTAATCTGCGATCCATCCATAGAGACAGCGTTATGATGAGGATTGCAAATGAATTTCATGGCCTGTTTCTTTCACCCGTTTTTCTTTGTCTACCCCTCTGCCCAGATACATCCAACTGGAAAAGACGTCAGCCCTACCCAAAATGTTTATGTGAATGTATTTTTATATAAGTGTCTTATCTTCATCTCTTCAACCTCCAGTTAATGGCACACATAGTCGACAGGTGATATCCACATATACTAGCACTCACATATGTTCCCCCTCCATGTATCATCAACTAAATATGCACCCCATTTGTTGGAACAAGAAGCCAAAAAGAGCTCGGCAGTGTTTGTTGACCCATTTACAGACCCTTAATACGGGATGAGAAGGATTTAATCTATACTTCGCAATACCTCGAAGCTCATCTAGAACATACACGGCACGATGATACATGCCCCTCAGACATGGATTCATGCATACATGCTTTTTACTATCCCATTAGGTCATACATTTCCCACCTACAACTCTCCCCCGATCATCCAAGCTTTTGTATATATTGTATAGGTAATATTTTTTTCCTGTTTATTGATTAGTTAGTGGCAGTTTTTTGATGACTGCCAAAGGGTGGACTGTCAAAGTCAGAAAATATTACAGTACACACATTACGTACAAACGCCACATAGATGGCCTCCGTGTGCATACGTATTCGGCCGTGTGTGCACATATTCGCAATTTGCGTATGGTCGCTCCCGCGGTCCTGCACATTTTAGAGCGTGGTATGAGTAATTACAATGGAGTTTGTACTCGCATGGAAAAGCCACAAAGACATATCATATATCTAATCCATAAATTGCATAAATCCCCCACTGTCTGCTGCCTCTTCTAAATAGCATGAAGATCGGTCCCACATAAATTAAACTCCCAGAGACTCAATTACAATGGCCTTATTTACACAAAGCTTTGAAATTCTATAAAGAAAGCAAACACCTTTGTTTACTCCTATTATTCTAGGGTAGCCTAGTTTCTATCGAAAACAATAAGTACTGGATTGTCATTGTCTTACCTGAAGACAAGACAAACAAAAAGACAATACCCAGGAACCTAGGCTGAGGAGAAACTCAATTAGCAATAGCTAACAAAAATACAAACCAGACATTTAGAAATCTGAGGTAATAACATTCATAGTCTAAACTCTTGGAGATGTATATATTTGTGTATATATATATATATATATATATATATATATATAAATAATTCCTAACAAATTGTAATAGCAGGAGTGTGTGTGTGTGTGTGTGTGTGTGTGTGTGTGTGTGTATAGATGTATATATATATATATATATATATATATATATATATGTATATCTTGAGGATGGAAATAGATAATCATATCATGTGTGGGATCATATTGTTCAGAGTCACGTAAACATTAATCTGGTGGGAATAAGAATATTATCATATATTACCACATTAAGTTATTAATAATACCAGATTTATGTATGATTATTGTGATGGGTTAAACTGGTCATGGGGCGGGAACTCAAATTCAAACAACAGAAATCACATCTCAAGTCTTAGCCATCGCCCACTTCTTGAGCTGACCAATGATCCCCGGTGCACAGGATATGTCCCACCCCCGAACCAATGGAAGAGCACACAGTGTCTATTGTATTATGTTTTGATCTACTGTATAAAGAGCCAGCTGCATGCCAGGTCACTATCACAGACTCTAAAGGTTATCTACCCAGATGACTGAGGACCAGACTGGGAAGCGCAGGCGACAAAACCAAACACGTATGTACCATTGACTGTAGCCATTATTCTATTGTATTTATTGCTTTGTTATTGTAACCCCCTTTCAGTAATAATATGTTGTGGTGTCAGAACCCGGCATTTTAAATACAAACTGGTGTCGTGTTTCCTTTCCCTGCTAAGGTATTAAAATGTATTTATAGCCACTCAGGCTGCTGCATTGTGCTAACAGCGTATAGGCCTGTGTACGCAAACTGTGTAGTCACTACGCCCTTTAGGCGTACATGCGCAGAGTGCGTACACTGTGCGACTTTGTGTACGTAAAGTTTGTGAATAACATAAAGGTGAAAGGTTAATTACCGTGGCCGCAGCGGCTCAATATTAAAGTGTGTTTAAGGTATATGCTTTTTAGTCCTGTAAGTAAACCAGCGTTTACACCAGTATTCACTAGGACATAAGAGAAAGGGTGGTCTTCTGTATACCGGCGGTCGGGCTCCCGGCGCTCAGTATACCGACGCAGGGAGCCCGACAGCCGGCATACCGACACTTATTTTCCCTCGTGGGGGTCCACGACCCCCATAGAGGGAGAATAAAATAGTGTGGCGCGCGTAGCGCGCCACCGTGCCCGTAGCGTGGCGAGCGCAGCGAGCCCGCAAGGGGCTCATGTGCGCTCGCCACACTGTCGGTAAGCCGGCGGTCGGGCTCCCGGCGCCGGTATGCTGGTCGCCGGGAGCCCGACCGCCGGCCAGCCGTAGTGAACCCAAGAGAAATAGTAAATATGCATTTTATCATGAAGTATGGCCATTTTCATAGACAAATAGAAAAATATTTAAGAACAATTGCCAACTTTTAAAAGAGGACAAAATATTTAAGGAACAATTACCAGAATGTCCTTCTTTTAGATTAGAAATGTAATTATTTTAAATGCTATAACCTTGGATATCTTTTTTTAGTTAGAAATTTATCCAATCCGATTTTGAATGTATTTACAGAGTCCGCCATTACCACCATCTCTGGCAGTGAGTTTCAAATCTTTATTGCCCTTACTGTGAAGAACCCTTTCCTACGTTGTGTACGGAATTTTCTCTCCCCTAGCCTCAGCGAGTGCTCACGTGTCTTATACAGAGTTTTATTAATAAACAAATCACCTATCGCCTTGCATTGCCCCTTTAAATATTTGAAGATATTAATGTCTCCTCTTAGACGCCTCTTTTCTAGAGTATACATATTCAACCTAGTAAAGCCGTTCTTTGTAATCTAGTGCCTCTAGCCCTTTAATCAATTTAGTAGCTCGCCTTTGAACTCTTTCGATTTTCATGATATCTCTTTTATAATGTGGTGCCCAAAATTGAACACAATATTCCAGGTGCGGATTGTCGAAGTCAAAAATATTACATAGAGAGAACATACAGACTCCACACATATGAGTCTCTAAGCTTGCAAATACGCGCAGTGAGCACAGCAATATATAGTAACATACGCATTTACACAGACATGCCACAGAGATAGATTCCACACATATTTCATACAGCACATAATTTGAACGTATCAAGCGCCAGACATCATAATGTTTTAAATGTATTTAATGGAGTAATGTCATGTATGTGTATTATTGGAGCAGAGCAAGATGGACAAGATATTTGGCGTCACAGTAACCAGATTAATGTGTAGATCAATTTGATGCCTATTAAGTTGTAGCTCATTGCAACAAGTAGATATGATTACATGTATGAAAGCTAAAGTCACTCCTATTAGAACAATGGATATTCTAAGCATGTGATGGACAGGAAACTCAGGCCAGCCCTTTTGATGTCTTCAAGGCTGAACCATGTTTGCATATGAACCGATCAGTGACTCATCATGAATGAGAAAGTTCCCTCCCCTAGACTAGTGTGTGCACTCACCCAAACTACACAGTGTATTGCTGAAGAGACACACAGAAGTCTCTGTCCTTTTTCCCCTGGGTCCTGAGCGAGATGGAGTGTTGGTAATATTTTGCTTCTGTTAGCTGGAGTTGAGAGCTAAAGATGGAGGAACTGGAGCGTAGAAAGCATTGAGCAAAATATGGTAATTGTATCGCTGGCCATGTGGCTGTATTTTGAATTAGATTGTAATAACTGCTTATTGTATAAATTGTAACCATGTATGTATGTATATATATAGATACATATTACCGGCACTCCTTAGGGTGGCTATTGCGTTTCTGTGCTGGTTGCCCTCACAAACGGAAATAGATAACTTCAAATGGTGCGGCACTCCAGACGAAAAAGATTACTCATAACGGCAGTGTTAGCAGCAACGTTTCAATGCCTTTATTGTGGCATTTTCATCAGGCTTTTAGACAAAGACATACAAAGACTCTTACCTTATATCCCCACCCGTCAGTGATTGATGCCGTTCGGGTAGCGGGACCACGCACCCGTCCCGACGGCTTCTAATGATGACGTCATCACGTCTCACGCTCTACGGCGCAGCCGGTGACCCATCGCACTGTTTCCTTAGCAACTGTAAACACATATACAAATACATACAGGGCTATAGTTGCGTGTGACATAAAAACAATCTCATATATCTAGACAGTAAAAACTGACCTATTTCATTATTAACGGTATATTACCGAGAGCGAGCAAGTAATACTAATGCAATATCAATCATAAATAGACAGCACTCCAATATAATGATTACCTGCCATATATATCGGAACCTTAATAAATTCACACTAATTACAAAATGTAACCCATATGAATTAAGGTATAATAGGGGCATATATATCTCTGTTGTAAACCTAGGCTCATTGGCTCTTAGTTAATTCTCAGTAAGATGTGCCCCTTAAGAAATTTTTTTTTAAAAAATAAGAATTATGTGCTGATGATATTGACGGATCCAGATAAATTGTATACCTAGCTATATTTTTATTATATGGCTACTGATCCACCCATTACAAAAAGTTATTGAGGCCCAAATGTTCATTGAGTCCTCTGGGTGCTAGGGTTCCCATTCGATGGATCCATCGGGATTCCATCTGTAGCAGCTTGAGGCCTCTATTGCCTCCACGTATGTTAAGGGGTACATGGTCAATCATCCTATATCGGATTGATGTTAAATTATGTCTGGCTTCCGAGAAGTGTCTAGCGACCGGTTGGTCACTACCTCCCGTAGCCAGGGCCTTCCTGATAGCGGATCTATGTGCTGTCATCCTCTCTTTAAAGCTGCGTTCTGTTTTGCCGATGTAGGATTTCCCACATGGGCAAATTATCTGGTAAACAATGTATTTAGTATTACAAGTGAGCTGGTGGCGTATATAATATTTTTTACCTGATAATGGGTGATTAAATGTGTCACCTGCCAACATAAACTGGCATGTGGTGCACGTACAACGTATACAACCAAGTTTTAATCGGGCCCCACTGAGCACTTCAACCCCCTGCTTGGGTGATATATCTGCTTTAACTAATATATCACGGAGGTTTCTACCCCTAGTGTGACAAGGCATAATTCTGGTTTCTGTCAGTGGTAGATCAGGATCTGACTGTATGATCGGCCATAATTTTTTCACTTTCTTGGTGATAATAGGGCTGGCCTGATTGTATCGGTTTACCCAAGGGAGTATCTTATTTGGTTCCCGATTTTTATCAATATTTTGTTCTGGGTATTGTAGTACTTTTTGTTTTGCTTCCAACAATACATCAATGTGATATCCCCTTGCGAGGAATTTATCGATCAATGCATTAATTTGTTGTTCTGCTAATTTACTGTCTGTAGTGATACGTTTGATTCTCAGCATTTGTGAGTAGGGTAAACCTCTCACCAATGCTCTAGGATGGGCACTGTTAAAGTGTAACAGGTTATTTCTATCAGTTTCCTTAGCATACAAACTGGTGTAGATGTTGCCCTTATCAATTCTAATAGCTACATCCAAAAAATTTACACAATCTTCTGAGATGTTATAGGTAAATTTGACCGGACCATTAGCTAAATTATAATTATCTAACACATTGATCAATTCCTGCTTTTTACCACTCCAAATAATCAACAAGTCGTCTATGAATCGCGTATAGAAAACAATCTGATTAGTAATCTGTGTACATGAAAAAAAATGCATCCTGTTCAATGCTAAACATAAACATATTGGCGTACGATGGGGCCACATTCGACCCCATCGCACAGCCAATACGCTGCAGATAAAATCTATTATCATAAATGAAAAAATTCGATGTAAGTATAAGTTGAAGTAAAAATATAGCTAGGTATACAATTTATCTGGATCCGTCAATATCATCAGCACATAATTCTTATTTTTTTTAAAAAAAATTCTTAAGGGGCACATCTTACTGAGAATTAACTAAGAGCCAATGAGCCTAGGTTTACAACAGAGATATATATGCCCCTATTATACCTTAATTCATATGGGTTACATTTTGTAATTAGTGTGAATTTATTAAGGTTCCGATATATATGGCAGGTAATCATTATATTGGAGTGCTGTCTATTTATGATTGATATTGCATTAGTATTACTTGCTCGCTCTCGGTAATATACCGTTAATAATGAAATAGGTCAGTTTTTACTGTCTAGATATATGAGATTGTTTTTATGTCACACGCAACTATAGCCCTGTATGTATTTGTATATGTGTTTACAGTTGCTAAGGAAACAGTGCGATGGGTCACCGGCTGCGCCGTAGAGTAGGTTTACCCTACTCACAAATGCTGAGAATCAAACGTATCACTACAGACAGTAAATTAGCAGAACAACAAATTAATGCATTGATCGATAAATTCCTCGCAAGGGGATATCACATTGATGTATTGTTGGAAGCAAAACAAAAAGTACTACAATACCCAGAACAAAATATTGATAAAAATCGGGAACCAAATAAGATACTCCCTTGGGTAAACCGATACAATCAGGCCAGCCCTATTATCACCAAGAAAGTGAAAAAATTATGGCCGATCATACAGTCAGATCCTGATCTACCACTGACAGAAACCAGAATTATGCCTTGTCACACTAGGGGTAGAAACCTCCGTGATATATTAGTTAAAGCAGATATATCACCCAAGCAGGGGGTTGAAGTGCTCAGTGGGGCCCGATTAAAACTTGGTTGTATACGTTGTACGTGCACCACATGCCAGTTTATGTTGGCAGGTGACACATTTAATCACCCATTATCAGGTAAAAAATATTATATACGCCACCAGCTCACTTGTAATACTAAATACATTGTTTACCAGATAATTTGCCCATGTGGGAAATCCTACATCGGCAAAACAGAACGCAGCTTTAAAGAGAGGATGACAGCACATAGATCCGCTATCAGGAAGGCCCTGGCTACGGGAGGTAGTGACCAACCGGTCGCTAGACACTTCTCGGAAGCCAGACATAATTTAACATCAATCCGATATAGGATGATTGACCATGTACCCCTTAACATACGTGGAGGCAATAGAGGCCTCAAGCTGCTACAGATGGAATCCCGATGGATCCATCGAATGGGAACCCTAGCACCCAGAGGACTCAATGAACATTTGGGCCTCAATAACTTTTTGTAATGGGTGGATCAGTAGCCATATAATAAAAATATAGCTAGGTATACAATTTATCTGGATCCGTCAATATCATCAGCACATAATTCTTATTTTTAAAAAAAAAATTTCTTAAGGGGCACATCTTACTGAGAATTAACTAAGAGCCAATGAGCCTAGGTTTACAACAGAGATATATATGCCCCTATTATACCTTAATTCATATGGGTTACATTTTGTAATTAGTGTGAATTTATTAAGGTTCCGATATATATGGCAGGTAATCATTATATTGGAGTGCTGTCTATTTATGATTGATATTGCATTAGTATTACTTGCTCGCTCTCGGTAATATACCGTTAATAATGAAATAGGTCAGTTTTTACTGTCTAGATATATGAGATTGTTTTTATGTCACACGCAACTATAGCCCTGTATGTATTTGTATATGTGTTTACAGTTGCTAAGGAAACAGTGCGATGGGTCACCGGCTGCGCCGTAGAGCGTGAGACGTGATGACGTCATCATTAGAAGCCGTCGGGACGGGTGCGTGGTCCCGCTACCCGAACGGCATCAATCACTGACGGGTGGGGATATAAGGTAGAGTCTTTGTATGTCTTTGTCTAAAAGCCTGATGAAAATGCCACAATAAAGGCATTGAAACGTTGCTGCTAACACTGCCGTTATGAGTAATCTTTTTCGTCTGGAGTGCCGCACCATTTGAAGTTATCTATTTCCGTTTGTGAGGGCAACCAGCACAGAAACGCAATAGCCACCCTAAGGAGTGCCGGTAATATGTATCTGTATTTATTGAGATCGCAGCTTGCAATCTGAATCACATGGCACCCTAAGGCTTCATTAAGTTGAATCATTCATCAGTGACTGTTTTCTTCTAAACTTGTCTTGAACTTGGTTGCTATATTGGTACACTGTTTGGACAATTTTTTTTCCCCATGGGGAGTAATCTGACAAGTACTGACCTATAAATTATTTTGGTGTAATTACTTGGAGTACATTATCCTATGAGCATTGGAAAGTGGTGGTGGACATTAATACATGTATAATATATACATACTCTGCAGACTTCTGTGATATTGATCCATAATTTTTTATCACTGTTCCCCTTGCTGGGCAACCAGCACTGTTCTCCTTGCTGGTATATATTTGGAAGTATGGTTGATGCAAATATTGAGCAACATGCAAGTGGCTTTCAGCATACAACCTATACCATTGGAGATGTGCATTCCTTTTCAGAGAGTGAAGCTGATCACATATTATATGCAGCTGAATTAGCAGAACGTTTTGAGCCCCCTCCGTTGGAGGAATTATACCGTGACCTCCTTAAATATAAAAGGAAGGAAATTGATTATTTCTACCATGGCCTCACTTTAAGTGAGTATTACAGGGCTAAAAAAATACCGCGTGGGTTAAGAGTAAAGAACTGCCCTACCATAGGGCGACATGACGGAGCATTTTGTAAAAAATGGGTGGCCACGCTCAACAAATGCTCATTTGATCTCATGCTGCTAATTATAGAACACTCAACAAAGGAAGTAAACTTATTAAAGGATAAGATCAAAGCATTTGAGGCTATACACAAAGAGAGCCTTGAAAAGGATACCAATACCAACTGGTATGACAAATTAAATGGACAACTTCAAACGTACAAACGAGATCTTGTGAAGTTTAAAAAGGAGAAAAGAGATAAAGTGGATGCTGACTATGAATTTAATTCAGTGTACCAATGGACCAGCAATAAGGAAAGAAGTGACCAAAGGAGACCATTTTTTCGGAGGAACAGATCTAAATTTGTACAAGACACCGATTCATCAACTGAGAGGGTCTCCTCTCTAAGTGAGAATGAAAATACACATGGCAATGAGGGAGCGACACACCCTTTAGGGGTGACTACAAGGGCAGAAGTAAAAGGCAGAGGACGTGCACGAGGAGGGGAGGCCAAACAAAAAGGAAGGGGACGTGGAAGAAAACCACCAGTACCCAAACGAACTTAATAGTCAATTTATCATCTTATACTCTCAATAAAATTGAGAATGATGTATTAGCACGTGGCTTATCATTTGTACCATCGGTTCCATTTGACCATTTCCAATGGCTGATTGAACAACAAGCCCTCCACCGTCAATTAAAATTAAAAGAATTTTTCTCTAAAAACATCTCAACGGCTGAAAAAACCCCTACCGACATTCCGCCACAGTTACGTAAAGTGCTACCACGCTCCACGTTTGAACCGCAATCATTTAATGCTAGTATCAAGACATTCATGCGACTCATGGATACAGATGTGCAGGCAACGGTCAATACCTTGCCACCCATGAGACATAATCTGAGCAAACAAGAACATACAGCATTGAAAAAGTTATCCCAAAATCAACAATTGGTCTTTCGTCCCGCGGATAAGGGCGGTGCCCTTGTAATACAGGACTTACACAATTACAAGGCAGATATCCAAAAACAGTTGGAAGATCATCAGACATATCAATTACTATCTGGTGACCCTACAATGAAAGTTAAAAGAGAATTACAAATGATTCTCAAAACCGCTGTGGATAAGGAATTGGTCACGCAAGATATAGCTAAGGCACTTGTTCCTGAATTCCCGGTGGTGCCCCTCTTATACACAACACCAAAAATACATAAGTCCATGACAAAGCCCCCCGGGCGCCCCATCATATCCGCAAGAGGATCATTACTGCAGAATACATCAATATACCTGGATGCCTTGTTCCAACCGGCAATAAGAGCACATCCACGGTATCTATTGGACACCCCATCTCTCCTATCGAAACTAAGAGAATTACCTGTGCTGCAAGGAGAAATATGGTTATGCAGCATTGACGTTAAGAGCTTATATACTGTAATACCACATGATATGGGGCTGCAATGCACATATAGGTTCTTGAAAGATAATGTGAATTATATGGGACCGGATTTGGGTCTTGTGATGGAGTTACTTCAACTTATACTTACATCGAATTTTTTCATTTATGATAATAGATTTTATCTGCAGCGTATTGGCTGTGCGATGGGGTCGAATGTGGCCCCATCGTACGCCAATATGTTTATGTTTAGCATTGAACAGGATGCATTTTTTTCATGTACACAGATTACTAATCAGATTGTTTTCTATACGCGATTCATAGACGACTTGTTGATTATTTGGAGTGGTAAAAAGCAGGAATTGATCAATGTGTTAGATAATTATAATTTAGCTAATGGTCCGGTCAAATTTACCTATAACATCTCAGAAGATTGTGTAAATTTTTTGGATGTAGCTATTAGAATTGATAAGGGCAACATCTACACCAGTTTGTATGCTAAGGAAACTGATAGAAATAACCTGTTACACTTTAACAGTGCCCATCCTAGAGCATTGGTGAGAGGTTTACCCTACTCACAAATGCTGAGAATCAAACGTATCACTACAGACAGTAAATTAGCAGAACAACAAATTAATGCATTGATCGATAAATTCCTCGCAAGGGGATATCACATTGATGTATTGTTGGAAGCAAAACAAAAAGTACTACAATACCCAGAACAAAATATTGATAAAAATCGGGAACCAAATAAGATACTCCCTTGGGTAAACCGATACAATCAGGCCAGCCCTATTATCACCAAGAAAGTGAAAAAATTATGGCCGATCATACAGTCAGATCCTGATCTACCACTGACAGAAACCAGAATTATGCCTGGTCACACTAGGGGTAGAAACCTCCGTGATATATTAGTTAAAGCAGATATATCACCCAAGCAGGGGGTTGAAGTGCTCAGTGGGGCCCGATTAAAACTTGGTTGTATACGTTGTACGTGCACCACATGCCAGTTTATGTTGGCAGGTGACACATTTAATCACCCATTATCAGGTAAAAAATATTATATACGCCACCAGCTCACTTGTAATACTAAATACATTGTTTACCAGATAATTTGCCCATGTGGGAAATCCTACATCGGCAAAACAGAACGCAGCTTTAAAGAGAGGATGACAGCACATAGATCCGCTATCAGGAAGGCCCTGGCTACGGGAGGTAGTGACCAACCGGTCGCTAGACACTTCTCGGAAGCCAGACATAATTTAACATCAATCCGATATAGGATGATTGACCATGTACCCCTTAACATACGTGGAGGCAATAGAGGCCTCAAGCTGCTACAGATGGAATCCCGATGGATCCATCGAATGGGAACCCTAGCACCCAGAGGACTCAATGAACATTTGGGCCTCAATAACTTTTTGTAATGGGTGGATCAGTAGCCATATATAATAAAAATATAGCTAGGTATACAATTTATCTGGATCCGTCAATATCATCAGCACATAATTCTTATTTTTTTAAAAAAAATTTCTTAAGGGGCACATCTTACTGAGAATTAACTAAGAGCCAATGAGCCTAGGTTTACAACAGAGATATATATGCCCCTATTATACCTTAATTCATATGGGTTACATTTTGTAATTAGTGTGAATTTATTAAGGTTCCGATATATATGGCAGGTAATCATTATATTGGAGTGCTGTCTATTTATGATTGATATTGCATTAGTATTACTTGCTCGCTCTCGGTAATATACCGTTAATAATGAAATAGGTCAGTTTTTACTGTCTAGATATATGAGATTGTTTTTATGTCACACGCAACTATAGCCCTGTATGTATTTGTATATGTGTTTACAGTTGCTAAGGAAACAGTGCGATGGGTCACCGGCTGCGCCGTAGAGCGTGAGACGTGATGACGTCATCATTAGAAGCCGTCGGGACGGGTGCGTGGTCCCGCTACCCGAACGGCATCAATCACTGACGGGTGGGGATATAAGGTAAGAGTCTTTGTATGTCTTTGTCTAAAAGCCTGATGAAAATGCCACAATAAAGGCATTGAAACGTTGCTGCTAACACTGCCGTTATGAGTAATCTTTTTCGTCTGGAGTGCCGCACCATTTGAAGTTATGTGTATATATATATATATATATATATATATACTGTACATTTTGATATATTGAATACATATCCTTTTAATAACAAATATATACATCGATGAGCTTTGGAACTCAGACAATGGCCCTCATTCCAAGTTGATCGGTCGCAAGGCGAATTTAGCAGAGTTACACACGCTAAGCCGCCGCCTACTGGGAGTGAATCTTAGCTTCTTAAAATTGCGACCGATGTATTCGCAATATTGCGATTACTAACTACTTAGCAGTTTCAGAGTAGCTTCAGACTTACTCTGCCTGTGCGATCAGTTCAGTGCTTGTCGTTCCTGGTTGACGTCACAAACACACCCAGCGTTCGCCCAGGCACTCCCACCGTTTCTCCGGCCACTCCTGCGTTTTTTCCGGAAACGGTAGCGTTTTCAGCCACACGCCCCTGAAACGCCGTGTTTCCGCCCAGTAACACCCATTTCCTGTCAATCACATTACGATCGCCGGAGCGATGAAAAAGCCGTGAGTAAAATTACTTTCTACATAGCAAAGTTACTTGGCGCAGTCGCAGTGCGAACATTGCGCATGCGTACTAAGCGGATTTTCATTGCGATGCGATGAAAAATACCGAGCGAACAACTCGGAATGAGGGCCAATGTGTGCGTGTATTTTTTTCTCTTAAGGGATGTAGTGTTTTGCGACGTACAGTGCACTTTTATCGTATATGGTAATAATATGCGCCTGGCGTCCACAGTATATATTAGAGCGGGCATTTTAAATATTTGTTAGAAAGCAATTTGGTATTTACAGGATGTACCAATGATTTGTACAGTGGCAGGAGTACATCGTCCCTTGTCTCAATTCCCTGTTTTATGCACGCTTGGACCTTACTTGCCTTCTTTGCTGCATTTTGACTTTGTGTGCTGTTATTAAGCTTATTATCTATGAGTACCCCTAAATCTTTTTCCACTAATATTACCCCCAGATTTCCCCCACTTAATGTGTAGGATGCAAGTTTGTTTTTTGTCCCAAAATGCATAACTTTGCATTTTTATATATTAAACCTCATTCTCCACTTTGATGCCCAGATTTCAAGTTTAAATTAATCATTCTGTAGAGACTCCACATCGATGTGGAAACTGTTTACCATGTAAGACTACATGCAATAAGAATAACAATACATAAAGATAAGAATTTAAGGTAAATGGGAAAATTAATCACTTTTTAACTTGTGATTCTAGGAATGTAGTGTATGCCCTAAATTGTGAATGTGGCCTAGTATACGTGGGAAAAACAACAAGACCACTAAAAACATGTATATCTGAGCACATCTATAATGTAAGAAAGGTTCCTTTGATGCAATCAGTCTCCGCTCATTTTAAAGATAAACACAAATAATAGGATTTTAATTACCTACCGGTAAATCCTTTCCTCCTAGTCCGTAGAGGATACTGGGGTTCCTTTTAGGTATAGACGGGTCCACTAAGAGCCATGGGCACTTTAAGAATTTGATAGTGTGGGCTGGCTCCTCCCTCTATGCCCCTCCTACCAGACTCAGTCTAGGAAACTGTGCCCAAGGAGACGGACATACTTTCAGAGAATGATATAAAGGATAGTGGTGAGATTCCGAACCAGCACACACAAACCAGAGGAAAGCTATGCTAACCCAACTTTAAACAGGAACAGCAACACCTGAACCAACAATATTTAACCAAGTAACAGTGCAGGAAGAACGAAGCACCGGGCGGGCTCCCAGTATCCTCTACGGACTAGGAGAAAAGGATGTACCGGAAGGTAATTAAAATCCTATTTTCTTTTAAGTCCTAGAGGATGCTGGGGTTCCATTTAGTACCATGGGGATGTACCAAAGCTCCCAAACTGGGTGGGAGAGTGCTGAGGTTCCTGTAGAACTGATCGACCATAGTGAAGGTCCTCAGAGGCCCAAGTATCGAACTTAGAACTTAACAAACATGTTCGAACCAGACCAAGTAGCCGCTAGGCATAGCTGTAAAGCCGAGACACCCCGGGCAGCTGCCCATGTAGAACCCACCAACCTAGTAGAGTGGGCCTGTACAGATTTTGGAACCGGCAAACCTGCTGTAGAATAAGCATGCTGGATAGTGAGCCTGATCCAGTGTGTAATTTTCTGCTTTGAAGCAGGACACCCAATTTTATTGGGATCATAGATAACGAACAGCAAGTCAGATTTAGTGTGACGAGCTGTCCCCTTTACGTATACCTTCAAAGCCCTCACAACATCCAAAGACTTTGAAGTAGCAGAGGTGTCGGTGACAACCGGAACCACAATAGGTTGGTTGATGTGAAATGCAGACATCACTTTAGGAAGAAACTGCTGACGAGTTCTGAGTTCAGCTGTGTCCTCATGGAAAATTAAATATGGGCTCTTGTGAGACAAAGCCCCCAGCTCCGACACACGTCTTGCTGAAGCCAAGGCACACCAGTGTGACGGGCTAACACGTAAGATATTTTATGTCCACCTCCTGTAACGGTTCAAACCAGTCTAATTGGACAGAGGTATTGTTTCTGCAGGCAAAGGGAATAGGAAGCATATCCACAGCAACAGAAGATAATTCAGATCAAAACCAAATAAAAATAGGCAGAGAGAAGAACATAGCTAGGAACAGAAAAAGCACAAACAAAACTCTAAAAGCTATGTGTGCAAATGCTAGGAGCTTAGGAAATAAAATCCCAGAACTAACTGCAATAATGACAAGGGATGATCTAGACATTGTGGCAATTACAGAGTCATGGTACAATGAAAATCATGACTGGGACATAGCTATACCGGGATATACTTTATTTAGGAAGGACAGAATTGGAAAAATCGGAGGAGGGTTAGCAATGTATGTAAAAAATGCCATAAATACTACATTAATAAAAAGTATTGAAGAAAAAACTGAGGCCCTTTGGGTGACCATGGAAACAGGGGAAAAGTTGATTATTCGTATTGGCGTGATATACAGGCCACCAGGTCAGGAAGAGGAACTTGACAAGAACCTATTGCAGGACATAACTAAAATGGCATTAAAAGGAGAGGTAATAATCATGGGAGACTTTAATCTTCCTGATGTAAACTGGGAGGTGTCTGTTGCTAGTTCCACTAGAAGTAGGAACATTTTAAATTCCCTTCAGGGAGCATCCCTCCACCAATTGGTGAGGGAGCCCACTCGGAAAGATGCAATATTAGACTTAATACTTACAAATGGAGACAGATTATCGGACGTAAAAGTGGGTGAAAACCTGGGATCCAGTGATCATCAAGCAGTATGGTTCAGCATTAAGACAGAGACTGACTCGTCCCATACAAAAACAAAGGTGTTGGATTTTAGGAAGGCTGATTTTGTAGGGATGGGAAAATGTGTAAGCGATTCTTTGGCAGAGTGGAGGAACTTGGAAACAGTGCAGGAGAGGTGGGAAACATTAAAATGTGCAATATTGAAGGCAACAGACCTTTGTATCAAAACTGTTAGGAAAAACACAAGGAAAAGGAAGCCAGTGTGGTTTGTAAAAGAAGTAGCAAATATTGTGAGAGCAAAAAAGATGGCTTTTAGGAAATATAAGCAGACACAAAATAATGAAGACAAAAAGATATATCTTGTTAGACAGAAGGAGACAAAGAAGGTAATCAGATGTGCAAAGGCACAAGCTGAGGAGAAAATGGCCCAGTCAGTGGGTAAAGGAGGCAAAACTTTTTTTAGGTATATACGCGAAAGGAGAAAAACAAAAGGCAGAATTATAAAACTAAAGACGGACACTGGGAGTCTTGTTGAAGGAGACAATTTAATAGCAGATCATCTTAATGATTATTTTTGCTCAGTATTTACTACTGAAAGAGAGGGGAAGGGGCCACAGTTAAGTTGCAGGGATATTCAGGAAAATGAAACAAGTACATTTACAGAGGAGAAGGTCGTAACAGAACTCTCAAAGCTGAAAGTGGACAAATCTAAGGGGCCAGATGGGATACATCCAAGGATACTAAAAGAACTTAAAGAGGTGCTGGTAGCACCATTGACAGAATTATTCAACCAGTCATTAGCTACAGGAGTAATTCCAGGGGACTGGAAAAGAGCAAACGTAGTCCCACTGCACAAAAGTGGAAGCAAGGAAGAGGCAAACAACTACAGACCAGTGAGTCTTACATCAGTAGTAGGGAAATTGATGGAAACACTCTTAAAAGAAAGAGTTGTAGATTATCTCAAATCCGGCAATTTACTGGATCCCAAACAGCATGGATTCACTGGGGGGAGATCATGTCAAACAAATCTTATTGACTTTTTTGATTGTGTGACTAAAGTGATGGATAAAGGTGGAGCCATGGATATAGCTTATCTAGACTTTAGTAAGGCTTTTGACACAGTTCCACATCGCAGACTGCTAAATAAACTTGAAAGTTTGGGATTGGATATTAGGATTATTGAATGGATAAAATCTTGGTTGAAGGATAGAAAACAGAGAGTTGTGGTAAATGGAGTGCATTCACAGGAGGGAAATGTTACCAGTGGAGTACCCCAGGGATCTGTACTTGGACCAGTGCTTTTTAATATCTTTATTGGTGACATTGCAAATGGCATTAAAGGGAAAGTATGCCTTTTTGCAGATGACACAAAGGTATGCAACAGGGTAGACACACCAGGTGGGGTAAAACAAATGATTGAGGATCTAGGTAGACTAGAGGAATGGTCAAGAGTCTGGCAATTACAGTTTAATGCCAAAAAATGCATACTGAGGAGGAAAGGGATCTAGGAGTCACTATTTCAGATGACTTAAAGGCAGGTAAGCAATGTAACAAGGCAATGAGGAAGGCTAGTCAGATGCTTGGCTGCATTGGGAGAGGAATCAGCAGCAGAAAGAAAGAAGTAATAATGCCACTGTATAGGTCATTGGTACGGCCTCATCTAGAATACTGTATTCAGTTCTGGAGGCCATATCTTCAAAAGGATATTAATACATTAGAAACTGTACAAAGGAGGGCAACTAAAATGGTGCATGGCCTACATCACAAAACATACCCAGAAAGACTAAGAAATCTCAATATGTATAGTTTGGAGCAGAGAAGGAAAAGGGGGGACATGATAGAAACTTTCAAATATATCAAGGGTTTTAACAAAGTCCAGGAGGGAAACATTCTCCAAATGAAGAGAAGCAATAGGACACGAGGACATGCACTGAGACTGGAGGGGGGGAGGTTCAGGGGAAATTTGCGGAAAAATTATTTCACAGAAAGGGTAGTGGACAAGTGGAATAGCCTCCCATCAGAGGTGGTAGAGGCTAAGACAGTAGAGCAATTTAAACATGCATGGGATAGACATAAGGATATCCTTACAAAGAAATAAGGATCAAATAAGGTTAGAGATAAAAATAATAAAAAAAAAAAAAAAAAGGGGGCAGACTAGATGGGCCAAGTGGTTCTTATCTGCCGACAAATTCTATGTTTCTATGGAGGAACTGCAGCACCAAATTGAGATCTCAAGGTGCTGTAGGAGGCACAAAGGGAGGTTGGATGTGCAGAACAACTCTCAAGAACGTCTGGACCTCAGGGAGAGAAGCCAATTGTTTTTGAAAGAAAATGGACAAGGCCGAAATCTGGACTTTTATGGAGAAAAAGCAGGAAACGTCCCAGATGAAATTCCACCGCAGAAAAATTTCTGCTCTCACACCAAGAGACGAATCTCTTCCAAATACGGTGGTAATGTTTAGACGTTACCCCCTTCCTGGCTTGGATCATAGTCAGGATAACTTTGTTAGGGATCCCTCCTCTGGCTAGAATCAGCCGTTCAACTTCCATGCCGTCAAACGTAGCCACGGTAAGTCCTGATAGATGAACGGGCCCTGTTGCAGAAGATACTCGTGAAGAGGTAGAGGCCATGGATCGTCGAGGAGCATCTCCAGAAGTTCCGTGTACCAGGCCCTTCTTGGCCAGTCTGGAGCAATGAGTATTGCTTGAACCTTTTCCCTTTTTATTCTTTTTATAATTCTTGGGATCAGAGGAAGTGGAGGAAACACGTACACCATCTGATAGACCCATGGAGTCGGCAGAGCATCTACCGCCACTGCCTGTGGGTCTCTCGACCTGGAACACACCAAGAGACGAATCTCTTCCAAATACGGTGGTAATGTTTAGACGTTACCCCCTTCCTGGCTTGGATCATACTCAGGATAACTTTGTTAGGGATCCCTCCTCTGGCTAGAATCAGCCGTTCAACTTCCATGCCGTCAAACGTAGCCACGGTAAGTCCTGACAGATGAACGGGCCCTGTTGCAGAAGATCCTCGCGAAGAGGTAGAGGCCATGGATCGTCAAGGAGCATCTCCAGAAGTTCCGCGTACCAGGCCCTTCTTGGCCAGTCTGGAGCAATAAGTATTGCTTGAACCTTTTCCCTTTTTATTCTTTTTAGAATTCTTGGGATCAGAGGAAGTGGAGGAAACACGTACACCATCTGATAGACCCATGGAGTCGGCAGAGCGTCTACCGCCACTGCCTGTGGGTCTCTCGACCTGGAACAGTACCACTTGAGCTTCTTGTTGAGACGAGAGGCCATCATGTCGATTTGTGGATATCCCCATCGACGTGTCAAGCACCTGAACACTTCCAGGTGAAGGCCCCACTCCCTCGGGTGTAGGTCGTGTCTGCTAAGGAAGTCTGCTTCCCAGTTGTCTACTCCAGGAATGAAGACCGCTGACAATGCCACAGCGTTTTTTTCTGCCCAGAGGAGAATTCTTGACACCTTTGACATTGCTGCTCTGCTTTTCGTTCCACCCTGTCGGTTTATGTACGTCACTGTCGTCACATTGTCCGACTGGACCTGAATGGCCCGATCTTGAAGAAGATATGAGGCCCGCAGAAGGGCGTTGTATATGGCCCTGAGTTCCAGAATTTTGATTGGAAGAATTACTTCCTGACTTGACCATCTTCCTTGAAACTGCACCCCCTGGGTGACTGCTCCCCAACCTCTGAGGCTTGCGTCTGTGGTTAACAGGATCCAATCCTGAATTCCGAACCTCCGACCCTCTATGAGGTGAGAAATCTGTAGCCACCACAGAAGGGAGATCCTGGCTTTTGGCGACAGACGGATCCTCTGGTGCATGTGAAGATGCGATCTGGACAATTTGTCCAACAGATCAAGCTGGAAGGGTCTTGCATGAAACCTTCCGTATTGAAGCGCCTCGTAAGAGGCCACAACTTTTCCCAGAAGGCGAATGCATAGATGCACCGATATCCGGGTTGGCTTCAGGACATCCCAAACCATCGACTGGATTACCAATGCCTTTTCCAACGGAAGGAACACTTTCTGCGACTCCGTGTCCAGTATCATTCTCAGGAATGGGAGCCTCAGTGTTGGCTCTAGGTGAGATTTCGGAAGGTTCAGAATGCACCCGTGATCCTGGAGAAGTTTGGTTGAGAGACCAATGCTGTCCAGCAACCTCTCCCTGGACGTTGCCTTTATCAGAAGATCGTCCAGGTACGGAATTATATTCACTCCCTGTTTGCGGAGTATAAACATCATCTCTGCCATCACTTTGGTGAATACCCTCGGTGCCGTGCAGAGACCAAATGGCAGGGCCTGGAACTGGTAGTGACAGTCCTGCAGTGCAAACCATAGATAAGCCTAATGAGGCGTCCAGATCGGAATGTGAAGGTACGCATCCTTGATATCCAGAGACACTAGGAATTCCCCTTCCTCCAGACCTGAGATCACCGCTCTCAGAGACTCCATCTTGAACTTGAATACTCTTAAGAATGGGTTCAAGGACTTGAGGTTCAGAATCGTCCGTACCGAACGGTCTGGTTTCGGTACTACAAACAAGTTGGAATAGTACCCCTTGTTGTGAAGATGAGGTGGAACTGGAACAATGACTTGAGTCTGTACCAGTTTTTGATGGCATGCTGTAAAGTTATACTTGCCTCTTGTGAAGCTGGTAAGCCTGATTTGAAGAATCTGTGAGGTGGGAGCTCTTGGAACTCCAGTCTGTAGCCCTGGGAAGTAAAATCTATGACCCAGGGATCCCGGCACGAATTTGACCAGATGTGACTGAAGAATTTTAGTCGGGCTCCCACCTGACAGCCCTCCAGGCATCGCGGTCCACTGTCATGCTGAATGCTTTGAGGAAGCAGAGCCTGAGCTCTGTTCCTGTGCACCTGCACTTGCTGGTTTGCGTGGTTTACCTCATGTCTCTGGAGGCCGTAGAAGCACCTCTGGATTTGTCCTTAAACCTGGCCATCCGGAAGAACTGTAAATTTGAAGCTGAATAAACTTTCCTGGCTGGGGGAGCTGCGGAAGGAAGATACGTAGACTTACCCACAGTAGCTTTGGAGATCCATTTGTCTAGTTCATCTCCAAACAATGCCTCTCCTGTGAATGGTAGGTCTTCGACGCCTTTCCTGGAGTCCACATCAGCAGTCCACTGGCGTAGCCACAAGCACCTGCGTGCTGACACTGCCATAGCGGTTGTGCGTGCATTAAGCAAACCTATCTCTTTTATGGCTTCCACCATAAAGTTTGCAGAGTCCTGTATGTGCTGCAGGAGTAAAACAACATCCCCCCTAGACAAGGAATCTAACCCCTCAATTAGGTTACCTGACCATTTAGCAGTGGCTTTTGTGATCCACGCACATGCAATAGTGGGTCTCTGGGCCACCCCAGCCACTGTGTATAATGATTTGAGTGTAGTCTTAATTTTACGATCAGCCGTGTCTTTTAGGGAGGCTGCACCAAGAACAGGCAATACATTTTTTCGTGACAGCCTACAGACTGATGCATCCACTATCAGTGGATTTTCCCATTTTTTCCTATCCTCCAAAGGAAATGGAAAAGATGAGCGCAACCTTTTAGGGATTTGAAATGTCTTATCAGGATTAACCCACGGTTCTTCAAACAGGGTATTCAATTCCTTTGACGCAGGAAAAGTGACTGAGGACTTCTTTTTTACATTAAAATAAGATTCCTCACACTCCTCTGACACCTTATCAGGAATTTGCAGAACATCTCTGATAGCCTCTATTAGAGCCTCTGATCCCTGTGACAGAGTAGTATCCTCCCCTCCAAATCCACCTCGCCCTCCTCCATGTCTGACCCCTCAGCGTCAGAGTGAGACTGCAGGATATGGGCCAGAGATATCGTTTTTGCGGACAAATGGGAGGGGATTGAGACACCGGTTTGGGGACTGAGTTTCTATTCATACACTCATTCACAGTCTGTCTTAAGTATTGCGTCTTTCTCATTGCGGGATAATTTTGTAGAAATATTGGATATCATTTTCTTAATGGAATTAACCCACTCCGGTTCAGACCTGCTATTCTGGGAAGGTGCACTGCCCTGAGTACCCAGTAGTGAGCCCCCTGGTGAAGAGGAACACTCCGCTGTACAAGAAACACACTCTTTGCCTGACATAATGTAAATGTGACAGCACACACACACACACACACACACACACACACACACACACACACACACACACACACACACACGAAAAGGTTAAGCACAATTAACCCACAAAGAGCCCTTCAGGGAGCCACAGAGTTATTTGGAGCCAGCCCCCGCCGGTCACAGACTAAGTACCCTGATAGGGGACTTAGAACACTAATAATCAGTCCCCCCCTGCTATGACCCCCTGGTACCTCTGAGGTAATCTGGAGTCTCTCCGGAGGAGCTGCGCGTCTCTGTCAGTCAGTGTCTGTGTCCACTGCAGAGGGAAAATGGCGCAGGTGAGCTGCTGGATCCGCTCATAGTGAAGGCCCCGCCCCTTCAATTGCACGCGGTCTTCCCGCTTATTTTATACTGGCTGAGGTAATCTGCTGCTTAAAATGAAAAGAAAACCGTTTTAAGGCTGTTTTTGCCAATGTGGGTACTGTGTACAGTGTACTGCGACACAACTGTGTACTGTGTCTGGAGACGCATTCCTCCCCGGTTAGCAGCCGTGCGTCTCCATACCCTCATGCCACCATAATGGCCGGCACCCTGCTAACCGGGATGCCGGCTTAGTACTCACCACTCTTCACTCTTCTGGCTCTGTTAGGGGTGGCGGCGTGCTACGGGAATGCACGCTCGCCACGGTGGGGCTTGCTAATAGTTTCCTCAGGAGCACAGTGTCCTGTCAGCGAGGAACGGGACCATTAACCCTTCAAGAGGTTGGGCCGTTATCCCCCCTGCCAGAAAATAACAAACATATAAAATAAATGCAGAAAACTCTTCAAGAGCTTCCATAAGCGTGACCGGCTCCTCCGGGCACATTTTCTAATGCTGATTAATCCTCTGTTGCGGGGAATTTGAAAAGGTAACCTCAATACCAGAGGGGTAAGAAAAAATAGGATTTTAATTACCTACTGGTAATCCCTTTCTCGTAGTCCATAAGGGATATTGAGGAGACTTAGTACGATGGGGTATAGACGGGGTCCAAAGGAGCCAGTGCACTTTAAATTTCTTCACTGGGTGTGCTGGCTACTCCCCTCTATGCCCTCTACCACAGGCAGTTATAGGTAAAACAGTGCCCAAAGGAAAAAGGACATATATGAGAGAAGGAACATGATAACAAAGAGTGGTGAGATTCAATACCAGCACACCACGAACATGTAACAACCAGCAACGGCTGGTAACAATAACAGCAACAGCTGAATGTCATGCCGCCGCGGCCGCTGCGCTTACCCCTCCGGGTGCGCTGGGCTTCCTGGCGGCCGTCCCCGCTGGTGGTCCCCGGCTCCTGTTGCTCTGTCGGCGCTGGTCCCGGCGGATGTCCGGGGGACGGGCGTCGCGGGTGCGCCTGGCGTCCTCGGGGGTCAGATGGGCGGGTGACGTCATCGGCGCTCTCCGCCAATCGGAGAGAGGCGGGAAGTTTAAATTCAGACGCCGGGCAGAGCTCCGGTGCCTGAGTATCATCAATTCTGCTGTCAGAAGCTGTGATCTCCAGAGCTCCCACGTTCCTGCGGTCTCCGTGCCTCCAAGCACATCCGTGCCTACAAGCACCTCCGTGCCTACAAGCACCTCCGAGCCTCCAAGCACTTCCGTGCCTCCAAGCACCACCGTGCCTCCAAGCACATCCGTGCCTCCAAGCACCTCCGTGCCTCCAAGCACCTCCGTGCCTCCAAGCACTTCCGTGCCTCCAAGCACCTCCGTGCCTCCAAGCACTTCCGTGCCTCCAAGCACTTCCGTGCCTCCAAGCATCTCCGTGCCTCCAAGCACTTCCGTGCCTCCAAGCACCTCCGTGCTTCCAAGCGCCCAAGTGCCTCCACGCACCTCCGTGCCTCAATACCTGTGCCTCCAGCACCTCTGTGCCTCAGCACTCAGCATCAGTGTGCCTCCGGCACCTCCGTGCCTCAATACCTGTGCCTCCGGCACCTCCGTGTCTCAATACCTGTGCCTCCAGCACCTCTGTGCCTCAGCACTCAGCATCGCTGTGCCTCCGGCACTTCCGTGCCTCAATACCTGTGCCTCCGGCACCTCCGTGTCTCAATACCTGTGCCTCCAGCACCTCTGTGCCTCAGCACTCAGCATCGCTGTGCCTCCGGCACTTCCGTGCCTCAATACCTGTGCCTCCGGCACCTCCGTGCCTCAATACCTGTGCCCCCAGCACCTCAGTGCCTCCAGCACCTCTGTGCCTCAGCACTCAGCATCGCTGTGCCTCCGGCACTACCGTGCCTCAATACCTGTGCCTCCAGCATCTGTGCCTCAGCATTCAGCATCTTTACAAGTCTTGTCTTTCAGGAGACCTTCAAGCATTCCTCCGTGCCTCCTGCCTGCCATCTTAATCCTGTATGAGGAAGACCTACATCCGGCCATCTCTACTGCGACCCAGTAGCGGTTCCTCTTCCCGGTCACCGGAAGAAGCCCCGAGTCCACAACACTTTCCAATCAGGTCAGTGATGGTATACTCAGGACACATGGACCCGGGGAATCGGAACACAGAGTCGAGCGCCATCCAAAGTTTGGCTTCCCGAGTTCAGTCTCAAGAGGCGACACAGGGTCAGGTGATGCAATATCTCCAGGAACTGTCCGGCCGATTGGATCAAATCCAAGCATCCTTAGCCTCCGCAATTCCGGCTCCAGCTTCCGTAACTGCTCCAGTTGCTGTTTCCAGTAATGTCCAACCTCCGGCCGGTACCAGGTCACGTCTTCAGCTTCCTACTCCTTCCCGCTACAATGGGATCCCAAAGAATTGCCGTGGTTTTTTAAATCAGTGCGAGGTGCACTTCGAGCTGCTCGCTCATAATTTCCCTACGGATCGCTCTAAGGTAGCGTATATCATTTCCCTGCTTGAGGGATCAGCGTTGGATTGGGTGTCTCCATTGTGGGAACGATCTGATCCCGTGGTTTCCAACTACACCAACTTCATCACGTCCTTTCGAAGAATCTTCGGCGAACCCGGCAGGATGACCACTGCTTCTTCCGATTTGCTCCGTGTTCGTCAGGGCTCCCGTTACGTGGGTCAGTACGTGGTTCATTTCCAGACCATTGCCTCTGAATTACGCTGGAATAATGATGCCCTGAGAGCTGCCTTCTGGAACGGTCTCTCCGATCGGCTGAAAGATGAGCTGGTTACAAGGGATCTGCCGGATCCATTAGAAGAGTTGATTTCCCTTTGCGTCAAGGTGGATCTTCGGATGCAGGAGCGTGGAAGAGAACGTAGCCGTTCAGATCGTTCCAGGTTCCGGAATCCTACTCCTAGACCGGTGGCTATGCCTAGCTCGGACGAGCCCATGCAAATTAACCGATCCCGACTGTCCCCGGAAGAACGACAGCGTCGTCGTGAGGGTAAACTTTGCCTTTACTGTGGAGCCGCAGATCACTTTCTCAAGTTTTGTAAATCCCGTCCGGGAAACGGGCAGGCCTAGCTTGTTCCGGAGGAGTCAAGCTGGGGGTTACGACAAAATCTTCTCCAATTTTGGACTGTTTGCTTCCTGTAACTCTAGTCACTGAATCAGCCTCCAAGTCTTGTGAAGCCCTGTTGGATTCCGGGGCTGCGAGGAACTTCGTTTCTTCCTCCTGTGTCCAAAGCATGGGTTTAAAGTTACGGCCTATCGAGCGGCCTATTTCGTTGACGGCAATCAACAGGACTAGAATTTCCAAGGGTCTCATAATGTGGCGCACGGAGCCAGTTAAGCTGCAGGTCGGGGCTCTACATCAAGAAAGTCTGGAACTCTTGGTGATCCCAGAAATGCACCATGATCTGGTCCTTGGAATGCCTTGGCTAAAAATTCATAATCCTCACATTGACTGGAAGTCTTCACAAATTCTGTCCTGGAGTTCCTTTTGTCACGCTAATTGTCTCACTCCTGTTTGTCCGCTCCGTGTCTCTTCCAAGACGGATGAAGAGCATATTCCGGAGGCGTATCAAGGGTACAAGGATGTGTTTTCGGAACAAGCAGCTGATCTGTTACCACCTCATAGGCCTTGGGACTGCCCTATTGACCTTGTCCCAGGGAAGACGCCACCTCGTGGTCGCACATATCCCCTATCACTTCCCGAGACTCAAGCTATGTCGGAATATATTAAGTCCAATCTGCTCAAGGGATTTATTCGCCCCTCTTCCTCCCCTGCTGGAGCGGGCTTCTTTTTCGTGAAGAAGAAGGACGGGGGGTTGAGACCATGTATCGACTACCGCGGCTTAAACGATATCACTATCAAGAATAAATACCCCTTGCCACTAATCACAGAGTTATTTGATAGGGTTCGTGGTGCCCGCGTTTTCTCCAAACTCGACTTGAGGGGAGCTTATAATCTTATACGCATCCGAGAAGGGGATGAATGGAAGACTGCCTTCAATACCCGAGATGGGCATTACGAATACTTGGTGATGCCGTTCGGTCTTAGTAATGCTCCTGCTGTTTTCCAGGGATTCGTCAACGAAATCTTCCGAGACATGTTATATCAGAGTGTTGTGGTATATTTGGACGACATACTGATATTTCCAAGAATCTTGTTGAACACAGGACTCAAGTCAAAGAAGTGCTCCACTGTTTACGAGAGAATCATCTCTATGCTAAGCTTTCCAAATGTACCTTTGAAGTAACATCAATTCCGTTCCTCGGTTATATCATCTCGGGGAGGGAGCTTCGCATGGATCCGGAAAAGCTTACTGCCATTCGTGACTGGACTCAGACTCTCTCTTTGAAAGCAATACAAAGGTTCCTGGGCTTTGCGAATTACTACAGGAAATTCGTTAGAGGTTTCTCCACCATTGTCGCGCCCATTACTGCCCTGACAAGAAAGGGCTCTAATCCGAGTTTGTGGCCTTCCGAAGCCATTGAGGCATTTTCCCACTTGAAGTTAGCTTTCATGGCCGCTCCAGTTCTCGAACAACCAAATTTCGATGAACCTTTCTTCCTAGAGGTTGACGCATCTTCAGTCGGGGTTGGGGCCGTTCTCTCTCAGTACTCCTCTGATAAGAAGTTACATCCCTGTGGCTTCCACTCTCGTAAATTCTCTCCGGCCGAACGAAATTACACTATTGGAGACCAGGAACTTTTGGCAATTAAATCCGCCTTGGAAGAGTGGAGATACCTCTTGGAAGGGGCTAAACATGTGTTTACCATTTACACGGATCACAAAAATTTGCTGTACATCAAATCCGCACAATGCTTGAATCCTCGCCAAGCGAGATGGGCACTTTTCTTTACTCGATTTTCTTTTGTTATCAAGTACCAGGCTGGGACTCTCAATATTAAAGCAGATGCGCTGTCCCGTTCACAAGTTTCCACAGACGAGGACGAATCTTTTGAGCGGAGTTTAATACTAAATCCAGTTTCTGTCTCCGCTGCTTTAACTATTCCAGCTCCTCCTCCTGGAAGAATGTCCGTACCAGCTAGATTCCGGCCAAGAATATTACAGTGGGTCCATAACTCCAAGTTTTCCGGTCATCCCGGTGCCCAGAAGATGTACAAGTTTCTGCAAAGGTCTTACTGGTGGAACACCATGAGGAAGGATGTACAGGATTACGTTAATTCTTGTCCACAGTGTACACAACATAAATCTCCTCGCCTGCCTCCTGCTGGGTTACTTCGTCCTTTGCCTATCCCTGTGAGACCCTGGACTCACATTTCCATGGACTTCATCACTGACTTGCCCTGTTCCAAGGGTTGCAACACCGTCTGGGTAATCGTTGACCGTTTTTCGAAGATGGCACATTTCGTGCCTTTGACTGGTCTACCGACAGCTCCGATACTAGCTCTACTGTTCATCCAAGAACATTTTCGGTTGCATGGGTTGCCACAAGAAATAGTCTCTGACCGTGGGGTACAGTTCACCGCAAGGTTTTGGAAAGCCCTCTGTTCGAACCTACAGATTAAACTTAAGTTTTCATCCACTTATCATCCCCAAATGAATGGTCAAACGGAACGAGTCAATCAAGATCTAGAGACTTTCCTTCGTCATTATCTCTCCCCTTCACAGGACAACTGGGTGGAGTTGTTGCCTTGGGCGGAGTTTGCCCATAACCATTCGTTTCATTCTTCCACTGGGGAATCTCCATTCTTCGTCAACTACGGGTTCCATCCACGTGTTCCAGAATTACCAAGCCTTCCGACAGAAGAGGTTCCAGCTGTAACGTCCACTCTTCGACACTTCGGACATATTTGGAGTAAGATTCATGCTAATCTTAAGAAGGTTTCAGTCCGGTACAAGTTCTTTGCAGATAAGAAACGGCGAGCCGCTCCTCAATACAAGGTTGGTGACAGGGTTTGGCTGTCCACACGTAATCTCCGGTTGAAGATTGGGCACCACCATGAAGTTTGCTCCAAGATTCATCGGTCCTTACCCTGTGCTACAAGTCCGGAATCCTGTGGTCTGTAAGCTGGGTTTGCCTTCTCACCTACGTATACCTAATGCCTTCCATGTTTCTCTTCTTCGTCCTCTCGTCCTTAATCGTTTTCATTCAAAGGCCTCTAGCCCCACCTCAATGGAGACTGAAACAGGGACAGACTTCGAGATCAAAACTATTCTAGACTCTAGTTACTATCACAAGGGTTTACAATATTTGGTGGAATGGAAGGGTTATGGACCTGAAGAAAGAAGTTGGATAAAGGCTTCTGAGGTCACCGCTCCCCGTCTAATTCGGATCTTTCATTCCAGACACCCAACTAAACCAGGAAAGTGTCCTGAGGCCACTCCTAGAGGAGGGGGTACTGTCATGCCGCCGCGGCCGCTGCGCTTACCCCTCCGGGTGCGCTGGGCTTCCTGGCGGCCGTCCTCGCTGGTGGTCCCCGGCTCCTGTTGCTCTGTCGGCGCTGGTCCCGGCGGATGTCCGGGGGACTGGCGTCGCGGGTGCGCCTGGCGTCCCCGGGGGTCAGATGGGCGGGTGACGTCATCGGCGCTCTCCGCCAATCGGAGAGAGGCGGGAAGTTTAAATTCAGACGCCGGGCAGAGCTCCGGTGCCTGAGTATCATCAATTCTGCTGTCAGAAGCTGTGATCTCCAGAGCTCCCACGTTCCTGCGGTCTCCGTGCCTCCAAGCACCTCCGTGCCTCCAAGCACCTCCGTGCCTCCAAGCACCTCCGTGCCTCCAAGCATCTCCATGCCTCCAAGCACTTCCGTGCCTCCAAGCACCTCCATGCCTCCAAGCGCCCAAGCACCTCCACGCACCTCCGTGCCTCAATACCTGTGCCTCCAGCACCTCTGTGCCTCAGCACTCAGCATCACTGTGCCTCCAGCACCTCCGTGCCTCAATACCTGTGCCTCCGGCACCTCCGTGTCTCAATACCTGTGCCTCCAGCACCTCTGTGCCTCAGCACTCAGCATCGCTGTGCCTCCGGCACTTCCGTGCCTCAATACCTGTGCCTCCGGCACCTCCGTGCCTCAATACCTGTGCCTCCAGCACCTCTGTGCCTCAGCACTCAGCATCGCTGTGCCTCCGGCACTTCCGTGCCTCAATACCTGTGCCTCCAGCATCTCAGTGCCTCAGCATTCAGCATCTTCACAAGTCTTGTCTTTCAGGAGACCTTCAAGCATTCCTCCGTGCCTCCTGCCTGCCGTCTTAATCCTGTATGAGGAAGACCTACATCCGGCCATCTCTACTGCGACCCAGTAGCGGTTCCTCTTCCCGGTCACCGGAAGAAGCCCCGAGTCCACAACACTTTCCAATCAGGTCAGTGATACTGAACAGGTAACCATATAAATAGAACCTGCAGAAAAGTCAACGGACTGAGGCGGGCACCCATTATCACTTATGGACTACGAGAAAAGGATTTACCGGTAGGTAATTAAAATGCTATTTTCTCTAGCATCCATAAGGGATATTGGGGAGACTATTGGGTACATTTACTAAGCAGTGATAAGAGCGGAGAAGTGAGCCAGTGGAGAAGTTGCCCATGGCAACCAATCAGCACTGAAGTAACATCTATAATTTTCATACTATAAAATGATACAGAGATGCTTATTAGTTGATGAGGAAATTTCTCCACTGGCTCACTTCTCTGCTCTTATCACTGCTTAGTAAATGTTCCCCTTAGTACGGTGGGGATGTCCCAAAGCTTCCAGAACGGGAGGGAACGTGCTGAGACTTCTGCAGCACCACCTGCCCAAACTGGGTATCCTCTTTGGCCAGGGTATCAAACTTGTAGAACTTTACAAAATTGTTCTTCCTCAACCAGGTAGCAGCACGGCACAATTGCAAGGCAGAGACTCCATGGGCAGCCACTCAGGAAGAGCCCACTGATCTTATAGAGTGGGCCTTGAGAGACCTAGGAACAGGTAAGGCTGCCGACACATAGGCCTGTTGGATAGTAAGTCTAAGCCAACGAGCAATGGACTGCTTTGAGGCAGGGCAACCCTTTTTCTGCGCATCATATAGCACGAACAAGGAATCCATCTTTCTGATCTGAGCCGTTCTCTTGACATAGATCTTCAAGGCTCGCACAGCATCCAACGCCTCCGGAGGAGCAGAAGTGTCAGAACTTGACGGAACCACAATAGGTTGATTCAAGTGGAACACAGAGACAACCTTCGGCAGGAACTGCTGCCTAGTCCTGAGCTCCGCTCTGTCCTCGTAAAAGACCAAGTATGGACTTTTACATGATAAGGCCCCCAATTCTGAGACACGTCTAGCAGAAGCCAGGGCCAGTAACATCACTGTCTTCTACGTGAGGTACTTGTCTTCTACCATCATCAGAGGCTCAAACCAGGAGGACTGTAGAAATTCCAACACCACATTCAAATCCCAGGGTGCCGTAGGCGGCACAAAAGGAGGTTGTATGTGGAGTACCCCTTGCAAGAAGGTCTGAACTTCTGGCAACAGTGCCAATTTCCTATGGAAGAAAATGGAGAGCTGAAATCTGGACCTTAATGGTACCCAGACACAAGCCCTTATCCACACCAACCTGCAGGAAACGCAAGAAACGTCCCAAGTGGAACTCTGCAGGCGGATACGTGCATTCCTCGCACCAAGAGACATACAGTCAGGTCCTTAAATATTGGGACATCGATACAATTATCATATTTTGGGCTCTATACACCACCACAATGGATTTGAAATTAAACAAACAAGATGTGCTTTAACTGCAGACTTTCCGCTTTAATTTGAGGGTATTTACATCCAAATCAGGTGAACGGTGTAGGAATTACAACGGTTTCTATATGTGCCTCCCACTTTTTAAGGGACCAAAAGTAATGGGACAAACTAAACAATCCTAAATCAAACTTTCACTTTTTAATACTTTGTTGCAAATCCTTTGCAGTCAATTACAGCCTGAAGTCTGGAACACATAGACATCACCAGACGCTGGGTTTTATCCCTGGTGATGCTCTACCAGGCATCTACTGCAAATGTCTTCAGTTCCTGCTTGTTCTTGGGGCATTTTCCCTTCAGTTTTGTCTTCATCAAGTGAAATGCATGCTCAATCAGATTCAGGTCAGGTGATTGACTTGGCCATTGCATAACGTTCCACTTATTTGCCTGAAAAAACTCTTTGGATGCTTTCGCAGTATGCTTCGGGTCATTGTCCATCTGCACTGTGAGGCGCCGTCCAATGAGTTCTGAAGCATTTGACTGAATATGAGCAGATAATATTGCCCGAAACACTTCAGAATTCATCCTGCTGCTTTTGTCAGCAGTCACATTATCAATAAATACAAGGGAACCAGTTCCATTGGCAGCCATACATGCCCACGCCATGACACTATCACCACCATGCTTCACTGATGAGGTGGTATGTTTTGGATCATGAGCAGTTCCTTTCCTTCTCCATACTCTTCTCTTCCTATCACTATGGTATAAGTTGATCTTTGTCTCATCTGTCCATAGGATGTTGCTCCAGAACTGTAAAGGCTTTTTTAGATGTTGTTTGGCAAACTCTAATCTGGTCTTCCTGTTTTTGTGTCTCACCAATGGTTTACATCTTGTGGTGAACCCTCTATATTCACTGTTGTGAAGTCTTCTCTTGATTGTTGACTTTGACACGTATACACCTACCTCCTGGAGAGTGTTCTTGAACTGGGCAACTGTTGTGAAGGGGTTTTTCTTCACCAGGGAAATAATTCTTCTGTCATCCACTACAGTTGTTTTCCGTGGTCTTCCGGGTCTTTTGGTGTTGCTGAGCTCTCCGGTGCGTTCTTTCTTTTTAAGAATGTTCCAAACAGTTGATTTGGCCACACCTAATGTTTTTGCTATCTCTCTGATGGGTTTGTTTTGATTTTTCAGCCTAATGATGGCTTGCTTCACTGATAGTGGCAGCTCTTTGGATCTCATATTGAGAGTCGATAGCAACAGATTCCAAATGCAAATGTCACACCTGGAATCTATTCCAGACCTTTTACCTGCTTAATTGATGATGAAATAATGAGAGAATAGCCCACTCCTGTCCATGAAATAGCTTTTGAGTCGATTGTCCCCTTACTTTTGGTCCCTTAAAAAGTGGGAGGCACATATAAAAACCGTTGTAATTCCTACACCGTTCACCTGATTTAGATGTAAATACCCTCAAATTAAAGCGGAAAGTCTGCAGTTAAAGCACATCTTGTTTGTTTAATTTCAAATCCATTGTGGTAGTGTATAGAGCCCAAAATATGAGAATTGTGTCGATGTCCCAATATTTATGGACCTGACTGTATCCTCTCCAGATATGATGATAGTGTTTTGGCGTCACAGGTTTCCTGGCCTGAACCATAGTAGCAATAACCTTTTTGGAAAGGCCTTTATGAGCTAGGATGTTCCGCTCAACCTCCATGCTGTCAAACGAAGTTGCCGTAAGTCCGGGTAGATGAACATTCCTTGTTGAAGATCACTTTTTTGTGGTAGAGGCCAAGGGTCTTCGATGGACATGTCCAGAAGATCCGCGTACCACGCCCTCCGAGGCCAATCCGGGGCAATCAGAATTGCCTGGACTCCTTGATTTCTGATTCGCATGAGCACCCTTGGGAGCAACGTCATCGGAGGAAACAGGTAGACCAGCCGGTAAGGCCAAGGCGACGTCAGTGCATCCACTTCCCTCACCTGAGGGTCCCTGGTTGGTGAGCAATACCAGTGAAGCTTTATGTTGAGCCGAGAAGCCATCATGTCTATCTGCGGGCAGCCCCACCGGTGGATGATCTGTTGGAACATCTGATGGTGGAGAACCCACTCCCCCGAGTGGAGATCGTGATGACTCAGGAAGTCCGCTTCCCACTTGTCCACACCCGGAATGAAGATTGCCGACATTGCTCTTGCATTTCTTTCCACCCAGAGGAGTATCTTTGACAGCTCTCACATGCAGGCTCTGCTTTTTGTCCCTCCTTGCCGATTGATGTACGCCACTGCTGTGGCGTTGTCCGACTGAACTTGAATCGCGTGATCCGTGAGCAGAGGAGAGGCCTGAAGCAGAGCATTGTAGACCACCCGAAGTTCCAGAATGTTGATCGGAAGGAGGGCTTCGTAGGCTGACCACCTGCCCTGGAACTGTGCACCTTGGGTGACGGCACCCGATCCTCGCAGACTCGCATCCATCGTAAGGAGGGTCCAGTAGGTTGGAGGACTGCAGCCACCACAGGAGGGAAATCCTGGCCTACGGTGACATCCGAATCATCTGGTGCATCTGTAGATGTGATCCAGACCACTTGCTCAGGATATCCAATTGAAATGTTTTGTCATGGAACCTCCCATATATCTTCCCCAACAATCTGATGCAAAGGTGGATGGATACTCGAGTAGGTCGGAGCACCATGTAGACCATCTCCTGCAGTTGTCTCGCTTTGTCCTCCGGGAGGAACACTTTCTGGGCCACCGTATCCAGCAACATCCCCAGGAACAGGAGCCGTTAAGTCGGCTCCAGGTGGGAGTTCTGTAGATTGAGAATCCACCCATGGTGTGACAGAAGTTGGATAGTGTGGTTGATTTGGAGCAATAAAAGCTCCCTGGATCTTGCTTTTATCAGAAGATCATCCAGGTAAGGGACACCATTGACCCCCTGGACCCGGAGCATCATCTCCACCATCACCTTTGTGAATACCCTCTGAGCCGTGGACAGGCCAGAGGGTAGTGCCTGGAACTGGTAGTGATTGTCCAGTAGGGCGAACCTCAGATAAGCCTGATGAGGTGGCCAAATTGGAATATGACGGTAGGTGTCCTTGATATTCAAGGAAATCAGGAATTCCTGTTCTTCCAGGTCCGCAATCACTGCCCTCAGGGATTCCATTTTGAACTTGAAAACCTTTAGGTAAGGGTTCAAGGACTTTAGATTCAAAATGGGCCATACTGAGCCATCCGGCTTTGGTACCACAAACAGGTAGGAATAATAACCCCTGCCTCATCGTGGTATCGGTACTGGAACAATGACGTGGGACTGGACCAACTTTCGGATGGCCTGTTGCAACATAACTTGCGTATCCTCCAAAGCGGGCAAGCTTGATTTGAAAAATTGTTGGGGAGGAGCACCATCGAACTCCAGCTTGTAGCCCTGGGAAATGAGTTCCCTTACCAGGTATTCCGGCAGAAGCCTTCCCAGATGAGGCTGAAGTGACGCAGTCGAGCTCCCACCTTGAGATCCCCTCAGGGTGGGTGGGCACCGTCATGCTGAGGTCTTAGTAGAAGCAGAACTGGTGCTCTGTTCCTGAGAACCAGTGGTGGCAGGTATTTTTGACTTATCTCTGGTGCCTCTATTCGCATTGGAGGCACCTCTGGCCCTAGATCGAAATCTGGTAGACCGAAAGGACTGAACAGATGGCCCCAGGTAGGAACGCCTTGCCGGCAGGGCCCCAGAGGGGAGAAATGTGGATTTCCCAGCAGTGACTTTGGAAATCCACATATCCAACTCAACCCCAAAGAGCCATTCCCCAAAAAAGGGGAGGGATTCCACACTGCGCTTTGATTTTGCATCCGCTATTCACTGACGCAACCACAAAGCCCTGCGCGCCGACACTGCCATGGCAGAAGTCCTAGCATTAATGTTTCCCATCTCCTTAAGCGAGTCACACAGGACGCGTGTAGTGTCCTGAATGTGCTTGAGGAGAGTCACCATAGTGACCAGAGGCATAGCCCCGGAGTGGCCCCCCTGAATTTGAGTAGCCCACGTATGAATGGCATGGGCCATCCAGCAACCTGCTATGACCGGCCTCTGCAATACTCCTGCTGCCATGTAAATAGATTTGAGTGTAGTCTCTATTTTTCTGTCCCCAGGATCCTTCATGGTAAAGGAGCTCGGGGCAGGCAGCACCGCCTTTTTGGACAGTCGAGAGACTGATACGTAAACACCTTGGAGTTCTTCACAGAATTTCCTAACTTCAGGAGCAAATGGGAAAGTGCGCAAAAACTTTTTTGACAATTTTTTGTCAGAATTTTTCCAGGCCAACTTGAAAAGGTCATCTAACTTTGCAGAATCTGGAAAATGTACATTAGGCTTGTTTTGTGTAAAGAAAAACGACTGCTGTGATGCAGCGTCCTCTAGAGGGAGCTTTAACACATCCTGTATAGCCAGAATGAGGGGTTCAATACTCTGAGCAGAATCAGAATTCCTACTAATGGGATCTAAGTCCTCCCCATCCTCCTGTATAGCTTCATCTGAATCAGAGAGTAGGGCAGGTAAACCACGCTTCTGTGGACCTGCATGAGAGAGGGGGGGCTGTGTAACATCTGCCCTAGCAGATAAGGCTGCAACAGTCTGTTGTAGCAGCTGAGTTTTCTGAACATTAGCAGACAGTTGGGATGACATATCAGACATCATAGTTTTAAGAGCCCCCAGACAGGAGGGCTCTGGACCCTCTCCCCCAGCCCCTTCACTGAGTTGTGAAGATTGGCTGCATTGTTCACATGAAACAGAATCAGTAGATAAGGGAGAGAATCTAGTGTGGCATACACTACAGAGTTTGTGTTTACCCATGTTTACAGTAATCACAATAACATACACACAGACAGTATACTGATCAAGCCTGCCCTTACTGTATGTGAGAGGAGACACTCAGAAAGACACCAGCACACCCCTAGTTGCACAGTCCCAGTGAGGCTGTCAGCTAATAATATTACAGTGAAACACTAGTAAATACTGTCCTGTAGAGGACACAGATTGTGTACAATAGAAGCTCTCCCCCTTTGCTACACCCTGTACCAGTTTTCCAGCGTCTTAGGAGTCAGAAAGAGCTGTGTGTGCTGCTGCATTAAGCAGAGGAAGGCGCCAAAATGCCTCTGGTCCCGCTCTGAGGTAGCACCCCCCACCCCAATGGCGATGGAGCTACAGTGATTTTTATACTGGCAAAGTCTCCTATCATGCTTAAAAACATCACACAAGTGCTAGTTTAAGCCATCTAGAGCTAGTTTTCACGGGGGCTCTAGCGGGTCACCTCCAGGAGGGTCCCGTATGCCACACCCACGATCAACCGCACTTTGAACCGGAGGACCCTCCTAGCGGGGCCCCCGGTTTGTACTCACCACAGACATCACCTTCAGGCATATGTTAGGGGTGTGCTGCGATTGCGACAGCAAAGGCACAGTGCCCTGCTGAACAGACAACCTCTCAGAAAGGCCGCCCCCACCCCCCCTAACTTCCCACGGAGCAGGTATGCTGTTGCCAAAACAGCATACCGAAAATAATAAAAGTTTAAAATAAATTGAAGAAAGCAGCAGAGATGTGCATTCTCTCCTGAGGGCAATTTTTTTCTAAATTGCCTGTGGGAGGGGGCATAGAGGGGATGAGCCAGCACACCCAATTAAGTGCATCGGCTCCTTGGTCCCCGTCTAAACCCCATCGTAGTAAGTCTCCCCAATATCCATTGTAATAGCAATCAATCGAGGAGATACGCCAGGATCAGATGAAAAAGCATATATGGTTTATTTTGCATCTAGGCCCAGATGGGTGTCAGCAGAGCACGCAGGCTCAGTGAGACAAATTGCGTTACAGTCATCACAGTTTATATAGCATATAATACACATTACATCAGAAATGGCTTATGTGACAGGGAACATAGTTCGTCTTTATTACTGTGATCCAAATACAATACTTATTCATAATTATGAGCCAGGAACGACCCCGGGCAGTCACTTAGGGGCCACGAGTTAGTAATAAAGCACTATACACCACTCTAAGCCCGCTAATTACGGAAAGTGGCCCTTATCAGTAGGTCATACACATAAAGCACAATTAACAAAAAGCAGGTGCAGACAAAAGCAGAACACTTCTTATACATGGTTCAGAATATATGTTTTCTGCACCTAGGAATATATTGATACATCAAGCTTTTAACCCTATACGCATTCAGTCCCAGTATAAGGGGTCCAAATTTCTCTGACACCCTTATGGATGCTAGAGAAAGGTGTGTTTCTGAAAAATATCTTGGATTGGGCTGTCCTATATGTGCACTATTCCTATGGTACCATCTTATGGAAGCTATGCTGTTTTGTTAATAAAAATATTGAACGATTTCATCCTCTTTGTTGAGGAACATAAAAGGTAACCTCAATACCAGAAGGGTGAATAAGGTGGTTGTTACGATCACGAACTGGCTCCGGCCTGCTTTAGGTCTACATTATTTCTTTTACAGTGGAGTGTTAGCACCTGAGGTAGATATCCAATTTGAATTATTATAAACATTCTACACCAGAGGTTCTCAAACTCGGTCCTCAAGGCACCCCAGCTGTCCAGGTTTTAAGTATATCCGTGCTTGGCTACAGCTGACTTAATAAGCACCTCAGTCAATTTGATTTAACCATCTGTGCGAGCCATGAATATACAGTACCTAAAACCTGGACGCTGGGATGCCTTGAGGACCACATTTGAGAACCTCTGTTCTACACAATGGAATATTTCTGTTTCTCTTGAAGAATATATAAGCATTAAGAGAGCGCCATACATCAAAGAATCTACTTTTCTGGAATTACTTACAATAGCGGATGGTGATTCTCTTTTTCCTTTGAAGGCTGCATTCTGTTCTGTAAACACTGTGTAATCACTGTTTGTTATACCCAGTGGCGGATTTAGGGGGGGGGGGGGGGGGGGCACCAAGGCACGTGCCCCCCCCTGTCATTTTTAGTTGATTTTTGTAATTTTATTTTATTTTGTGCGCACGCCGCAGCCCTCGCGGTGGCTTGGGGGCGAGGGGCTGCGGGGGCGCCACTGATTTAGTGCAGACTGACATGCGGACGAGCGTCCGCATGTCAGTCTGCGGTCTCGTTTCCTCCCCTGCTGTTAGGAGGGACACGGAGGGCACAGTGCACGCCTCCCTGTGTCCCTCCTGGGTCTCCGGCGGCCGCGGGTCTCATAAAGGAAGTGCCGTTCGTGAGCACTTCCTTTATTAGAGTGACCCGCGGCCGCCGGAGACACAGGAGGGACACGGAGGCGTGCACTGTGCCCTCCGTGTCCCTCCTAACAGCGGGGGAGCGGCGGCGGCGGAGGAAGCGGGGGGGGACGCACTGAGGGGGCATATCTGGCACTGGGGGGGAATATCTGGCACTGGGGGCATATTTGGCAGGGAGGGGGGGGAGAATATCTGGCACTGGGGACATATATGACACTGGGGGGAATATCTGGCACTGGGGGCATATTTGGCAGGGAGGGGGGGGGAGAATATCTGGCACTGGGGACATATATGGCACTGGGGGGAATATCTGGCACTGGGGGCATATATGGCACTGGGGGGGGGATATCTGGCACTGGGGGCATATGTGGCACTGGGGGGGGGGGAATATCTGGCACTGGGGGCATATGTGGCACTGGGGGGGAATATCTGGCACTGGGGGCATATATAGCACTGGGGGGGATATCTGGCACTGGGGGCATATGTGGCACTGTCTGGGAATATCTGGCACTGGGGGCATATGTGGCACTGGGGGGGTATATGTGTACCTGGCACATGGGGGGGGGCTATATTTGGCACTGGGGGCATGTGAGTACCTGGCACCGTGGGGGAATATCTGGCACTGGGGACATATGTGGCACTGGGAGCACAGCCCTAGCAACAAGGACTACCTCCTAGCAACGAGCATGACACCCAGTGCATGAAACCCCTGGCAACGAGCATGACACCCAGTGCATGAAACCCCTGGCAACGAGCATGACACCCAGTGCATGAAACCCCTGGCAACGAGCATGACACCCTGAGCATGAAAACCCCTGGCACCGTGCATGGAACCAAGAGCATGAAACCCCTGGCAACGAGCATGACACCCAGTGCATGAAACCCCTGACAACGAGCAGGTATTTGAAAAGTAATTAGAAGCCTTACTGTAGGACTTAATGTGTAATGGGCATTACGGTGTGTGGCATAATGTATCACGGACATTGCGGTGTGTGTCATAATGTGTCACAGGCATTACGGTGTATGGTATACTATATCGCTGGCATTGTGATATGTGGTATAATGTCTCAGGGTCATTGCAGTGTGTGGCATAATGTATCACGGACATTGCGGTGTGTGTCATATGTGTCAGGCATTACGGTGTGTGGTATACTATATCACGGGCATTGTGGTATGTGGTATAATGTCTCAGGGTCATTGCAGTGTGGCATAATATATAACGGGCATTGCGGTGTGTGGCATAGGGTATAACGGGCATTGCGGTATGTGTCACAGGCATTACGGTGTATGGTATACTATATCACGGGCATTGTGGTATAATGTCTCAAGGTCATTGCAGTGTGTGGCATAATGTGTCACAGGCATTGTATGTGCTATAATGTATCGGGCATTGCAGTGTGTGGTATAATGTATCACGGACATTGCAGTGTGTGTCATAATGTGTCACAGACATTGTATGTGCTATAATGTATCAGGGGCAGTGCAGTGTGTAGCATAATGTATAACGGGCATTGCAATTCCTGTCATAATGTGTCACAGGCATTATAGTGTGTGGCATAATGTGTCGGGGGCATTACAGTGTGTGGCATAATGTGTCGGGGGCATTACGGTGTGGCATAATGTGTCGGGGGCATTACGGTGTGTGCATACTGTGTCATGTGCATTATTGTGTGTGGCATAATGTCTAAGGGCCATTGCAGTATGTGGCATAATGTATACTGGGCATTACTATAAGGAGGAAAAATGACAAATAATGTAAGGGGCATGAATCAGGATTATTTTTCTTTCCTGTGGTGGCCAACGTCTGGGCGTGCAGGTTGCAAAACTGGGGTATAAGGTAGTCTTTTCCTGCAATACCACGCCCATTCCAACGAAGCCACACCCATTCCAACGAAGCCACGCCCCTTATGGTGCCCCCCCCCCCTGTAATTTTTTTCTGGATCCGCCCCTGGTTATACCCAGGAAGGATTCCTGGGTGACTGGACCCAAGTGGACCCTTTTCCACTGACCTAAATCCTGGGTTGCTGCACATTCATGCTCAATAACTCTGGATTTTCAGCTACTACATTTTCCAAGATGGGGATGGGGGGATTTCATTGTCTGCTTTAAAAGTTTTGGAAAACTTTATATTTAGATAGACAGTCGTATATACCTCATATTGAAAAAGGAAATGTATGGTTTTATTAGAAAATAGGATTTTAATTACCTACCGGTAAATCCTTATCTCGTAGTCCGTAGAGGATACTGGGGTCCACATAAGTACCATGGGGTATAGACGGGTCCACTAGGAGCCTTGGGCACTTTAAGAAATCAATAGTGTGGGCTGGCTCTTCCCTCTATGCCCCTCCTACCAGACCCAGTCTAGAAACTGTGCCCGAAAAGACGGACATACCTTTAGTGAAGGATTTAAAAAGACAGTGGTGAGATTCGAACCAGCACACATAAAACAAGAGGAAAGCCATGCTAACCAAACTTGAACAGGAACAGCAACAGCTGAATCAAAAACAATACTCAACTAAGTAACAGTGCAGGAAACATGAAGCACTGGGCGGCCGGCCAGTATCCTTGACGGACTACGAGAAAAGGATTTACCGGTAGGTAATTAAAATCCTATTTTCTCTTATGTTCTAGAGGATCCTGGGGTCCACGTTAGTACCATGGGGATGTACCAAAGTTCCCAAACTGGGTGGAGAGTGCTGAGGTTCCTGCAGAACTGATTTACCAAACTGAAGGTCCTCAGAGGCCAAAGTATCGAACTTGGAGAACTTAGCAAACGTGTTCGAACCTGACCAAGTAGTTGCTCGGCAGAGATGTAAAGCCAAGATACCCCGGGCAGCTGCCCAGAAAGAACCCACTTTACGAGTAGAGTGGGCCTTAATGGATTTTGGACACGGCAAGCCTGCCATAGAATAAGCATACTGGACAGTACACTTGATCCAGCGAGCAACAGACTGCTTTGAAGCAGGACGCCCAATTTTATTGGGATCATAAAAAACAAACAGCGAGTCCGATTTTCTGTGATGAGCTGTCTGCTTCACATAGATCTTCAAAGCCCCCACAACATCCAAGGACTTTAAAGTAGCAGAGGTGTTGGTAACCACCATAAACACAAGAGGTTGGTTGATATGAAACGCAGACACCACCTTAGGAAGAAATTGCTGACGAGTTCTGCCCTATCTTCATGAAAAATCAAATAGGGGCTCTTGTGAGGCAACACCCCCAGCTCTGACACACGTCTTGCTGAAGCCAAGGCCAACGGTGTGACGGTCTTCCATGTAAGAAACTTTACGTCAACGTCCTGTAAAGGCTCAAACCACTCCGATTGCAGGAACTGCAACACCACGTTGAGAACCCAAGGCGCCGTGGGAGGCTCAAAGGTCGGTTAAATGTACAGGACAACATTAAAAAATGTCTGAACCTCAGGGAGAAAAGCCAATTGTTTCTGGAAGAAAATGGACAAGGATGAAATCTGGACTTTTAAAAGGAGCCCAAACGTAGGCCCACATCCACACCTGACTACAGAAAAAAGGAGAAAAAAGTCCCAGTTGAAATTCCACCGCAGGAAATATCCTGTTCTCACACCAAGGGACATATTTTTTCCAAATACGTTGGTAAAGTTTAGACATTACCCCCAATCTGGCTTGGATAAAGGTTGGAATAACCCTATCCAGGATCCTTTTCCGGGCTAGAATTTGACGCTTAACCTCTATGCCGTCAAATGTAGCCATGGTAAGTCTTGATAGATGAACGGCCCCTGTTGTAGAAGATCCTCGCGAAGAGGTAGAGGCCACGGGTCCTCTAGGAGCATCTCCAGTAGATCCACATACCAGTCCCTTCTTGGCCAGTCTGGAGCAATGAGAATTGCTTGAATCTTTTCCCTTTTTATTCTTTTGGGAATTTTTGGAAACACGTACACCATCTGGTAGACCCATGGAGTCACCAGAGCGTTCACCGCCACTGCTTGTGGGTCTCTCGACCTGGAACAATACCGCTTGAGCTTCTTGTTGAGACGAGAGACCATCATGTCGATTTGTGGCATTCCCCACCGAAGTGTCAAGTACCCGAACACCTCCGTGTGAGGGCCCCACTCTCCTGGGTGGAGGTCGTGTCTGCTGAGGAAGTCTGCTTCCCAGTTGTCTGCTCCTGGAATGAAGATTGCCGACAACGCCACAGTGTGTCTTTCTGTCCAGAGGAGAATCCTTGTCACCTCTGATATTGCTGCTCTGCTCTTTGTTCCTCCCTGTCGGTTTATGTACGTTACCGCCGTCACACTGTCCGACTGAACCTGAATGGCGTGATCTTGAAGAAGATGTGATGCCTGCAGAAGAGCGTTGTATATGGCCCTTAGTTCCAGAATGTTGATTGGAAGGATGACTTCCTGACTTGACCATTTTCCTTGGAACTGATCCCCTTGGGTGACTGCTCCCCAACCTCTGAGGCTTGCGTCTGTGGTTAGCAGAATCCAATATTGAATCCCGAACCTTCGGCTCTCGGTCTGGTGAGTTTGAAGCCACCACAGAAGAGAAATCCTGTCTCTTGGTGACAGACGTATCCTCTAGTGCATGTGAAGATGCGATCCGGACCATTTGTCCAACAGATCCAGCTGGAAGGGCCTTGCGTCAAACCTTCCGTACTGCAGTGCCTCGTAAGAGGCTACCATCTTCCCCAGGAGGTGAATGCATAGATGCACCGATATCCGGGTCGGTTTTAGAATGTCCCGTACCAGGAATACCTTCTCTGCCTCCGTATCCAGAATCATCCCCAGGAACGGAAGTCTCCGTGTTGGTTCCATGTGAGATTTTGGTAGGTTCCAAATCCACCCGAGATTCCGGAGTAGTCGAGTTGAGAGGGCAATGTTGTTCAACAACCGCTCCCTGGATGGTGCTTTTATCAGCAGATCGTCCAGGTACGGGATTATGTTCACTCTCTGTTTGCAGAGGAGAAACATCATCTCTGCCATTACCTTGATGAACACCCTCAGTGCCATGGAGAGGCCAAACGGCAGGGCCTGGAACTGGTAGTGACAGTCCTGTAATGCAAACCTCAGATAAGCCTGATGAGGCGGCCACAGTGCCACATACACAAATGCCCCCACTGTGCCCAATATACAATGCCCCCACAGTGCCAGATATGCAATGCCCCCACAGTGCCAGATCTACATTGCCGCCACAGTGCCAGATATACATTGCTCCCCTGTGCCAGATATACATTGCCCCACTGTGAGCTCATTGCCCCCCCCACCCCTTACCGCTGGCTGTTTCTTCTGTGTGAGGGGAGAAGAGCGCAGCGCCTCTTCTGCCCCTCAATTCTCTTTGATGCCTGGTCTCACTCTCCAGCAGCGGCAGGGGCAATCTGAAATGAGGCGCCGGTTCGTTAGCCAATCGGACCGGCAATCAGGAGCAGCGGCTGCTGGTCCGCGAGCTCTGATTGGCTAGCAAACCGGTGCCTTATTCAGATTGACCCCGCCGCCACTGGAGAGTGAGACCGAGAATCAAAGAGAATTGAGGGGCAGGAGAGGCGCTGCGCTTTCCTCCCTTCACACAGAACGAAGCCAGCGGGATGCAGTATGGTGGACAGCCCGGCGGTATGGCATACCGGCTGGGAATTTCTTACCGGTACGCCCTACTGCCCCGTACCGCCATACTTGCAGCGCTGCTTGATATCCAGAGACACCAAGAATTCCCCTTCCTCCAGACCTGAGATCTATCTTGAATTTGAACACCCGTAAATACGGGTTCAGTGACTTGAGGTTTAAAAATAAGATTTTACTTACCGATAAATCTATTTCTCGTAGTCCGTAGTGGATGCTGGGGACTCCGTCAGGACCATGGGGATTAGCGGCTCCGCAGGAGACAGGGCACAAAAATAAAGCTTTAGGATCAGGTGGTGTGCACTGGCTCCTCCCCCTATGACCCTCCTCCAAGCCTCAGTTAGGATACTGTGCCCGGACGAGCGTACACAATAAGGAAGGATTTTGAATCCCGGGTAAGACTCATACCAGCCACACCAATCACACCGTACAACTTGTGATCTGAACCCAGTTAACAGTATGACAACGTAGGAGCCTCTGAACAGACGGCTCACAACAAGAACAACCCGATTTTTTTTGTAACAATAACTATGTACAAGTATTGCAGACAATCCGCACTTGGGATGGGCGCCCAGCATCCACTACGGACTACGAGAAATAGATTTATCGGTAAGTAAAATCTTATTTTCTCTAACGTCCTAGTGGATGCTGGGGACTCCATCAGGACCATGGGGATTATACCAAAGCTCCCAAACGGGCGGGAGAGTGCGGATGACTCTGCAGCACCGAATGAGAGAACTCCAGGTCCTCTTTAGCCAGGGTATCAAATTTGTAGAATTTTACAAACGTGTTCTCCCCCGACCACGTAGCTGCTCGGCAGAGTTGTAATGCCGAGACCCCTCGGGCAGCCGCCCAGGATGAGCCCACCTTCCTTGTGGAATGGGCCTTGACAGATTTAGGCTGTGGCAGGCCTGCCACAGAATGTGCAAGTTGAATTGTGCTACAAATCCAACGAGCAATCGTCTGCTTAGAAGCAGGAGCACCCAGCTTGTTGGGTGCATATAGTATAAACAGCGAGTCAGATTTTCTGACTCCAGCCGTCCTTGAAATATATATTTTCAATGCCCTGACAACGTCCAGCAACTTGGAATCCTCCAAATCGCTAGTAGCCGCAGGCACCACAATAGGCTGGTTCAGGTGAAACGCTGACACCACCTTAGGCAGAAAATGAGGACGCGTCCGCAGTTCTGCCCTGTCCGAATGGAAAATCAGATATGGGCTTTTATACGATAAAGCCGCCAATTCTGACACTCTCCTGGCTGAAGCCAGGGCCAGTAGCATGGTTACTTTCCATGTAAGATATTTCAAATCCGCCGATTTGAGTGGCTCAAACCAATGGGATTTGAGAAAATCCAAAACTACATTAAGGTCCCACGGAGCCACTGGGGGTACAACCGGGGGCTGTATATGTAGTACTCCTTTTACAAAAGTCTGGACTTCAGGAACTGAAGCCAATTCTTTCTGGAAGAAAATCGACAGGGCCGAAATTTGAACCTTAATGGACCCTAACTTGAGGCCCATAGACAATCCTGTTTGCAGGAAATGTAGGAATCGACCCAATTGAAATTCCTCCGTGGGGGCCTTCCTGGCCTCACACCACGCAACATATTTTCTCCAAATGCGGTGATAATGTTGTGCAGTCACCTCCTTCCTGGCTTTAACCAGTGTAGGAATGACCTCTTCTGGAATGCCTTTTTCCCTTAGAATTCGGCGTTCAACCGCCACGCCGTCAAACGCAGCCGCGGTAAGTCTTGGAATAGACACGGTCCCTGCTGAATCAGGTCCCGTCTTAGAGGTAGAGGCCACGGATTTTCCGTGAGCATCTCCTGAAGTTCCGGGTACCAAGTTCTTCTTGGCCAATCCGGAGCCACGAGTATCGTTCTTACTCCCCTTTGCCGTATAATTCTCAGTACTTTGGGTATGAGAGGCAGAGGAGGAAACACATACACTGACTGGAACACCCACGGTGTTACCAGAGCGTCCACAGCTATTGCCTGAGGGTCTCTTGACCTGGCGCAATACCTGTCCAGTTTTTTGTTGAGGCGAGACGCCATCATATCCACCTTTGGTTTTTCCCAACGGTTCACAATCATGTGGAAGACTTCTGGATGAAGTCCCCACTCTCCCGGGTGTAGATCGTGTCTGCTGAGGAAGTCTGCTTCCCAGTTGTCCACTCCCGGAATGAACACTGCTGACAGTGCTATCACATGATCTTCCGCCCAGCGAAGAATCCTTGCAGCTTCTGCCATTGCTCTCCTGCTTCTTGTGCCGCCCTGTCTGTTTACGTGGGCGACTGCCGTGATGTTGTCCGACTGGATCAACACCGGCTGACCCTGAAGCAGGGGTTTTGCCAGGCTTAGAGCATTGTAAATCGCTCTTAGCTCCAGTATATTTATGTGAAGAGACATCTCCAGGCTTGACCATACTCCCTGGAAGTTTCTTCCCTGTGTGACCGCTCCCCAGCCTCTCAGACTGGCATCCGTGGTCACCAGGACCCAGTCCTGTATGCCGAATCTGCGGCCTTCTAACAGATGAGCACTCTGCAACCACCACAGAAGAGACACCCTTGTCCGTGGCGATAAGGTTATCCGCTGATGCATCTGCAGATGCGATCCGGACCATTTGTCCAGCAGATCCCACTGAAAAGTTCGTGCGTGGAATCTGCCGAATGGGATTGCTTCGTAAGAAGCCACCATCTTTCCCAGGACTTTTGTGCATTGATGCACAGACACTTTTCTTGGTTTTAGGAGGTTCCTGACAAGTTCGGATAACTCCTTGGCTTTCTCCTCCGGAAGAAACACCTTTTTCTGAACCGTGTCCAGAATCATTCCCAGGAACAGCAGACGTGTTGTCGGGGTCAACTGAGATTTTGGAAAATTCAGGATCCACCCGTGTTGTTGCAGCACTACTTGGGTTAGTGCTACTCCGTCCTCCAGCTGTTCTCTGGACCTTGCCCTTATCAGGAGATCGTCCAAGTAAGGGATAATTAATACGCCTCTTCTTCGCAGAAGAATCATCATTTCGGCCATTACCTTGGTAAAGACCCGAGGTGCCGTGGACAATCCAAACGGCAGCGTCTGAAACTGATAATGACAGTTTTGCACCACGAACCTGAGGTACCCTTGATGTGAAGGGCAAATTGGGACATGCAGGTAAGCATCTTTTATGTCCAGGGACACCATAAAGTCCCCTTCTTCCAGATTCGCTATCACTGCTCTGAGTGATTCCATCTTGAACTTGAATTTTTGTATGTACAGGTTCAAAGATTTCAGATTTAGAATAGGTCTTACCGAGCCGTCCGGCTTCGGTACCACAAATAGCGTGGAGTAATACCCCTTTTCCTGTTGTAGGAGGGGTACCTTTACTATCACCTGCTGAGAAAACAGCTTGTGAATGGCTTCCAATACCGTCGCCCTGTCTGAGGGAGACGTTGGCAAAGCAGACTTTAGGAACCGGCGAGGGGGAGACTTCTCGAATTCCAACCTGTAACCCTGAGATACTACCTGCAGGATCCAGGGGTCCACCTGTGAGCAAGCCCACTGCGCGCTGAAATTCTTGAGTCGACCCCCCACCGTTCCTGAGTCCGCTTGTAAAGCCCCAGCGTCATGCTGAGGGCTTTGCAGAACCCGCGGAGGGCTTCTGTTCCTGGGAAGGAGCTGCTTGCTGCCCTCTCTTACCCTTTCCTCTGCCTCGGGGCAGATATGACTGTCCTTTTGCCCGCTTCTTATAGGACCGAAAGGACTGCGGCTGAAAAGACGGTGTCTTTTTCTGTTGGGAGGGGGTCTGAGGTAAAAAGGTGGATTTCCCGGCAGTTGCCGTGGCCACCAAATCCGATAGACCGACGCCAAATAATTCCTCCCCTTTATACGGCAATACTTCCATATGCCGTTTGGAATCCGCATCACCTGACCACTGTCGTGTCCATAAACTTCTTCTGGCAGATATGGACATCGCACTTACTCTCGATGCCAGAGTGCAAATATCCCTCTGAGCATCTCGCATATAAAGAAAAGCATCCTTTAATTGCTCTAAAGTCTGTAAAATACTGTCCCTATCCAGGGTATCAATATTTTCAGCCAGGGAATCCGACCAGACCACCCCAGCACTGCACATCCAGGCTGAGGCGATGGCTGGTCGCAGTATAACACCAGTATGTGTGTATATACTTTTTAGGGTAGTTTCCAGCCTCCTATCAGCTGGATCCTTGAGGGCGGCCGTATCAGGAGACGGTAACGCCACTTGTTTTGATAAGCGTGTGAGCGTCTTATCCACCTTAGGGGGTGTTTCCCAGCGCGCCCTAACCTCTGGCGGGAAAGGGTATAATGCCAATAACTTTTTGGAAATTAGCACTTTTCTATCTGGGTTAACCCACGCTTCATCACATACATCATTCAATTCCTCTGATTCAGGAAAAACTACAGGTAGTTTTTTCACCCCCCACATAATACCCCTTTTTGTGGTACTTGTAGTATCAGAGATATGCAAAGCCTCCTTCATTGCCGTGATCATATAACGTGTGGCCCTACTGGAAAATACGTTTGTTTCTTCACCGTCGACACTAGATTCAGTGTCCGTGTCTGGGTCTGTGTCGACCGACTGAGGTAAAGGGCGTTTTACAGCCCCTGACGGTGTCTGAGACGCCTGGGCAGGTACTAACTGGTTTTCCGGCCGTCTCATGTCGTCAACTGATTTTTGTAATGTGCTGACATTATCACGTAATTCCATAAACAAAGCCATCCATTCCGGTGTCGACTCCCTGGGGGGTGACATCACCATTACCGGCAATTGCTCTGCCTCCACACCAACATCGTCCTCATACATGTCGACACACACGTACCGACACACAGCAGACACACAGGGAATGCTCTATTGAAGACAGGACCCCACTAGCCCTTTGGGGAGACAGAGGGAGAGTTTGCCAGCACACACCCAAGCGCTATAATATATATGGGAACAACCCTATATAAGTGTTGTATCCTTATAGCAGCTTAAATATAGTAATATCGCCAAAAAAAGTGCCCCCCTCTCTGTTTTACCCTGTTTCTGTAGTGCAGTGCAGGGGAGAGTCCTGGGAGCCTTCCTCACAGCGGAGCTGAGCAGGAAAATGGCGCTGTGTGCTGAGGAGAATAAGCCCCGCCCCCTATTTCGGCGGGCTCTTCTCCGGAGTTTGTGAGATCTGGCAGGGGTTAAATACATCCATATAGCCTCAAGGGCTATATGTGATGTATTTTTTAGCCATAAAAAGGTATTATACATTGCTGCCCAGGGCGCCCCCCCAGCGCCCTGCACCCTCCGTGACCGCTGTGTGAAGTGTGCTGACAACAATGGCGCACAGCTGCAGTGCTGTGCGCTACCTCAGGAAGACTGAAAAGTCTTCTGCCTCCTGCTTCTGGACCTCTTCCATCTTCGGCATCTGCAAGGGGGGTCGGCGGCGCGGCTCCGGGACCGGACTCCATGGCTGGGCCTGTGTTCGATCCCTCTGGAGCTAATGGTGTCCAGTAGCCTAAGAAGCCAATCCATCCTGCACGCAGGTGAGTTGACTTCTCTCCCCTAAGTCCCTCGATGCAGTGAGCCTGTTGCCAGCAGGACTCACTGAAAATAAAAAACCTAAAAACTTTTTCTAAGCAGCTCTTTAGGAGAGCCACCTAGATTGCACCCTGCTCGGACGGGCACAAAAACCTAACTGGGGCTTGGAGGAGGGTCATAGGGGGAGGAGCCAGTGCACACCACCTGATCCTAAAGCTTTATTTTTGTGCCCTGTCTCCTGCGGAGCCGCTAATCCCCATGGTCCTGACGGAGTCCCCAGCATCCACTAGGACGTTAGAGAAATGGGCCTTACCGAACCGTACTACAAACAGGTTGGAATAAAAACCCTTGTTTTGCAATTGAAGTGGAACTATAACCTGAGTCTGTACCAGTTTTTGACCGCGACACCGGCCACCTACTCATCACTCTTCTTACTTCTGGCTCTGTTATACGTGGCGGCGTTCTGCTGGACCATACGCTCGCTGTGGTGGGGCTTGCGAAAAGGTCCCACAGGAGCTATGTCCTGTCAGCGGAGAACGGGACCATGAACCCTAAAGGAGGTTGGGCCATTCTCCCCCCCCCCCCTAAACTGAGTCTGATAGGAGGGACATAGAGGGAGGATCAAGCACACTATTGATTTCTTAAAGTGCCCAAGGCTCCTAGTGGACCTGTCTATACCCCATGGTACTAATGTGGACCCCAGTATCCTCTAGGACATAAGAGAAATGAGGTATCTATATGGATACCCTGTAGTCTATGACCCAAGACCACATTTTATCATTTTTCAGAACAAAGAATGGTTCTTTTGGGCTGGAGATATTAACTGGTGATGTACCACTGGCATCCTCTAGCATTACTCATTTCTCAAACCTCCTTCCCATCTTCCCCCTTTTTGTACTTATATGTATATGGTTATTTTCTCCCAATGACATTATATATATATATATTGGCTATATGGACAACTACAAGGACTGGATACTGGTTATCCATCCCCACCCAACATTAGTATTGTGTTCTAGATTTTGTGATTGTATGCAGGGCCGGAGCTTCCACTAGGCAGCTTTAGGCAGCTGCCTAGGGGCGCCGGATCCTGGGTGGGCGGCTTGCTACAGCTCCCTGAAAAAGGTAGCGTGGTCCTACCTCACAGTCGCCGCATTCCCCCCGGCACTCGTATCTTACAGTAGTCGCAACTGGCAAGCTTCCGTATTGTAGCCTCCAGCTCCGCCTTCACCTGGCACAGGAAATAACTTTGACAGCTCCTGGAGTACTGGCTGGGGGTGACAAGTGGCGCTGCTCTTCATTTCAGGATCTTTCGTAGACTACTCAGTCCCAACTCTGCATCACAGCCCGCAGGTAAGGTGGCTGCACAGTGCACTCTCTGCATTTGATAAGGAAAGAGGGGGAGAGCAGCAGAGCAGCAGTCTGGGGAGGGGGGGCAGAGATGAGCAACAGGCATGCACACAGTCTGGGGGGGGGATGAGCAGCAGCACGCACACAGATGGTGGAGGAGATAGAACAGCAGACATTTAACAGAGTGGGGGGGGGGGGGCTGAGAGCTGCAGGCACCCACACAGACTGGGGCGATGGGGAGAAGAGAGCAGCCATGCAACAGACTGGGGGTGGGGGAGAGCAGCAGCATGTCTTTCACCTGAAGGGCGGGTAGGGGGAAGGGGCAGTAGGCAGAAGTTTTGCCTAGGGTGCCGAGAAACCTTGCACCGGCCCTGATTGTATGACCTATATGATGTGATTTTATATGTTTACATAATGTTGCGCTTAATAATGTTGTTTTACTGATGCTCAGTCTGCATATGAACCTCAAATTACAAAAATGTGAGTGTGTGTGGATGTGGGGGGGAGCAGTATATAATGAAATAAGGAGATTGATGGTAAGGACTTACCTTTGTTAGATCTCTTTCTGAGAGGTACACTGGATTCCACAGGGAATAACATCACGGTGTACAGTTGGATCTTGATCCGGGGCACCAACAGGCTAAAGCTTTGACTGTTCCCAGGATGCCTTGCACCGCCTCCTCTATAACCCCGCCTCCAGGCACTGGAGCTCGGTTTTTGTTAACCAGTCCAATGCAGTAGCAGGTAAAAGAGACGATAACAGTTAGTAGCCACAGCGAACCACATTCTGACGCCATGAGAAGGTACAGCGGCTAATCCCATACAAACCCAAAGAAGCTAAGTGCGTCAGGATGGGCGCCCTGTGGAATCCAGTGTACCTTGTAGAAAGAGATTTAACAAAGGTAAGTTCTTACCATAAATCTCCTTTTCTGCAGCGGGGTATAATGTATTCCACAGGGAATAACATCTGAGATGTCCTAAAGCAGTTCCTCATGGGAGGGGACGCACTGTAGCGGGCACAAGAACCCAGCGTCCTAAGGAAGCATCTTGGGAGGCTGAAGTATCAAAGGCATAGAACCTAATGAATGTGTTCACTGAGGACCAGATAGCCGCCTTGCACAATTGTTCTTGGGACGCGCAACGGCGGGCCACCCAAGAAGGTCCAACAGACCAAGTAGAATGGGTCTTGATAGTAGCAGGAGCTGGAAGTCCAGCCTGTACATGAGCTTGTGCAATCACCATTCTAATCCATCTGGCCAAAGTCTGCTTATTAGCAGGCCAGCCACATTTGTGAAAACCAAAAAGGACTATGAGAGAATCAGATCTCCTAAGGGAGGCAGATCTCTTCACATAGATACGGAGAGCCTGTATCACATCCAAAGATCGTTCTTTGGAGAACAAATCAGGAGAGATAAAGGCAGGAACCACAATCTCTTAGTTAAGGTGGTGTCATCTTTCCACCTTAGGGAGATAACCAGGTCGAATTTTAAGAACCGCACGGTCACGGTGAAAAATCAGAAAAGGAGACCTACAGCATAAGGCACCCAGATCTGAAACCCGTCTAGCAGAGGCAATAGCCAGCAAAAATAAGACCTTAAGCATAAGCCAGTTAAGCTCCACAGACTCAAGAGGTTCAAACGGAGACTCTTGTAGGGCATCCAGAACAACCGACAAATCCCAAAGAGCCACAGGAGAAACGTATGGAGGTTGAATCCGTAAAATACCCTGAGTGAAGGTATGAACGACAGGCAGAGTCGCAATTTTTCTCTGAAACCACACCGACAAGACTGAAACCAGTCCAGGCTCTGTTGCAGGAACGCCAGTAGTTTGGCAGCACTGAACTTGCATGCATCAAAATTCTTAGCCACACACGAGGTGAAGTAAGAATTCCTGACCCTACAATAAATCCGAGCCGAAGCCGGTTTACGGGCTTTCAACATCGTTTGAATGACCGCCTCAGAAAAACCTTTGTCCCTCAGAACTGAAGCTTCAAGAGCCACGTCATCAATGCCAGTCGTGCCAAATCCTGGTAAACACAGGGGCCTTGAACGAGGAGGTCTGGGCATTGAGGAAGTAGAAGATGACGCTCTATTGAAAGACCCTGTAGGTCTGAGAACCAATGCCGTTTAGGCCACGCTGGAGTGATCAGAAGTAGTAATCCTCCTTCTTGCTTGAACTTCCAGATTACCCTGGGCAGGAGTGACACCGGAGGGAACACGTACAGCAGCTGAAAGTTCCATGGAATTGCCAGTGCGTCCACGAATGCTGCTTGAGGATCCCTTGTCCTTGCTCCGAAGACCAGAACCTTGTGACTGTGTCGAGACGTCATCAGGTCTACATCTGGTAGGCCCCACTTGTCCGCTAGGAGTTGAAATACTTCTGGATGAAGGCTCCACCCTCCAGCGTGTACATCCTGACGACTGAGGAAGTCTGCTTCCCGGAATGAACACTGCCGATATAGCTGGCAGATGGTGTTCCGCCCATTGAAGAATCTTTGACACTTCCAACATCGCTATGCGGCTTTGAGTGCCGCCTTGATGATTTCTGTATGCCACCATGGTGACATTGTCCGACTGTACTTGAACAGTCCTGTTCTGTACAAGAGGCAAGGCCAGGTTCAAAGCATTGAACACTGCCCGCGATTCCAGAATATTTATCCGGAGGAGAGACTCCTCCCTGGTCCACCGACCCTGAAGAGAGTGTTGCTCCAACACCGCGCCCCAACCCCGCAGACTGGTAACCTTCGTTAGGAGGACCCAGTTGGAGATCCAAAAGGAACGACCCCTGTTCAATTGTTGGTCCTGTAGCCACCAGGTCCCACGGTGCCACTGGGGGCACAAAAGGAGGTTGGATGTGCAGTACTCCCTTCACAAAAGTCTGCACTTCTGAAAGAGAGGCCAATTCCTTCTGAAAAAATATTGATAAGGCCGAAATCTGCACCTTAATGGAGCCTAACTTTAGGCCCATATCCAGCCCCACCTGTAGAAAATGGAGAAAACGACCCAGCTGAAAAACCTCCGTAAGAGCATTCTTGGATTCACACCAAGATACATACTTCCTCCAGATACGGTGATAATGCTTCGCCGTTACCTCCTTCCTAGCTTTAAGCAGAGTAGGGATGACCTCCCCTGGAATACCTTTCCTAGCTAGGATTTGGTGTTCAACCGCCATGCCGTCAAACGTAACCGCGGTAAGTCTTGGAACACACACGGCCCCTGTTGTAACAGGTCCTCTCTTAGAGGAAGAGGCCAAGGATCTTCTGTGAGCATTTCCTGAAGCTCTGGATACCAGGCTCTTCGAGGCCAGTCTGGAACAATGAGTATCGTTTGAACTCTTGTTCTTCTTATGATCCGCAATATCTTTGGGATGAGTGGAAGTGGAGGGAACACATAGACCGACTGATACACCCACGGTGTCACTAGTGCGTCTACTGCTATTGCTTGAGGGTCCCTCGACCTGGAACAATACGTCCGAAGCTTTTTGTTGAGGCGTGACGCCATCATGTCTGTTTGGGGGAGTCCCAACAACTTGTCACTTCTGCAAAAACCTCTTGATGAAGTCCCCACTCTCCTGGATGGAGATCGTGTCTGCTGAGGAAGTCTGCTTCCCAGTTGTCCACTCCCGGAATGAATACCGCGGACAGAGCGCTTACATGATTTTCCGCCCAGCGAAGAATCCTGGTGGCCTCCGCCATCGCTGCTCTGCTTCTTGTTCCGCCCTGGCGGTTTACATGTGCCAAGGCTGTGATGTTGTCTGACTGGATCAGTACAGGTAGATTGCGAAGAAGATGCTCCGCCTGTCTCAGGCCGTTGTATATGGCCCTCAATTCCAGCACATTTATGTGCAGACAAGCCTTCTGGCTTCACCATATTCCCTGAAAATGTTTTCCTTGTGTGACCGCTCCCCAGCCTCGGAGGCTCGCGTCCGTGGTTACCAGAACCCAATCCTGGATTCCGAACCGGTGACCCTCTAGGAGGTGAGCACTGTGGAGCCACCACAGGAGAGATATCCTGGCCCTGGGGGACAGGCTTATCATCCGATGCATTTGGAGATGGGACCCTGACCATTTGTCCAGTAGGTCCCACTGAAAAGTTCTTGCATGGAACCTGCCAAACGGAATGGCCTCGTAGGCCGCCACCATCTTTCCCAATACTCGAGTGCATTGATGAATCGACACTCTTTTTGGTTTCAGCAGATCCCTGACCATGTTCTGGAGTTCCAGAGCTTTTTCCAATGGGAAAAAAACCCTCTGCCGTTCCGTGTCCAGAATCATGCCCAAAAACGACAGTCGAGTTGTCGACATCAACTGCGACTTTGGCAAATTTAATAGCCAGCCGTGTTGTTGTAGTATGTGAAAAATAGATTACAGGTTGAGTCTCCCTTATCCAAAATGCTTGGGACCAGAGGTATTTTGGATATGGGATTTTTTCCGTATTTTGGAATAATTGCACAACATAATGAGATATCATGGTGAAGGGACCTAAATCTAACCACAGAATGCATTTATGTTACATTTACACCTTATACACACAGCCTGAAGGTAATTTTAGCCAATATTTTTTATAACTTTGTGCATTAAACAAAGTTTGTGTACATTGAGCCATCAAAAAACAAAGGTTTCACTATCTCACTCTCACTCAAAAAAGTCCATATTTCGGAATATTTGGATATGGGATACTCAACCTGTACTAGGTAATACCTTTGGCGCTGACTATGAGCTGCTTGACTAAAAGCTGCCAATATACCGGGGTTAGTTAGGCCCCACAACTAGAACAACACAAATAAAAATTGGCGCTAGAGAACTGGATAATAAATTTATCACAATTTTAATAAATTGATTTAAAAAGATTGTACTGTTGCAACAGATTGCTAAAACACGATATGTATGTTTAAATTAGGGCATATCTTAGCACTGCAAATAATGAAAAGATCCATAAACTTTATATATAGAAAAATTGCAAAGTTTTGCTGGTACTCAAATGAAACAGTTCATCCCCATAATACTGCCACAGTCCAGGAACAAGTAAGGATGAATGGAATATTACCAACTGCTGTTGGAGGTGACCTTAGGTAGCTTGGTTCAAGATGCTGCTTGGTCCAATTAAATGCTCAGGTCCATTATTGCAGGTATCCAATTTGCAGATGAAAGGGTTCCTATACCGACTTCTAGGCTTTTAATCTCAGGATGTAGAGACAGAGTCCAGCTGTTCCACCAATGCGTTTCGCTGTTTCACACCGCTTTTTCAAGGTGATGTGCTGCAGTGTCTGGATGCCCTTTTTATAGCAGTGCTAATAGCCCATACATTACAGGTGTGACAAACTAAAATCATATTCAAAATCCTAATAATATAATAATATGCAGAAAGATACCAGCGCTAGGAGTTGTGTCACCAATTAATCAATGAAACAGATAACAATGGATCAGTTATAATATTTCATTATAAACATGATTATCACACACATTAAAAAATGTAAGAATAAAAGTATTAAAAAGTAATAACCATACAAATGAAGATTGGCTCTGAGGTATTAATTGATTCAAATTGCTGATAAGGACCCAACCATTATTTTAGTGATCCCGGACTTATTAAGGTAACATAGTAACATAGTAACATAGTATCTGAGGTTGAAAATAGACAATTGGGGCGTGGCCTAGCATCAGAGCTGATCGGCAGCAAACTCAGGGAGCTCCCTCTACTCACCCCTTAAAGTGTGGGAATCCCTCTTTCAGGACTCCTCTACATCACCCCTGCCATTGCCCACAGCAGTAGCAAGCCCACGGCAATCGTCCCGAGTCGCGGGAAGGCCTGTGAGAGCTCTCCTGATCCGCGGCCTACTCCTGAACCGGAAGCCGGGGACTAGATTTTTCACTCCTGCCCGGCGACGAGCTCCGTGGCCAGATCGCAGACGCGACGGCGGAAACGGGAGCCCGGGGAGCCGTGTGGTAGCGGTAATTAGCTGCCCCTGCACCCCTCCTTGGTCCTCTCCCTCATGCCCCTCGTCTCCACAGGATATTGCCCCTGTTCCTCCACTGTTTCCCTGGCCCAGGAGGCAAGAGAGGGCGGCCATCTTTAGACTGCAGCGCTTACTGATCTCCAGGCACACTGCTGCTGGGCTGCTGCATATGCTGTGTTTCTGCATTCCACACATTGAATGGCTGGTTCCCATTCCAAGGCTGCCTGCAAGCTCCCCCACTGCTAGTGGACCTCAAAGGCAAACAGAGCTGCTTTACCCCAGCCACCCGGAGGATTGAGCTGAAAACTGCGTCCCCGGCACCCCACACTGACCAGCGGCCATCTTACCTCCACTGCTGCAGGCTGCTCTCAGAAGACCTGAGACGGAGGGAGACGGGAGCTGCACTGTCACTGTTGCGGATCGTCGACGGTGCGGTGAGGAACTCTCCCCTCCTAACTCCCTGTGACCTGAACACCTTCTCCCGCTGCCTGCGGACCCACGGGGCCATTGGTTCCCTAGCTATGTGCCTGCCTACCTGATGTTGCCCTAAGGCCACGTGGGGGCTTTTGCACGGTGACGACCCACATGCTGCATTCTGCCGAGGATATGTGAAAGTGTAATTCTATATTGCTTTATTTGAAGACCGATCTCATGGTGAGAGGGATTAAGAAAAATAAGGCCAAGACCAAGCCGGTCGCGACCCCATCCCCTGCGACCCGACATTCGTCGGACCTACGTCAGTTCTTATCTACTCCAACCTCAATCCCCGCTACTTCCTCAACTGTCCCGACCTCCCCGAATCTGCACGGTCCGGTGGACGACATGACATCCCCCGGGACTCCGTTGCCTCCACAGGCCCCCTCTCTGTCTGCGGAGATAAGCGAGATATTATCTCATGTAAGGTCACTCCCCACGAAGCAAGACTTCTCAGCCTTGGAGACTCGCTTACTTTCCACCATCACTCAGGAAGTGACAGCGCTCCGACAAGATATGTCCCAAATTGCGACTCGTGTTGATGTCCTGGAACGCCATGAATCGTCTACTGTGGATTCTCTGACTAAATTTCGGGAGGTGCTATCTCACCAACGGGACGATATTTCTTTTCTAAAATCACGCATTGAGGATATGGATAATCGCGGCCGGCGAAACAATATCAGAGTCAGGGGCTTACCTGAGAGTGTCCAACAGGCTGACCTGACAACCGCCTTATCTGCGATATTCGGAGAACTTATTGACCTGGATCCGAACAAGGACATTATATTTGATAGAGCCCACCGAGCCCTCCGTCCTCGTGGCTTACCCTCTGATAGACCACGAGACGTGATTTGCAGGCTCCATTATTATGTCCAAAAAGAGGAAATAATGAGGTCGGCCCGTCAGCTGGACAGCATTGACTTTCAAGGGGACAAGATTCAGATATTTCCTGACCTCGCCTGGTCGACCTTACAACAACGTCGAGCCTTGAAACCTCTTACGGACTCTCTCAGGAAACTCGAGCTGAAATACAGATGGGGCTTCCCTTTCTCCCTCCAGGTCTCTCATGGTGGCAAAGTCGCGAGTCTCTCTAGACCTTCGGATTCACAGGCCTTCTTCACGATCTTAGGAATTCCTCCGGTACCGTTACCAGATTGGGACGCTTTTCACCACCTACCGGAATTGCCTGTTGTGCTCCCTCCAGACGACGCGTGGCAACAAGTTCGTTCCCCACGGATGCGGGGAGCTACTCCTAGTCCACGTTCTTCAGAGCCTCCCTGAATGAGAAGTCTCGTCCCGAGTGGACGTAAACTTACTTGCTACCCATGCTATACACTGAGTTTTTGTTGTTGTTGTTTTTTCCTAAATAGTGCTATGTGTTGCTCACACGTGAGATCGGTTTTTGTAACTTAGTAATAGTACACAGTTGCTATGGTTTCATAGATAAGCGATGTGGTATCGTCGACATGTTATTTTGGTCTATTTCTATACCGAATTTATTATCTTGTTGTCGATACTCACATACACAATTGACCAGCCTTCATGAAACCTGGTTTGATAGTTTAAGGATTATATGTACACTTTTATATAAGCTTTTATATTTTTATTTTTGTTTCACTTGTGCCTTGTGCACACCTCGGTAATATCACACATTTGTTTAGATTATGTCTTGTGGATGGTCACTGTCCTGGGCCCCCCGTAGGACCCCCACTATGCTGCATCCCCTGTCTCTTTGGACTGGGAGTCGGCAGGATTCCGCTCCTGTCCTTTTTGCAGCAGTCCTTTTTGTAGTATTATCATCTCTGTTTTTTGTCAAAGTACTTTACGGCGTGGTTTCCCTCGCTGCATCTTTTTTTTCTTCTTTTCTCTTCTTTCCCTTTTTTCCTATTTCCTTCCCTTGCTGCTCTTCCTTTCCCTCCCCCAGTGTCTGCCGTAGGGAAGACTATTTTGACGCAATTAGATCCGCCTGATAATGGGGGTGAATGACCTACATGTATCTACCCTTAACGTTAAAGGGTTGAATGTTCCTGAGAAAAGGTCTAAACTTCTTAAATGGCTTAGAGATGAGAAAGTTGACGTTGCTTTTATTCAGGAAACACATTTCAGGATGGGACACGTGCCGTCCCTAAAATGTCACTATTATCCTCATGTTTTCCTGTCTAATAACTCTGCTGGTAAGACATTGGGCGTAGCCATATTACTGGCTCGCCACCTGCCTGTTCTTAATGTGGCCTCCCATAGAATAGCTGAAGGTAGGGGGCTGCTGGTGAAATGCGACATACATGGTCAACGTTTCTCTTTCCTGAACATATATGCTCCTAACGCTAAACAACCTTCCTTTATATCCTCAGTTCTAGATAACGTGGAACCTCTCTTGGAGGGGGTGGTGGTGATGGGAGGTGATCTAAATTGGACCCTAGATCCCCGCCAGGACAATTCTAAAAAGACCTCCTGCAGGCCGGAGAAGGAGCATAGGGGAGTGAGACGCGCCCTGCTCGACCACCAGCTGATTGACACATGGAGACTGACACATCCTACTGAGATAGATTACTCCTTTTTCTCACACCCACATCAGACATATTCCAGAATTGATTACTTGTTTCTGAGCCACCGGCACTTACACCTCCTTTCTGATGCCTCTATAGGACAGATTGTGTGGTCAGATCATGCCCCAGTTAACCTCACATTACGCTTGCCCCCCAGTGCACATCGCCAATGGTCCTGGCGTTTTAATGACACTTTTCTGCAGGACGCAGACTGTAGGTCCCGAATCGATAACGCTTTAGATTCTTATATCTGTACCAATGACTTAGATGATATTTCCAAAGTCTCAGTCTGGGAAGCTCACAAATGTGTCATTAGGGGGGTTTGTGTTCAGATAGGATCCTTCCGCAAAAAGCAGAGGGAGACACTTAGGGGTGATTTATTGTCTAAAATACAATCTCTCGAGCTCCTACACAAAAAATCCCAAACCCCACAACATTATGCCGATCTCGAAGCTGCTAGGGCAGATCTGAATAAGTTACTCTCTGATAGAGTCAAGTTTTCTTATCGGAAGTGCCGTAGCAGATACTATCAATGGGGCAATAAACCTGGGAAATTACTAGCCAAAGCACTTAGAGAACAACGTGCTCTTACTTTTATTCACACGATTAAAAATAGCCACGGCCAATCCCAACACCAGACACCCCACATCGCTAGGGCCTTTAGGGCATATTATTCCACTCTGTATAACCTCTCCGGCCCGACCGGAAGAATTGATAAGTTGTCCCATCAAACAGCTATAGCTGACTACTTACGGGCCTTAGACTTCCCCACGCTATCCACAAAAGGAGTAGAAGATCTAGACGCCCCGTTTTCTACTGAGGAGGTTAAGAAAGCTATTGAATCCTCCCCCAACGGCAAGAGCCCCGGTCCCGATGGATTTACCACTGCCTATTACAAAGCTTTTAAAGAGAAATTAGTCCCTATACTCACAAGAGCCTTTAATACCACATCAGAACAATCGCCTTTCTCCCCACAATCTCTTGAAGCCCACATTGCTGTTCTACCCAAGGAGGGTAAAGACCCCAGTCTTTGCTCCAGTTACCGGCCAATCTCACTATTAAATATAGACATAAAACTTTTTGCCAAACTGATTGCAAACCGCCTTAAACTATTATTACCTGGTCTGATACATGGTGATCAAGCTGGATTTGTTTTAGGCCGAGAAGCTAGGGATAATACCTCTAAAGTGCTCAACATGATTCACTATGCCGGCCAGCTTTCATCCCCATCAATCATACTGTCGACCGATGCTGAAAAAGCATTTGACAGAGTGGACTGGGACTTTCTGGCTGGTATACTGAAGCATCTGGGACTCGGTAACGCATGTCTTCACAGAATTTTATCTCTTTATACCTCCCCGTCCGCCAAAATCAGGATTAATGGCTCCCTTTCTGATTCTTTTCCAATATCCAATGGCACACGACAGGGTTGTCCACTATCCCCATTGCTCTTTGTCCTTTGCATGGAAACATTAGTTCGAAGCATTAGGGCGAACCCGAGTATTTCGGGTCTGTTGGTAAAAGGGACTGAATACAAACTGGCATTATATGCCGACGATCTACTCGCTATAATCACAAAACCGGTCACTTCTTTGCCAAACTTGATGGTAGAATTTGATAAGTTTGGAGCCCTCTCTAACTTCAAAATAAATTATTCCAAATCTATTGCCATGAATTTAACTACTCCTCCTGATATAGTAGAGGGCTTGAAACATGCCTTCCCTTTTACCTGGCATGATCACAAATTAAAATATCTGGGGGTGTTACTGACCAACGATTTATCCAAATTATTCTCCCTAAATTTTATCCCCCTATTGGCTAGGCTTCGCCTAGACTTCCAGAAATGGAAGAAATTAAGACTGTCTTGGTTCGGCAGGATTAACGTTGTCAAAATGAATGCCCTCCCTAGGATACTATTCTTTCTCCAGACACTTCCGATACACATCCCCCTGCTTTGGCTCCGAGACGTCCAGAATCTTATTCGTGCGTTTGTATGGGGCTGTAAGACACCCAGGTTTAAACACGACATTTTATTTAGGAGAAAACACCAAGGGGGGCAACAACTCCCACATATTCCTAACTACTACCATGCAGTACATTTGAATAGGATTCTGGAATGGACGCGTGCTAAAGACCGCAAACAATGGGTCTTACTAGAGGAGGGCTGTCTCCCACATTATATTGAAATTGCACCTTGGCTTCCTACCCTCCCAAAGGTTTCACACCCCACGGTCTCCCCCACGCTCAAATTATGGGCCACGCTGAGATCCCAGAGCCATATATCCTCCAAATGGTCCCCTCTAACCTCCCTTCTCTATAACTCCGAGTTTGCTCCAGGTCTTCATGGGACAGCTTTCGCTCCTTGGGCGGAAGCCGGGATTTTTAGAGTCGGTCAGCTGGTGAGCTCGGGTAGGGTGCGCTCCTTTTCAAATGTTCAGTCTTCTTGGAACCTACATAGTGCTGAGTTTTGGAGGTTCCTGCAGGTTCATCATTTCATATCATCTTCTAAGAACCTCTCTGACATAACTAGGGATCTCACCGGGTTTGAAAAACTATGCACCTCTCCCAGTTCTCCCACACATACTATCTCACAAATCTATGTGCTTATCATGGAAAACTTTTTCCCGCAACCCCCTACCTTTCTGGCTTCCTGGGAAAAGGAACTATCAGGGCTACCTTCGCAGATTAACTGGGAATCCGTATTTAAGAACGCCCAGGCAAGTTCTCTATGCTTATCGACACTAGAGACCCTCTATAAACTTATATATAGGTGGTATAGGACTCCTCGTGTTCTCAATAAAATGTTTCCCTCTCTCTCGAACCTGTGTTGGAGATGCAAAAACGCCCCAGGGAGTTTCATACATATTTGGTGGGATTGCCCTCTTATAACCCCATTTTGGGCAGAGGTATTTAAATGCACCGAACAGATAGTGGGAGATGAGATCCCGAAAGACCCAGGTTTTTGGCTCCTCAATCACACCCCCACAGGAACACACTCCTACAAACATTCCCTGTTGAGACACCTTAGCAACGCAGCAAAAGCGGTTGTTCCACTCCTTTGGAGATCCACCTCACCACCCTCGATTAAATTATGGTTCACAAAGGTCGATTACTTTTTAGATATGGAAGACCTTGTCTCCTTCTCATCCGGGAAAACCGTTAACTTTATAGCTATTTGGTTTCCCTGGTACGACTTTAAGGACACACCTCTGTATCGGTCCTACATGGCGACATAACTCCCCTCCTATTCATATTCATATCCATTTTCATATCCATATTCATACTCCGATTACGATGTCTCTATAATATGGCTCAAACCCTTAATTGGTGGAGACCCCCCCCCGTCCCCCAAACAACCTGTCCCTACTGTGCAGACTCTCACACCTGACTCTACCCGTCTTAATTTTCCCTCTCTTCTCCTTTTTTCTTCTCCTCTTCTCTCTCTTTTTCTTCTTTCCCATTTTCCTATGCTGTTTTGTTAAAATGTTCCTCATTTATAAGTTCTGATGTTGTAAGCGAAGCAGACAAATTATTTTTCTACTCTGGACGCTCTATGTGTATTGTACTGACATATATGATATGTGATGTTTTTGTCCATCCTCCTTTCTTTTTGGAAAATAATTGCTGTAATGTTTTGTCTGCTGCTTTAATTAATAAAAAACAGTTTACATAAAAAAAGAAAATAGACAATTGTCCATCGAGTTCAACCTATTTGTGGTCTCCTATGCATGATGATTTGACTAAAATTTCTGACTGATGCTGCTGTCAGCCGTTGCATTTTATCCCTATTTATAGTAACTATAATGCATGACTATGCACCATACCCCTGGATATCCTTATCCATTAGGAATTTATCTAACCCATTCTTAAAGGTGTTGACAGATTCCGCCATTACAACTCCCTTGGGCAGGGAATTCCAAACACGTATTGTCCTTACCGTGAAAAAGCCTTTACGCCGTATTGTGCGGAATCTCCTCTCCTCTAACCTGAGCGAGTGTCCACGAGTCCTCTGTGTTGATCTAACTAAAAACAGGTCCCGCGCAAGCTCTGTGTATTTTCCCCTTATATATTTGTAGATGTTGATCATATCCCCTCTTAGTCTCTGCTTTTCCAATGTAAACATGCCTAGTCTTTCAAGCCTTTCCTTGTATTCCATCGTCTCCATGCCCTTAATTAGTTTGGTCGCCCTCCTCTGTACCGTTTCAAGCTCCAGGATATCCTTTTTGTAGTACGGTGCCCAGAATTGTACACAGTATTCAAGGTGTGGCCTCACTAGTGATTTAAATAACGGGAGTATAATACTCTCGTCCCTAGCATCAATACCCCGTTTTATGCATGCTAATATCTTATTAGCCTTCTTTGCTGCAGTCCTACTTTGGGTACTACTGCTTAGCTTGCTATCTATGAGGACACCTAAGTCCTTTTCCAGTACAGAATCCCCTAATTTTACCCCATTTAGTAGGTAGGTGTAATTTTTGTTCTTGTTACCACAGTGCATTACCTTACACTTGTCTGTGTTGAAGCGCATTCTCCATTTGGCTGCCCATGCTTCTAATTTAACTAAGTCGTTCTGAAGAGACTCGGCATCCTCCTCTGTATTTATAGCCTTACACAATTTGGTATCATCTGCAAAAAATGACACCATGCTTTCTAGACCTTCTGTTAGGTCGTTAATGAAAATATTGAACAATAGCGGTCCTAATACTGAGCCTTGCGGCACACCACTTAGAACTTCAGTCCAAGTTGAAAAAGATCCATTAACCACAACGCGCTGCTCCCTATTATCTAACCAGTTTTTGACTCAAGTGCATATTGTGCTTCCTAGCCCTGATTCTTGTAGCTTGTAGATAAGTCTCATGTGTGGTACAGTATCGAACGCTTTGGCAAAGTCTAAAAAGATTACATCCACGTCTTTACCCTGATCTAGGTTTGCGCTTACTGTTTCATAAAAGCCAAGTAAGTTGGTTTGACAGGATCTGTCCTTCTTAAACCCATGTTGATTCCTTTTAATGACCTTATTGACTTCAAGGAACTTCTGAATACTATCTCTTAGAATACCTTCCAATACTTTCCCCACTATAGATGTAAGACTAACTGGTCTATAATTACCTGGTTCAGCTTTACTTCCCTTTTTGAATATAGGCACTACTTCCGCTATACGCCAGTCTTTGGGAACCATACCTGATATAACTGAATCCTTAAAGATCAAAGATAGCGGTTTTGCCAGTTCAGGGTGAAGCTCCATTAGAACCCTTGGGTGAATACCATCGGGCCCTGGTGATTTATTAATCTTTAAATGTTTTAATCGGTCACAGACTACTTCCTCGCTTAAATAAGTACCTATCAGTGGGATATTCTCATTATTGAGATTGTGTGTCAGTCCCTGAAATGGGTCCTCTCTAGTGAATACTGTTGAAAAAAACTCATTTAGTGTGTCCGCTATGTCATTATCATTTTTGCTTAAGACTCCCAATCTTTTAAAGGGCCTATACTCTCCTTCTTTAATCTCTTGCTATTAATGTATTTAAAGATTTTTTTGGGATTCGCTTTGCTTTCCTTTGCTACTAGTTTTTCAGTTTCTACTTTAGCCGCTCTTATTTCCGTTTTGCAAATTTTGTTACATTCCTTATAGTGCTGAAATGACTCTGCTTCCCCGTCAGATTTGTATTTTTTAAATGCTCGCCTTTTCTTGCCCATAAGTTCCTTAATCTTTTTGTTAAGCCACATCGGTTTATGATTTTTATTCCTTTTTTTGCTACTCATAGGAATAAATTTGAGTGTATTTTTAGCTAGCAGGAAACCACTCCTTAGAGTTATTTATACAGTCAGCTGGTAATACCCTTAATAGTACCTCTCACACAGTTCCATAAGGAGATGGTAACAATTGCTCGTCTGTGCAGATAGTTCAAGGGGTTTCCATAATCTTGCTGGTTGTGCTGAAAAGGAGTGGTTTGAAGGTCTGGTCCTTGGAAATCCAAGTAGACAGAAAAGTCCTTATCTGGATCAAGCTGGACAAAGGTTGGGATTCCACAGCAGTGACTTAATGCGTTTCTCTGAGCCAGGTCGCTCAGCTTCTTCAGATAATATAATAATATCCAGTTTTCTTATTTAGTGACAGACAATGAGACCATATTAGATAATCTAAGTCATGTTTTAATATTTACGTAACCATAAATTTAAAGTTAATATCAGAAAAGCCGGTTCCCGATCACATGATCGCAGGACCCGCTTCCTGTGTATGGAACGCAACTCCGCTCCCATTGGCTAGCATCACGGCCACGTGACCGGAACCCGGCCAAACCTCTGACGAGCCCGGCGTCTTGTTGCCAGGAGATGGACCGCAAGTAGTGACCTGTTCCGGTCACATGACCGGAAGCCGGACACGTGAACAATCATCATGGAGTTCTGACGATTGTGGGCATTTCCATGTCACATGATCGTCCGGGCCAATGAAAACCACATAGGATTTCACCTAGATATTTTTAACAGTCAAATGACCTACGATTTCTACAACAATTGCTCACGTCTTTCTTCATAAAATATGAATATATATATATATATTCAAACACAGAGTAATACGAGTATATTTTAATTTTATGCTATTTCTATATATAGTAGACTATGATAGTTTATTAGTATGGTGCCACCTTATGGTGAAATAATATTATGGCACTCAATTCGGATTTTGATTATTAATTTAGTTATTAACCTTCATCCAGTGTCTAATTTTTACTGACAAACAAATAATAAAGATATATGAATACATAGATCTGTGCACATACACTATAAGGAGGCTAGAAAAGTAAATAAATATACAGTATATAGGGATCAGTTGAAGATTAATATATAATGTTAGAGAACAGCATTCAACTCAAGTGCTTCATTTAAACTACTTGGAAAAAGTGTATTGAGCTGGAAAGTCCAAAAAATTTCCTGTCTACATAGTCTGGTGAACCTATCACCCCCCCGGGTAGTTCTAGAGGATTCTTTCGCACAATTATTTTCTTTTTTCTAACACTTTTTATCGTCTGATTATGGGCACGGCCATGAGGACCAGGTTTGCGCCAAGCTATGCAAACCTTTATGTGGGTGAATTGGAGGAGGAGCTCCTATGGGGGGATGGGCGTGGCGCAGGCTTGGTCCTCTATGGTCGGTACATAGACAATCTGTTTATTATTTGGGATGGGGATTCTAATTCTTTCACTGATTTTGTTAATTATCTCAACACCAACACTTTTAATTTAGTTTTCACGTCTAATTTCAGTACCACTAAACTTACCTTCTTGGATCTAACTATTGAAATAGTGAATGGTCAAATTCACACTTTCAATTTTGTGAAAGATGTGGGCAGTAATGCCTATTTAAATGATAGAAGTGCACATCATGTGGCATGGAAAAATAATATACCTAAAGGGCAATTCTTACGATTATGTAGAAATTGCTCTACTATAGAGTCCTTTACTGAACAAGCGAAAACACTAATAGAGACCTTTAAATGTAAAGATTATCCCCAACATTTGTTAGATCAAGCTCTAAAAGAAGTATTGGACCTTGATAGAGAATCCCTATTGTGTTTGAAGGATAAAAGTAAACTGAAATCGGAGAATAAAGAGTGGGCCTTTATTTTTTAGAAATTTAACTCCAGATCTAATGATATTAGATCCGTAGTAAAACGCAATTTTCATATGCTTAGGAGTGATCCAGTTCTGTGCGACATCTTACCACTGAAACCTGATTTTGTCTTCAGAAAAAATAAATCTCTAAAAACTATATTGGCACCAAGCCAACTAAGAACTGGGGAAAAAACAAGGGTCAGAGATAAAACATGGTTAAAAAGTAATATTAAGGGCTTCTATAAGTGTGGGGCTACAAGATGCACAATGTGTACACATACCTGTAACAAAACTACTATGATACCCCTACCTATGGAGGGGAAAAATATTTCGATTAAGAGTTTCATCAATTGTAATACCATGTGGGTAATGTATCTTTTGCAATGTGATTGCCATTTAAAATATGTAGGCAGAACGACTAGGATGCTGAAAACGAGGTTCATGGAGCATAGAAGAAATATCATTAACGGGGTAACTAAACATAGGCCCTCATTCCGAGTCGTTCGCTCGTTCTTTTTTTTCGCATCGCAGTGAAAATCAGCTTAGAGCGCATGCGCAATGTTCGCACTGCGACTGCGCTAAGTAATTCTGCTATGAAGAAAGGATTTTTACTCACGGCTTTTTGTTCGCACCGGCGAACGTAGTGTGATTGACAGGAAATGGGTGTTACTGGGCGGAAACACGGCGTTTTATGGGCGTGTGGCTGAAAACGCTACCGTTTCCGGAAAAAACGCAGGAGTGGCCGGAGAAACGGGGGAGTGTCTGGGCGAACGCTGGGAGTGTTTGTGACGTCAAACCAGGAACGACAAGCACTGAACTGATCGCACAGGCAGAGTAAGTCTGGAGCTACTCTAAAACTGCTAAGTTTTTTTTGTTCGCAATATTGCGTAAACTTCGTTCGCACTTTTAAGATGCTAAGATACACTCCCAGTAGGCGTAGACTAAGCGTGTGTAACTCTGCTAAATTCGCCTTGCGACCGATCAACTCGGAATGAGGGCCATAGTGTCTCTCGACACTTTGCTCTTCGACATAATAGGGATCCATCTTCTTTGAGTATTACGGGGTTAGAATATATCCCTAGAACTACCCGGGGGGGTGATAGGTTCACCAGACTATGTAGACAGGAAATTTTTTGGACTTTCCAGCTCAATACACTTTTTCCAAGTAGTTTAAATGAAGCACTTGAGTTGAATGCTGTTCTCTAACATTATATATTAATCTTCAACTGATCCCTATATACTGTATATTTATTTACTTTTCTAGCCTCCTTATAGTGTATGTGCACAGATCTATGTATTCATATATCTTTATTATTTGTTTGTCAGTAAAAATTAGACACTGGATGAAGGTTAATAACTAAATTAATAATCAAAATCCGAATTGAGTGCCATAATATTATTTCACCATAAGGTGGCACCATACTAATAAACTATCATAGTCTACTATATATAGAAATAGCATAAAATTAAAATATACTCGTATTACTCTGTGTTTGAATATATATATATATATTCATATTTTATGAAGAAAGACGTGAGCAATTGTTGTAGAAATCGTAGGTCATTTGACTGTTAAAAATATCTAGGTGAAATCCTATGTGGTTTTCATTGGCCCGGACGATCATGTGACATGGAAATGCCCACAAACGTCAGAACTCCATGATGATTGTTCACGTGTCGTCCGGCTTCCGGTCATGTGACCGGAACAGGTCACTACTTGCGGTCCATCTCCTGGCAACAAGACGCCGGGCTCGTCAGAGGTTTGGCCGGGTTCCGGTCACGTGGCCGTGATGCTAGCCAATGGGAGCGGAGTTGCGTTCCATACACAGGAAGCGGCTCCCGCGATCATGTGATCGGGAACCGGCTTTTCTGATATTAACTTTAAATTTATGGTTACGTAAATATTAAAACATTACTTAGATTATCTAATATGGTCTCATTGTCACTAAATAAGAAAACTGGATATTATGATATTAGGATTTTTAATATGATTTTAGTTTGTCACATCTGTAATGTATGGGCTATTAGCACTGCTATAAAAAGGGCATCCAGACACTGCAGCACATCACCTTGAAAAAGCGGTGTGAAACAGCAAAACGCATTGGTGGAACAGCTGGACTCTGTCTCTTCATCCTGAGATTAAAAGCCTAGAAGTCGGATATAGGAACCCTTTCATCTGCGAATTGGATACCTGCAATAATGGACCTGAGCATTTAATTGGACCAAGCAGCATCTTGAACCAAGCTACCTAAGGTCACCTCCAACAGCAGTTGGTAATATTCCATTCACCCTTACTTGTTCCTGGACTGTGGCAGTATTATGGGGATGAACTGTTTCATTTGAGTACCAGCAAAACTTTGCAATTTTTCTATATATAAAGTTTATGGAACTTTTCATTATTTGCAGTGCTAAGATATGCCCTAATTTAAACATACATATCGTGTTTTAGCAATCTGTTGCAACAGTACAATCTTTTTAAATCAATTTATTAAAATTGTGATAAATTTATTATCCAGTTCTCTAGCGCCAATTTTTATTTGTGTTGTTCGTGTTGTTGTAGTACCCTCAGAGAGAGAGTGCCACGCTTTTCAGTAACTGGTCTCTTGATCTCACCTTTATCAGGAGATCGTCCAAGTACGGGATAATTGTGACACCTTGCTTGCGCAGGCGCACCATCATTTCCGCCATTACCTTGGTGAAAATCCTCGGGGCAGTGGAAAGCCCAAACGGCAACGTCTGAAATTGGTAATGACAATCCTGCACAGCGAATCTCAAGAAGGCCTGATGAGGAGGATATATGGAGGTAGGAAGGTATGCATCGTTTATGTCTAGTGACACCATAAAATCCCCCCCCGTCCAGACTGGAAATCACTGCCCGGAGAGATGCAACTTGAATTTGAATCTTTTCAAATACAGGTTTAGGGATTTTAGGTTCAGAATTGGTCTGACCGAGCAGTCTGGCTTCGGGACCACAATTAGAGTTGAATAAAACCCCTTTCCCTGTTGCAACAGGGGAACCGTGATAATCACTTGCTGTTGACACAGCTTTTGTATCACAGCTGAAACTATTTCTCTCTCTGGGAGAGAAGCTGGTAAGGCCTAATGAAAAATCGGTGTGAAGGCACGTCTTCGAACTCCAGTCTGTATCCTTGGGTTACAATTTCTAGTACCCAAGGATCAAAGTTCGAATGAATCCAGACTTGGCTGAAGACGTGCCCCCACCGGTGCGGACTGCCGCAGCGGAGCCCCAGCGTCATGCGGTGGATTTGGTAGAAGCCGGAGAGGACTTCTGCTCCTGGAAACTAGCCGCAGCTGGTGTTCTTTTCCCTCTACCCTTGCCTCTGTCGAGGAAGGATGATCCACGTCCCTTTCTGAATTTATGAGACCGAAAGGACTGCATCTGGTATGGAGGCGTTTTCTTTTGCTGTGGGGGAACAAAAGGCAAAAAAGAAGACTTACCCGCGGTAGCTGTGGAAACCAGGTCCGCAAGGCCGTCCCCAAACAAAAGTTCACCCTTGTAAGGCAAGGCTTCCATAAGTCTCTTGGAATCAGCATCACCAGTCCATTGACGGGTCCACAACGCCCTCCTAGCTGAAATTGCCATGGCATTGGCCCTCGATCCCAATATCTCTCGCAGCCTTCCTTAGGTATAACGCTGTGTCCTTGATGTGACTCAGTCAACAATACACTCTCCCTGTCGAGGGTGTCCATGTCTGATGACAAGTTATCTGCCTATCCTGCAATCGCGTTACTCACCAATGCCGACGCTACCGCCGGTCTGAGCAGGGTTCCCGTAGTCGTATAAATCAATTTCAAGGTAGTTTCCTGCCAGCGATCCGCAGGATCCTTTAGTGTCGCCGCGTCCGGAGACGGTAGGGACACCTTTTTTGGATAAACGCGTCAAAGCCTTATCTACCATGGGTGATGATTCCCACCGTAACCTGTCCTGTGAGGGGAAAGGATACGCCAAAACAATTCTCTTAGGAATCTGCAGTCTTTTGTCTGGAGTTTCCCAAGCTTTTTCAAATAGAGCGTTCAGCTCATGGGATTGGGTAAATGTTACCTCAGGTTTCTTCCCCTTAAACATACAGACCCGTGTGTAAGGGACAGAAGGGTCCTCTGTGATATGTAATACATCTTTTATTGCAATAATCATGTACTGAATACTCTTGGCCACCCTTGGGTGTAACCGAGCGTCGTCATAGTCGACACTGGAGTCGGAATCCGTGTCTGCTATCTGGGTAAAGGGACGTTTCTGGGACCCTGATGGGTTCTGTGACACATTAATATCCATGGATTGTCTCCATGCTTGGTTCTGGGACTCAGATTTGTCCAACCTTTTATGTAATAAAGCCACACTTGCATTCAAAACATTCCACGTCTACCCAATCAGCAGTCGGCGGTGCCGACGAAGTCACTATTACATTCTGCTCCGCATCCTCTCTGGAAGAGCCTTCCTCCTCAGACATGTTGACACACACGTACTGACACCCCCACACTGGGATATAGGGGACAGACCCACAATAAGGTCCTTTAGAGAGATAGAGAGGGAGTTTGCCAGCTCACACCCAGCGCCACTGCAGTCTGAAATATTAATAATGTCCCAGACCTGTAAGCACTTCCTGTATCACACTAGCACCAAATTAATGTGCCCCCGCCCCCCGTTTTGCACCCTGTTACTTGTATACAGCGGTGAAGGGAGCGTCGCTGCAGCAAGCTGTGGAGAAAATGGCGCTGGTTAGAGCTGAGGGACTAAGCTCCACCCCCTCGATGGCACACTTCAGTCCCGCTAATTTTAATACTGGCGGGGGTCTGTATATACTGCCCATGCAGTATCTATGCGTGCCAGTGAACTTTTATGAGGTAATTATTGCTGCCCAGGGCGCCCCCCCTGCGCCCTTGCTGTGCCGTGTGTGTGTGTGTATGAGCAATGGCAGGCTGCGCGGTACCTCACGAAGATATGAAGTCTTCTGCCGCCTCTGAAGTCTTCTTGCTTCTCATACTCACCCGGCTTCTATCTTCCGGCTCTGTGAGGAGGACGGCAGCACGGCTCTGAGACGAACAGCTAGGCGTACCAAGTGTTCCAACCCTCTGGAGCTAATTGTGTCTAGTAGCCTAAGAAGCAGAGCCTATCAGTAAAGTAGGTCTGCTTCTCTCTCCTCAGTCCCACGAAGCAGGGAGCCTGTTGCCAGCAGTGCTCCCTGAAAATAAAAAAACTAAAAGTATTTTTCCAGAGAAACTAAGTAGAGCTCCCCTAGTGTGCGACCAGTCTACTCGGGGCACACAATCTAATTGAGGTCTGGAGGAGGGGCATAGAGGGAGGAGCCAGTTCACACCCATTAAAAGGTCTTAAAGTGCCCATGTCTCCTGTGGAGCCCGTCTATACCCCATGGTCCTTACAGAGTCCCCAGCATCCTCTAGGACGTAAGATATATATATATATATATATATATATATATATATATATATATATATATATATATTCCACAAAAGGAGTCGCAACACACTTCCAAGTTATTTGCTAGGTGCCAGGTCAGATAAATCACATGATAATGTCCATTTGCAAGTGAACCTTTGCAGGAACCAAGCTAAGGATAAACCAGCACACTATTGGTTTGAATGAAAGATTTTTCTGTATTCAATAGAGTGCAATGTATTTGATGCAAACATGTAGCACAGGTGATTTTAGCAGCAACATATCTAATGCAGTGATATACTTATCATCCCAACAGCCGTTTCGTATGCCTTCATCAGGGGAAACATAAGTTTAACATGTTGATCAAAGCACTGCACGTCCTGCAGTGCAGCAAAGTAAAGTGCCAAGTGCCAGTGCCAAACCGCTATAGTAAAAACCCAGTCTATTTAAACCCGGTATGCAATTACCTGTTGATGAGCTGCTGCCGCCGGCCACACGTGGGGAACAATCTGACGTCAGCCGGATGCGCCGCATCATGTCGCGCTCCGGCGACCGTCAGAGGACTGGCGTGCCCACACTTCCCTGCATACAAGATGCCTGGCCGCATCACACCGCCACTCCCCCTGGGGAAACCAATCACACCAGGTCCTTCCCTAGATGGAACCGTCCCATCAGCGCGTCAAATGACGCGCGAGCGGCGGTATCCATACTAAGACTTGTTGTTGCCACGGGCAACCCGCGGCAACAAGCAGGTCCCACCAAGGTCAGCGGAAACACCCCATCAAAAGGCACAATATGTCCAAAAAATAACAACACAAGTGAATAAAGACATCCCAATCTAGCATTTATATACCTCCAATACGGAGGCCACTATGATATTGAATTAATAATAAATTACCCATATCAGGGTTATATATAGATTCAGATCTCCACCTGTGGTGGAGTCACTAGGTAGGATGTCAAACAAAACACACTTAAAACAAATATATAAAAATTAAATAAATAATTGTACTGTCAGATGATGGATCTGGACTCAATACCAGAATCTTAGGTCCACGCGCACCCAACCCATACAAAATGATTCTAATCCCTAACAATATAAAACGGAAAAAAGAAAAAAAGGAAAAATTAGGTTACAAAAACGGAGTAAAGGAAAATTCTTCGTTAAGTCCTGCTGGAGTCAGTGTTCCCAAACGATGAATCCATCGGCACTCCTGTTGTAGCAACAACTTGTGTCTATCGCCACCCAATTTGAGTGGTGGCACATGATCAATGGGCATAAATAATAAATCTTTCATATTATGTCCACTCAAAACAAAGTGTCTGGCAACCGGTGGTGTAGTACCATCCATTTTCGTAAATGCTTTTTTGATGGATGAACGATGTAAAGCAATACGTTCTTTCAGCATTCTCATCGTTTTGCCAACATACACCTTGTTGCAAGGACATATAATCAAATAGACGACATATCGTGTTTCACATGTCATACGATGACGTAGATAATATATTTCGCCATTGATGTTCGGATGAGTAAAGCTGCTACCTGTGCGCATATGTTTGCAATTGACACATGTCCCACACTTAAACGCTCCTTTTTTGAGTTGTAGCCACACTTTCTTTTCTTGGGCTAGAGGCACAATATCAGAGAACGTTATCTGATCCTTTAAATTGGAGCTCCGCTTGTAACAAAACAAGGGCAGATTTTCACAATGTTTCCCCATAATTGGGTCGGACTGTAGAATGTGCCAGTATTTTAGGATAGCTTGTCTCATGCAGTTGGAAGACACAGAATAAGTGCTTGAGAAAATCATACGTCCTAAATCATCCGGACGTTTCTTAGGCTCCATCAACTGTTTGCGATCGAGTTTCAGACATCGGGATATAGACTCCTGTACTTCTTTCGGGTCATACCCCCTTTCCATAAATTTGTTGCCCATCTCACGTAGAGCTTGTGTTAATGTCTCTCTGTCAGATGTTATTCTGACTACTCGTATTAATTGTGAGAACGGTAAGCCCCTCTTCAGGGGTTGCGGGTGGAAGCTTGAAGCCAATAGTAAAGTATTTTTATCAGTTGGTTTCGTAAAGATGTCTGTGCAGAAGAGCCCTTCCTTTATCCTTACCGTAACGTCTAAAAAGTTTATGCTAGTCAGATTATGGGTGCACGTGAACCTAATTGATCCCGGTAGCATATTTAGTTTATTGACAAATTCAAGAAGCTTCAATTCATCTCCAGTCCACAACATGAAAAGGTCATCAATAAAACGAACGTAAAATTTTATAAATTTGGAAAAAGTTGGATCTGACATGATATGAGCTTTCTCATACTGAAACATAAATAAATTTGCATACGATGGGGCCACATTGGACCCCATCGCTGTCCCTTGTAATTGTAAATAAAATGAATTTTCAAACAAAAAATAATTTTTGTGTAAAATGAAATCCAACAGCAAAATCAAAAATTCACACGGTGGACCCTCATATTGTGGACTGGAGATAACCGCATCTCTAGTAGCCTCTAAGCCTTCAACATGATTAATATTGGTGTACAAACTGGTGACGTCAAGAGTCACCAGAATACAATTGTCCGGCAGTGGACCGATGGCATTCAGTTTGTTCAAAAAATCTGTAGTGTCCCTAATAAAATAGGGTGTAGCTTGTACAACAGGCTGCAGATAGAAATCTACAAACTGTGATAATGTTTGACACAAGGAACCCCTCGAGGAGATAATAGGTCTCCCTGGGGGTTTTTTCATGCATTTGTGGATCTTAGGCAGAATATAGATCAGAGGTATACGGGGAAATTCCTGTATAAGGAAGCCAGCTGTCTGTTCATCTATCCACCTATTGGAAAGACCTAATTCAATAATTGAATCAGCCTCCCTTTTAAAATTGTCTGTAGGGTCAAAACGAAGTTGTTTATAACACTGGCCATCTGCTAGTTGTTTATTGATTTCATTGATGTAATCAACTCTATTAAGTATCACCACACCCCCACCTTTATCGGCGGGGCGTATGATGATATCTGTGTTGTCACGTAAAGTTTTAATGGCCGACCTCTCAGCCTTGGTCATATTGTAATTTTTAATCCTAGTGTTCTGTACATTAGGTAAAACGTCGTTCTTGACCAGACGCATGAATATTTCAATGGCTGCATTATTTAATGGTGGATCAAATTTACTGGGAGCTTTAAAGGGATTGATAGATCTAAACACATCACTTTTTTTAGAAAAAAAGTCTTTGAGCTTAAGCTGTCGAAAAAATTTGTATAATTCGACTTCACAGTCAAATTTGTTCTGCTTGTGTGTCTGAACAAACGTCAGTCCCTTAGAGAGTACTGCCATTTCTACCACTGAAGGGGCGTATTCAGATAGATTAAAAACAGCTATTTCCGACCCCCCTTGTAGTTTCTCCCTCCTGAACCTTTTGTGCCTGATCCCCCCTCTCCTGCAGGGTCCCTTGTGTCTTTGTTGCCTCTCGCTTTGCTCCTTGTGAAGGTCTTTTCCCCTAAAAAAGGACCCCTCTGATTACTTGAGTGATCAGAGTCACTTTGAGAGGTATGTGACTCTATATCTGTAAACAGAACCTCAGGTTTTTTATGATAGCCTTGGGTCGTTCTCCAGGGCCTCCTACTGGTTTGAGTAAATAACCAAGGGTACACTCGTAAATCTCGGTAGTCCTCCTTTACTTTCCTGTATTTGGACTTTTTGAAAGCTAATAGATCCCCCTTAAATGCTGCCACTGCTTCATCTAATTTAATTAACCAATCATAGGAAGTGTCAGCCTTCAAAATGTCCAAACCAGTTTGTTCACAAGATACAATCTCTTTCTTTACAGTCTCTATATCTAAATTAACCTGTTGAACCACTAATACCATCAAGTCAAAACTGCATTGATTTAGTATTTGGCACCACTGACGGCAAAATTCTTTATTACTGCGTCCCAACGTGGGTTGGTTTTTAATTCTAAATCCACGAGGGATTAAATTCTCTCTATGATATTGTGATATGGTCAAACCATGTAGTTCCAGTTCAACCAATCTTTTGCGCAGTCGCAGTAAATCTGCATTTATTTCCGTCGGTGTATCAATGTCAAAGGCTAATTGATCAGTGGAGGAAAATAAAATTTTTGAAACCTCTATCTAGAAAACGCTTGGTACCCGTAATGTCCTTTGCGTCCAGATCCATCACCAAGACAGCACAACACACACCAAAGAATATAAATAAACCCAAAAGAAATTAAAGACAAAAAAAGAAAATTATTTTGAAAAAATATGATAATAATCTTAGTGGTGCAGCTCCAAGTCCAAAAGCATAACAGTCCGTTACTTTGGTTATATGAATTTCCACAAAAGGAGTCGCAACACACTTCCAAGTTATTTGCTAGGTGCCAGGTCAGATAAATCACATGATAATGTCCATTTGCAAGTGAACCTTTGCAGGAACCAAGCTAAGGATAAACCAGCACACTATTGGTTTGAATGAAAGATTTTTCTGTATTCAATAGAGTGCAATGTATTTGATGCAAACATGTAGCACAGGTGATTTTAGCAGCAACATATCTAATGCAGTGATATACTTATCATCCCAACAGCCGTTTCGTATGCCTTCATCAGGGGAAACATAAGTTTAACATGTTGATCAAAGCACTGCACGTCCTGCAGTGCAGCAAAGTAAAGTGCCAAGTGCCAGTGCCAAACCGCTATAGTAAAAACCCAGTCTATTTAAACCCGGTATGCAATTACCTGTTGATGAGCTGCTGCCGCCGGCCACACGTGGGGAACAATCTGACGTCAGCCGGATGCGCCGCATCATGTCGCGCTCCGGCGACCGTCAGAGGACTGGCGTGCCCACACTTCCCTGCATACAAGATGCCTGGCCGCATCACACCGCCACTCCCCCTGGGGAAACCAATCACACCAGGTCCTTCCCTAGATGGAACCGTCCCATCAGCGCGTCAAATGACGCGCGAGCGGCGGTATCCATACTAAGACTTGTTGTTGCCACGGGCAACCCGCGGCAACAAGCAGGTCCCACCAAGGTCAGCGGAAACACCCCATCAAAAGGCACAATATGCGGCTGACGTCAGATTGTTCCCCACGTGTGGCCGGCGGCAGCAGCTCATCAACAGGTAATTGCATACCGGGTTTAAATAGACTGGGTTTTTACTATAGCGGTTTGGCACTGGCACTTGGCACTTTACTTTGCTGCACTGCAGGACGTGCAGTGCTTTGATCAACATGTTAAACTTATGTTTCCCCTGATGAAGGCATACGAAACGGCTGTTGGGATGATAAGTATATCACTGCATTAGATATGTTGCTGCTAAAATCACCTGTGCTACATGTTTGCATCAAATACATTGCACTCTATTGAATACAGAAAAATCTTTCATTCAAACCAATAGTGTGCTGGTTTATCCTTAGCTTGGTTCCTGCAAAGGTTCACTTGCAAATGGACATTATTATATATATATATATATAATTTTAAACCTACTGGTAAATCTATTTCTCATAGTCCGTAGAGGATGCTGGGACTCCGTAAGGACCATGGGGAATAGACGGGCTCCACAGGAGACATGGGCACTTTAAGAAAGAACTTGACTCTGGGTGTGCACTGGCTCCTTCCTCTATGCCCCTCCTCCAGACCTCAGTTAGAGAAACTGTGCCCAGATGAGACGGACAGTACGAGGAAAGGATTTTTGTTAATCCAAGGGCAAGATTCATACCAGCCACACCAATCACACCGTATAACACGTGATAAACTACCCAGTTAACAGTATGAAAACAACCACATAGCATCAGTCCAAGACCGATGAGCTATAACATAACCCTTATGTAAGCAATAACTATATACAAGTCTTACAGAAGTAGTCCGCACTTGGGACGGGCGCCCAGCATCCTCTACGGACTAAGAGAAAAAGATTTACCGGTAGGTTTAAAATCTTATTTTCTCTAACGTCCTAGAGGATGCTGGGACTCCGTAAAGACCATGGGGATTATACCAAAGCTCCCAAACGGGCGGGAGAGTGCGGATGACTCTGCAGCACCGATTGAGCAAACAGGAGGTCCTCCTCAGCCAGGGTATCAAACTTATAGAATTTTGCAAAGGTGTTTGAACCCGACCAAGTAGCAGCTCGGCAGCCGCCCAAGAAGAGCCCACCTTCCTAGTGGAAGGGGCCTTAACCGATTTTTGTAACGGCAATCCTGCCGTAGAATGCGCCTGCTGAATCGTGTTACAGATCCAGCGAGCAATAGTCTGCTTTGAAGCAGGGCCGCCAACTTTGTTGGCTGCATACAGGACGACCAGTGCTTCTGTTTTACTGATCCTAGCCGTTCGGGCCACGTAAATTTTCAAAGCCCTGACCACATCAAGGGACTCGGAATCCTCCAAGTCACGTGTAGCCACCAGCACGACAATAGTTTGGTTCATATGAAAGGATGAGACCACCTTAGGCAGGAATTGAGGACGGGTCCGCAATTCAGCTCTATCCATATGAAAAACCAGATAAGGGCTTTTATGTGATAAAGCCACCAATTCCGAAATTCGCCAAGGCTAACAACATGACCACCTTCCAGGTGAGATATTTCAACTCCACTGTCTTAAGTGGTTCAAACCAATGTGACTTAAGGAAACTTAACACCACGTTAAAGGTCCCAAGGCGCCACCGGAGGTACAAAAGGAGGCTGAATATGCAGTACTCCCTTCACAAAAGTCTGTACTTCAGGTAATGAGGCCAATTCCTTTTGAAAGAAAATGGATAAGGCAGATATCTGAACTTTTAATGGAGCCTAATTTTAGGTCCAAATTCACTCCAGTTTGTAGGAAGTGAAGAAAACGGCCCAGGTGGAATTCTTCCGTAGGAGCATTCCTGGCCTCACACCAAGAAACATATTTTCTCCATATTCGGTGATAATGTTTAGATGTCACATCCTTCCTAGCCTTTATTAGCGTAGGAATGACCTCATCCGGAATACCCTTTTCCGCTAGGATCCGGCGTTCAACCGTCATACGCAGCCGTGTTAAGTCTTGGAACAGACCGGGACCTTGTTGTAACAAGTCCTGCCTTAGAGGAAGAGGCCACGGATCTCTGTGAGCATTTCTTGCAGATCCGGATACCAAGTCCTTCGTGGCCAATCTGGAACAATGAGAATTGTTCTCACTCCTCTTTTTCTTATTATCCTCAACACCTTGGGTATGAGAGGAAGAGGAGGAAACACATATACCGACTGGAACACCCACGGTATCACTAGGGCGTCCACAGCTACCGTTTGAGGGTCTCTTGATCTGGCGCAATACCTTTGTAGCTTTTTGTTGAGACGGGATGCCATCATGTCTATTTGGGGTAGTCCCCACCGACTTGCAAACTGCGCGAAGACTTCCTGATGAAGTCCCCACTCTCCCGAATGCAAAGCGTGTCTGCTGAGGAAGTCTGCTTCCCAGTTGTCCATTCCAGGAATGAACACTGCTGACAGAGCTCTTACATGATTCTCCGCCCAGCGAAGAACTCTGGTGGCTTCCCCCATTGCTACTTTGCTCCTTGTGCCGCCTTGGCGGTTTACATGAGCTACTGCGTTGATGTTGTCTGACTGGATCAGAACTGGTCGATTGCGAAGTAAGATCTCCGCTTGACGTAGGGCGTTGTATATGGCCCTTAGTTCCAGGATGTTGATGTGAAGACAAGTCTCTTGACTTGACCAAAGTCCTTGGAAATGTCTTCCCCGTGCGACCGCTCCCCAACCTCGGAGGCTCGCATCCGTGGTCAATAGGATCCAGTCCTGAATGCCGAACCTGCGGCCCTCTAGAAGGTGAGCACTGTTTAGCCACCCCAGGAGAGATACTCTGGCCCTGGGGGACAAGGTGATCCGCTGACGCAATTGCAGATACGACCCGGACCATTTGTCCAATAGGTCTCATTGGAAGGCCCTTGCCGTATGGAATGGCTTCGTATGTTGCCACCATCTTTCCCAGAACTTGAGTGCAATGATGTACTGACACTTGTTTTGGTTTCAACAAGTTCATGACTAGAGTCATGAGTTCCTGCGCTTTTCCCTTCGGAAGAAAAACCCTTTTCTGGTCTGTGTCCAAAATCATGCCCAAGAAGGGCAGACGAGTTGTAGGATTCAGCTGCGACTTTGGAATATTGAGAATCCAGCCGTGTCGCTGTAACACATTCAGTGAAAGTGATACGCTGCTCAGCAACTTCTCCCGTGATCTCGCTTTTATGAGGAGATCGTCCAAGTACGGGATAATTGTGACACCCTGCTTGCGCAGGAGCACCATAATTTCCGCCATTACCTTGGTGAAAATTCTTGGGGCCGTGGAAAGCCTAAACGGCAACGTCTGAAATTGGTAATGACAATCCTGTACCGCAAATCTCAGGAACGCCTGATGAGGATATATGGGGACATGCAGGTATGCATCCTTTATGTCCAGAGATACCAAAAAATCTCCCCCTTCTAGGCTGGCGATGACCACCCTGAGTGATTCCATCTTGAACTTGAACCGTTTTAAGTAAAGGTTCAGAGGTTTTAAATTTAAAATGGTCTGACCGAACCGTCCGGTTTCGGAACCACAAACAGAGTTGAGTAGTACCCCTGCCCTCTTTGAAGCAGGGGAACCCCTACCACCACTTGTTGCAGACACAATTTTTGAATCGCATGTAACACTATCTCCCTTTCCGGGGTTGTTTCGGTAGGGCCGATTTGAAAAACCGGCGAGGTGGCACTTCTTCTAACCCTGGGAAACAATTTCTATTGCCCATGGATTCACCTGTGAGTGGACCCAGACGTGGCTGAACAGTCGAAGACGTGCCCCCACAGGAGCCGACTCCCTCAGGGGAGCCCCGGCTTTATGCGGTGGGTTTAGCAGAGGCCGGGGAGGACTTCTGTTCCTGGGAACTAGGTGTGTTGTGCAGCTTTTTCCCTCTGCCCTTACCTCTGGCAAGAAAGGACGAACCACGTGCTCTCTTGTTTTTATTGGAACGAAAGGACTGCATTTGATAATGAAGCGCTTTCTTAGATTGTGAGGGAATATATGGCAAAACATTTGATTTACCTGCCGTAGCGACGAGATCCGAGAGGGCCTCTCCGAACAATTCCTCACCCTTGTAATGCAACAACTCCATATGCCTCCTTTAGTCGGCATCACCTGTCCATTGCATGTGCCACAGGAGAAATCGACATAGCGTTGACTCTAGAACCCAGTAGACTAACGTCTCTTTGGGCATGTCTTTTATATATATATATATATATATATATATATATATAAAAGACAACATCTTTTACACACACACACATATATATATATATATATATATATATATACACATACATACATACGTACATACTAGGGACAATAACATGGTATCCTTATCTAGGGTTTCAATCTCCGCTGATAAGATATCTGTCTACGCTGCTACAGCACTATAAAACCATGCCGACACAATTGCCGGTTTGAGTAGTGTACCAGAATGTGTGTAAATGGACTTCAAAGTACTTTTAACGCATGCTATATGCAGGATCCCTGAGGATAGCTGTAAAGTCAGCGCTACCTTTTTGGGTAAACGTGTCAATGCCTTGTACACCCTAGGGCAGGGCTGGCCAAACCAGTCCTCGAGATCTACCAACAGTTCACATTTTCCAGACCACCTAGCTGGTGCACAGGTGTAGTCATTACAAATTAAGATGTGCTGCATTCATTCCTAACTGACAATTCTACAGATCTCCAGGAGCCATGGAAAACATGAACTGTTGGTAGATCTCGAGGACCGGTTTAGCCAGCCCTGCCCTAGGGGAAGATTCCCATCGTATCCTGGCCCCATTAGGGAAAGGATACTCCCTGAGAATTCGTTTTGGGAAGCTGCAGCTTCTTGTCTGGAGATTCCCGCTCTAAGAGGAGGGAAATTTACCTCGGCTTTCTTCCCCTTAAACATGTGTACCCTCGTGTCAGGGACAGATGAGTCATCAGTGATAAGCAAAACATCTTTTATTACAATAACCATACATTGAATACTTTTCTGCCAGTTTGGCTGTACTTTGCATTATCGTAGTCGACACAGGAGTCAGACTCCGTGTCGATATCAGTGTCTATGATTTTGGATAGTGAGCGTTGTGAGACTCAGAAAATCTCTGTGACATAGGGACAGACATGGGTAGATTCCCTGTCTGTTCTCTAATCTTTTGTGTAATAATTCATCTTAACCCTTAATCTCACATATCCAATCAGGCGTCGGCGTTGTCGACGGCGACACCACATACACACACATTTGCTCCATAGGAGAGCCTTTTACCTCAGACATGTCGACACACACGTACCGACACACCACCCACTCAGGGAATGCTCTTCTGAAGACAGTTCCCCCACAAGGCCCTTTGGAGAGACAGAGAGAGTATGCCAGCACACACCCCAGCGCAATATGACCCAGGAAAAACACAGCAATTTAATGTTTACCCCGTAGCGCTGTTATTATCTGCGCCGAATTATGTGCCCCCCCTCTTCTTTAAAACCCTCTCTTCTACCGTGGTATAAGCAGGGGAGAGTCCGGGGAGCTTCCTCTCAGCGGTGCTGTGGAGAAAAACATTGAGCTGGTGAGTGCTGAGGGAGAAGCCCCACCCCCTCGGCGGTGGGCTTCAGTCCGGCTAAAAGTGTAAAATTGGAGGGGGCTCATGCATACAGTGTCCAGCTGTATATACGCTCTTTTGCCAAATAAGAGGTATATATTGCTGCCCAGGGCACCCCCCCCTGCGCCCTTACAGTGACCGGCGTATGTGAGGTGTATGGGAGCAATGGCGCACAGCTGCCGTGCTGTGCGTTACCTCAGTGAAGCTCACGAAGTCTTCTGCCGCCTTTTGAAGCCTTCTTTCTTCTCATACTCACCCGGCTTCTTTCTTCTGGCTCTGTGAGGAGGACGGCGGCGCGGCTCTGGGACGAACGTCCAGGGCGAACCTGTGTTCAGACTCCCTCTGGAGCTAATGGTGTCCAGTAGCCTAAGAAGCAGAGCCTATCATTTAAGTAGGTCTGCTTCTCTCCCCTCAGTCCCTCGATGCAGGAAGTCTGTTGCCAGCAGTGCTCCCTGAAAATAAAAAACCTAACAAATATACTTTCTTAGCAGGAAACTCAGGAGAGCTCCCTGCAGTGCACCCATCTGCCTCTGGGCACAGTCTCAAACTGAGGTCTGGAGGAGGGGCATAGAGGGAGGAGCCAGTGCACACCCAGAGTCAAGTTCTTTCTTAAAGTGCCCATGTCTCCTGTGGAGCCAGTCTATTCCCCATGGTCCTTACGGAGTCCCAGCATCCTCTAGGACGTTAGAGAAATATATATAACCCTAACTCACTTAGCCCCCCTTAGGGTACAGACTACAGGGATAGCAATGTGTGTGATATACACTGAATAGGAACCACACAGCAGCTATTGGCACACACAGTCACATGTACAATGCAGAAATTATTACAACAATAAAACTGCACAACTAGCAATACTAAGTAAAGCTATACAGTATATGTATAGATATACATCCAGTATTTTACGGTGCATTGTTATATCACAGAGCACTTGTATTGAAATATCCCTGTAGTAATGCACTTTTTCTTAACTAACACTGTCTAAACGACATGTAGAATACTTAAGTGTCCTGTAAATGCACAGCGCTGATGAGACAGGCGGCTTTACAGGAGACAATGGGGGTCATTCCAACCCATTCGCACGCAGCGGTTTGTCGATGCGGTGCGAACGGGTCTGGAATGCGCATGCTCGGCAGGCGCACTGCGCACGCGCGTCGTAGCCCGGCGAGCCACGTCGCGTCCTACGAAGAAATCGGTCGCAGAGCCAACCGCAAGAAGATTGACAGAGAGGCAGATCCGGACCGTTGGCTGCCATTTTCGGGGAGTGGTAAGGAAAACGCAGGAGTGTCCAGGAGAACGGAGGACGGATGTCTGACGTCAAAGCCGGATCCAGCATCGCATAGATCGTCGCACAGGGTAAGCATGTCCAGGGTTAGTCATGTTCTGCTTGAAATTTTTTTTAGCTTAGCAGGACTGCACAAGCGATCGCAGCCCTGCTAAGCTAAAATACACTGCCCCATAGGCGTGGACTAGTTGATCACAGCAGCAGCAAAAAGTTGCTGGCTGCGATCAACTTGGAATGACCACCAATGCCCAGCAGTCCCAGATCAGCACAACGCTGTGTAATGGCGCCCAAACGCTGACAGGGAGTGGAGGGAGAGAGAGAGAGATGCAGCACCAGAGCGGGAACATTTGCAGTAAATGGCGGCTGGGGGAGGAGCTACAGGTCAGAGCCTTATCCCCCCTCTGCTGGACTTCACCACCGGGTACTGCAAGGCCTATATCAAACGGAATTTAGTAAATCCGACCTGTGCCCCTTGCCCTGGTAGATATAGTGGGGTCCCTGCACGGCCAGTGTCCACGCCAGCGGCGCGGTCGGTCTCCGGAAACCACGCCGGATCGTGATTTCGGCAGGTCCCGCTTACCTCCTCTCTGAAATTGCGGCCACGCGATCCCAGAGAGCAGCGGCAGGTGTGTGCCTGATGAAGCCGGAGCACCTCCGCTGTAAGTACCCAGCCACAAGAGCGCGGGAGTATACAGCACGGCTGGGGAAGGTGAGGGAGCGGCAGCACGATATATCAGACTGACATATAGCACTTCTAAGTGCCTGTGCTGCTGCCCTTGAAGTCTTCTTTTTTCAGAAAAGCTCTTTCCAGCCCTGTTAGCTGCCTGCACTGTGGGCACCAACTTACAAACTGAGCTCCAGTGCCTGGAGGCGGTGTTTTATAGGAGGCGGTGAAGGCATCCTGGGAACAGTCAAAGCTTTAGCCTGTTGGTGCCTCGGATCAAGATCCAACTCTACACCCCAATGTTATATTTCCTGTGGAATACAGAGTACCCCGCTGCAGAAAGAAGGAGTTAGATTTAAAACAGTTTGACATCCAGGAGGACAGTTGAGATACGAGAGAAGATGCAGGTATATAGGTCATGGTAGGAGAGGTAAAATTGGGTATAAGCATATATGGTATATGGAGGCTGAAGGAGCTCTCCGAGGAGGAGGCCAAAAAACAGACTCTTGGGGAATACAGACAGGTAGAAGAGATTAGATAGAGTCAAAGAAGTAGAGAATAGTGAGAAGCAGAAACCAAAGGATTAAAGGAAAGGGTGGCTCACAGTGTCAGATTCTACAGATAAGACCAGGTGGATGAGTAGAAAGAATGGACACTTAGATTTTGCAGTAAGATTAGGATCCTCAGTAAGGGCCATTTCTGTAGAGTGAGCGAAAACCAGACTGAAATGGGTCAAGGAGGGAGTATGAGGTGGGGAAACTAGTGTGGTGGCTATTGACAACCCACTCAAGGATTTTGAAAACAGAGACGGAGAAAGATAATGCGGTAATTTGAGATGAGTAATACATGACTGGGTCTAGAGTGCTTCAGAAGACAAGATCAAGAGATGAACTTGTGGAACGGGAAGAGGTGCACTGGTCAAGTTCAAAAGATGAAAGAGTATAAGAGTTGAGGCAGCAGCGTCCATGGAGTAGTAAATAGGACTGATAAGCCTTTAAAATTACTCTTTTAATAAAAAAAATACTTTCTTATTTTTTTCCCACAGTACACTATTTCTCTCTGTACTCCACTTTTAGAGCCTGATTCGGGGTTGGATGCACTGCCGCTGTCAGACCTAAAGGTGTATTTTTAGCTACTGTGCATGAATGTAAGTCACATAGCGCATGCATCCAGATTGTATTCATACAGAGTAGTTACGATTTCAGAAGCACGCACAGAAAAAGCGTATTGCAAATGTAGTGAGCACAAACACTCAACCACTCACATAGGACGCCCTACTCAGATAAGAAATCACACATGTCACAGGGACCAACGGTGCCTCGAAAGAGGCACCAATCTGTATTTAAGCTCCTATGGATCCAGAAAGTTGGCAGTGAGATGCACGTAAATACACAAACCAAAGACTTTGTTACGGCATGTGCAGTCACATACGGCCAAACACCATCAGACCCAGCTGCAAGTGTTTCTGTCTCCACCTCTGATCAGCCCCTTAGTTTCTAGTTTTGGAAATTACGATTAAAAACCTCTAATATACTTTATATATAGCCATAGGTATTTCTAAGTTTAGAAGCTCTGTCTAGAAGTCTTTCTAGTGGTTACATTAATGTAAATGGCTAGCAAGTCATATGTTTAAAAATCTGATGTATTCAAATAGTTAACACCACCAACATGTGGCATGAAAAATAATACAGATTGAGTATCCCATATACAAATATTCAGAAATACAGAATTTTTTGAGCGAGATAGTGAAAATTTGTTTTTTGATGGCTCAATGTACAAACTTTGTTTAATACACAAAGTTATTAAAAATATTGTATTAAATGACCTTCAGGCTGTGTGTATAAGGTGTATATGAAACAAAAATGAATTGTGTGAATGTACAAACACTTTGTTTAATACAGAAAAGTTATTAAAAACATTGGCTAAAATTACCCTCAGGCTGTGTGTTTAAGGTGTATATGAAACATAAATGCATTCTGTGCTTAGACTTAGGTTCCATCACCATGATATCTCATTATGGTATGCAATTATTCCAAAATACGGAAATATCAGATATCCAAAATACTTCTGGTCTCAAGCATTTTGGATATGGGATACTCAACCTGTACTAAGTTCACAGATTGTTGTTTATAGAATTATTTTTTTTATGTAGACATGGACCATTTCAATGCCAATATACTATCAGTGGTTAAATGTGAAAACCAACTTGGCTTTATAAAGCCTATAACCACTAGACAAAGTTCCTGTCAGACTAAACCTGTTTTACAATGACAATTATAAATGATTGTTGATTGGCCATAGAATAACAAATTGATGCGTGTGGCTTATGTTACAGCCAACCATATAACTATTGTATCAAAAGATTCAGAAGACCTAGAATGTGTGACTACCAGCATAGAGAAACAGTCCTGGTGCAGCACCTACAGGATATGCACTATAGGGAGGAGGATATCAGGGTGGAAGAGGGGAATGGACATTTTTAAAAACTCAGCAATTAAACCATTTTTACTTGCAATATTACAAAATTTGCCATTCTAAAAGTATTTAGCAACTTCAAAAAAAAAAAAAAATCACATCCTCGAGGTGACCTCAGTCTCTGAGCAGGCATACCTCTAAACTTCCATGCATGTTTCCAATAACAAGGCGTTGCATCTCCAAAGAAATACTCTCTTTCAAGTCTTAAATAAAGTAATGTGACAGAAAGTGTGTATGCCCTCACAGACTGTTCCCCCGTTAGCATCACTGCAGGGGTGCCGGAAATGCTGCTCTGCAGTTCTGGCTCCTACACTAGGACAGGAGCAGAATGCTGCACCCAGCTCCTGTCACTTAACTGGAGCCGACAAGTCATTAGTCATTATTGTTCAGTGTGTACGCATGAACGATATCAAATCGCTCATATTGCTCAGTGTGTACGGTACTTAAGGGTGACAGGTAAGCACAATTTACTTAATTATGTTTTGCGGAATCTCTTAAGAGACTTCTGGCCTAGAGGTGCCATGGGTAAAATGCTGATACGGTAGGGTGTCATGATTGAAGGAAGTTTTGGAACCTCTGCTTTAGCCGCATGAACAAATTGTTTGTGTATGAAACTAGCAGTGCACTTAAATCGCCCTCAGAGATATCAGAAAATCTTTAACAGATTATGGTGACTGCTAGTAAGCCCTGTAGGAACAGGGGCAGAGGAACAACAATTTCCCAGCAGGAGTCCCAAACCTATAATGGATATATCTTCTGCCATGTGATTACAAGACTGCTCTGGAAACTGTGAGCTTTAACAGACTGAAGCAATGGACACCAGGCTGAGAAGAAAACAGTGATGGCTGCAATGAACATTTCAACAAAGCTTTCAAAGGAACTTTTTACACAGTTACATAGCAATGGACATGTAATCACATACATCAATGTAATTACATATTTAGTGTATGAAAAAGAAACATTGTAGTAAGATAGGGTTCGCAATACAAAATATTAGACCTGTACATGTGTTTAAGTTTGTAAAAAATAAATATATAAGGGAATGTAAATTCTACCTACAAAAAAAGTGTATATCTTTTACAAAGTAATCAGATTTTAACTAGCCTCAGAGAATATTGAGGAATATGGGTAACTCTTCTCAAAGCATAGTAAAATAAGCTTACTGTCATACAAACATGTGCTAGTTCAAAAAAAAAAAAAAAAAAAAAAAAAAAAAAGGAACTAAAAGCCTGCTAAGTATTTGTTTAATTCAAGTAGATATATATCTTTCTGCAATTGACACCAGTCCGGGCTACAGTCACAATGTATAGAGGAGCATGAACTACAGTAGTAGGGTGTTTATAACACTGCTGGGAAGGCACAAACCAGATGCAGGATTCCAAAACCATGTGATCAAATAGGAGCTCACCGCTGGTCCCCAAGCATTACCATGTACTAACTCAATATTTATTGAAAGGTAGAACATTTCACTAGGAACCAGTGACTAAAGTGCTTCCGTGATTCCCACTGCATTTACACGAATACTGGTTCAACTCAATAAACGGTTGTCTCTACCACGGTCAAGTGGCAGGTCCACCTGTGTTATAGGAGGCAGATAATGCTATAAGGCACTCAGAAGCTTGTACTAGAGGATAACAAAGTGTTACAAGTCTGACGAGGTAGCTCCTGATAAAACGTCAACCGACGTGACATTTAAACGCCATATTCAAGACATATTAGAGTGATTGCTGAGAAGTCTGTATAACGGTGGAATAAATTACTGCTTCAGCCTTATCACCACTACCCACTGCCTTTTTGCCATATTACTTATTTATTCCTTGTTATACTTAAATACCACTATAATTTTTCATCAAAAAAGAAAAAAACAAAATAGATGTACAATTCCTTTTGCTCCTCTTCCCCCCTGCAAAAAAGGTACATATGCTCACCGCATTTAACTCTGTTTTAGATTCTGCATGTCCATTTTAAATCAACCCAAAACAAATGTAAAGAATCTAAGAAAGCAGAAAAAGTTCCGCACCAGGGACCAGTATGTGTTTTACACACAAACCCTGGGAAAAGCAGCATAAGGTTGAGCTGATGGAGTTTAAACTCAGGCATTCACACAGCCATTAGAATCACAGCTTTCTTTGCATGAACAAGCATGTGTAAGAGGAGGTGAAACGGTCCTATTAAACCATGTATAACAACTTGACTTCAGCGTGAATGGCTGCTTCCCTGACTTCGCTCTCCACACAATGAAAGGGACCTGTGGAGATAGAATTCTGCGATTGTCCTAAGGGTCCTGGCTCACAGATGGAATCCCTCCATAGGGGCTTCTGTTTGTTGGAAAATGTACTGTTGTTGAGAATCATCCACAGATGGGACAAGTTGAGCGTCATCCTCATCCACTCCAAAGTAATGTTCCATCAACTCAAAAGCTTTCTGGTAAATTTCCTGATTCCCATGGCTCTGCAGGAACTCAATTTTATTCAGACCTTTAGCGAAATAGAAGGAAAAAAAAAAAAAAATAAGAAAAAAGAAAAAAAGAATTAACCATCACCATGTGTGCTTCTTGCTCTGCTTCTCCTTTTCAACAGACCCCTCTTAACAGATTGTGGGTCTAATCGACAGCTAGGAATTAGACCCCTCCTGGAACAAACCATGTTGCATTGTAAAGGGTACAAAAGCATTTTATTTGGCATGCAGGAGAAATTACTGGCTGCTTTTACATGCAGCGACCAAATACTAGGCAGCTTTGTTTTCACACTCTACAGAACTCTGCCTATTTTAAGCATGCCCAACCAGCAGTGCAACATTGTTTTGTCAAGGTGAAAATTGCTCCTGAATCAAGCCCTGTATATTTATATATGGCCTTTATGACACACCTCTTCATTATAGCACATCAGCCTTTTTTATAAGTCATTATTCTATCCCTCTAACCTCCCAACCACTTGCTGTGCCAGTTCACCCTCCCGGTTACACCTATCCCAATAGACTGTAAAGCACTCATTGGCAGTGTTACCTTATAATCCCTCTTACCTTATAATCTACTTCTAGGACTATCCATGTCACCAACGTGACTCAGTTCCCATGTCTCCCATATCCCACCAGCACTTCTGCACTGTGTCCCCACCTACTTGTTGGGTACAGCATCACTGAGTGCTGATTTATTTAGTACTCCTCTCCAAATGCAAATATTCATTTATTTTACTAGACTTGATGAAGCGGTCTAACCTTTAGACTCCACCCCCCCCCCCCCCCCCCCATTCTTTCCACCCTGTCTTTGGTGGTGTCATTTTTTTAAATAGTTTTCCTATGTACTGATGTATATTTGTATTGTTAATCCCTGTGCAGAATTGTGGCACCATATAAATAATATAAGGGGTGTACAGATGTGTCCTCTTCTGTTGTTGCGCTGCATGCCGTGACATGACGTGACAAGGAGCCCTAAATCCCACCCACGGGGCTCCCATGTAAAGCAAATGGATAGTGGTAGCATGCGCAGGCTCCCGAAAATCGCACGCTGCGATGTGTAAGCATTGCAGCAAGAACAGAAGAGGACACATCTGTACACAATTTATTACAGAGCACATCATATTATATTTATGGCAAATGGTAGAATATTTGATTATTTCTTTTGATTTTATTTAAACTTTGTCTCATGCCTGTCAATCTGTTTTGATTACAGTGACTCTCTACCAAATGTGGTGCCTATGTAGGATATAATCACTACCGTTTCCCTTGATCCTAAACTTAACCCATCTCTCACACTTTCCATTATCCCAAACGTTAAAGTGTCCAGTCTCACCATATGCTTCTTCAATCAGCCCACGGTACAGGTTGATGCCATTGCCCCCCTGCTTTGCCTCTTGCTCCCCAAGTCGTAGGATGTTTTCCAGTCCATTTAGAGCTACTTGCACTATTTTAGAATCCATGACAGTCAGGAGGTCACAAAGTGGCTTAATACAGCCCAGGTTCACCAGGTACCTAAGCAAAGTAAGAATTGTAACATATGTATAAAGACAAAAGCTACAAGTTGGTTATATATATATATATATATATATATATATATATATATATATATATATATATATATATATATGGATTTATTTTACCCAATCTGCTCTGGTGTGCCCCCAGATGTGGCATTTGTTATTGCCCATGCAGCTTCTTTTCGGGTTCGAAATTCAGCTTTTTGTAAAATCTCAATCAACACTGGAAAGATATTGGCATCGGCAACAGCCTGTGGGGGAAGAGGGAGAAAAAGATTTTTTTTTAAAAAAGGAAGAAAAAAAGAAAAGAGAGATCAGTGACTCAGTTAGGATTAGCCAGAATATATCATATAGGAGAGCAGCTCAGCCTGCGCATCTACAAAGGCACGCTGAATCTACGCGGGGAACCGATCTGCTACGATGGTACGGATGTACTCTGTCGGACAGAATTGAGGAGGCAGCAGTGGGCATCACAATGCCCGGGTATGCTTCTGCCCATATTAGCATATAGTCGCAACTGCATATGGCAAAAAAAATGAGTCTTACACATTACCTGAATTTGGGCTCTATTCCCAGCAGTGATGTTGGAAATGGTCCAGCAGGCCTCTTTGCGAATAGACTCCTTCGGGCTGCTTAGAAGATGTAACAGACAAGGGAGAGCAGAGCAGTTTAAGATGACCTGAAGAGAAAAAAGAGTCAGGTTAGTGAACCATGTATTTTAGCACAATCTTGATTAGTATAAAAGTACAATAAAAACAACAAAAAAACTATAATTACAAATAGTGTTGTATTTATCACATGCATATTGTATTATAATTATACTGGTTACATATATCTGTTGTAAGTGAAGAAAGTGTTTTGAAATAATCTCCATAAACATTGAATGTGTTTTAACTTTTTTTTATTTTTTTTATTACAACCCTATGGTAAGAGTTACTGTGGTCAGTGTTAAAGTTTAAATCAGAATCAAACACTACCACAAACTGCTGCAGAGCAAGAAAGAGGAGAACAAATAATGATTTAATAGGTCAAAATAGTTTCTCAAAGGAATAAAAGTAGTCTGCTTTGTAAAACATTGCATTTGTCGTACCTTCTGAATCCCGCCAGCTAGGTTTTGCTGACATGTTTTGCTGACCTGTGCATCCAGGTTTCAGAATGTAGTACACTGCTGGCTGCCATAACTGTTGGGACTCAGCAGGTAGGATAAACCGCATAACAACTTGTAGCATTAAAGTGAAACTAAAGTCAGAAACCAAAATAAACTGTTAATAGTAGCACCTCAATGGAGTCATCTAGCTTTTGGCAAAATGTTAATACTCATCTATTGTTCACAATATTCCCTAGTAAATTTGGACTGTCCCTAAAATGATGTCAGAGTCAGTTTTTACTCCCCTTTTGTGTTGTGCAGTATGTGTTTGCGCATTTACTAAATTGTACAGAATTAATAATCTCATTAAAAGGAATACAGGGTACACTGTGTGTTCGCTTTTTGTGTACGACATTAACCTGTGCTATCCCGAGACATTAAATACTTTAGTTTAAAGAAACAAACAAAAAAAGCAATGAATGTATTAACATCAAAGTCCAGATTTGCCATGTAAATGATATAAAACATACATTCTACATAGCAGCACTGCAATTGCTATACATACATCCTGCAGTTTTATCATAGGCTAGCACTGCAACCTCACAATGCTGTGGTCATGGGCAGAACTGTGGAGTCGCTATGCTGAACCTTACATTTACTACTCTGACTCAAAACTAGAGGGTCCATCCAATTAGCTGCAAAGGGTGCAAGTTGAAGTGACTTTAAAACAGCGGCAATGGCACCACATCTCGCTCCCCTCATGCCATGGCCCACTCCCAGCCCGAATTCACTCATTTTTGCTGACAAGAGGCTGCAAGTAAATGCGAGCAAGTTCCGGCTGCCGCGCTAACTCGCAGCTGTAACATTGCAGCTAATCAGATTGGATTAAACAGCAAATGTATATTTTACATGCATTCTAGGCTGCAACTTGAACCTTAGGGTAATTAAATCTGTGCAATACATTATTTCATTAAGGATCATATGTAAAACTATATCGCAGTGTGATAGCATCAAGTGACCACATCTGTCAAATATTGATTACTTACCCTCTGTCACTTACACTACAGCAACTGGTAAGTAAATGCAGTATATGATTTTACTGTCAAGTGTTCAGGGTTGGCTGGTTTAAACCAAATGGTTTAACAAAAAAAAATATTTTATTTTTTTAATATGCTGTGACTACAGGCACAACACTGGGACTTAAAAAAAAGCCTATTGTAAGACAATCCCTGGTATCATTACACATTCTTGTTGCTTGTGGTCTTCATCTAAGTAAGCTGAACCAATGCAGTAAATCTAACACACACACACACGATAGATATAGGGAGGTGAAACAGATGATAGGTGCTAAATCTGCCTAGCATCAAGCGTCTCACCCAACATTCCCATAGGACAGGAAAAAACCCCAGTTACTACTCACAGCCTTAAAGGAGTAAACACCAACACATTAAACAAGCAATACACAGAAAAACACCTCATGGATTACTTTAAATCTTCATGTTTACTTCAATTCAAAACCTAATGTATTTCCCATTATTGATCAACTTCTGACTGCTCAATCATCATCTTCAGCTAGTGTAGAAAGAATTTTCTCTTCTTTTGGTTTAGTTAATTCGAAGCTTCGAAACAGACTGGGAACTGAAAAGGCATCTGAACTAGTGTTTTTATTCAAAATGTTTAATGCCAGTGACATACTGTATCCAGTGCGAACGCTTAACTCCTTTTTTTGTGTTTGTGCGTTTCTCTGAAAAGTACATTTGCATGTTTTAATTATATTTAGTCTAAAATTGGTTTTATTGAAAGATTTCAAATAATTCATATCAAAGCCCAACAACTTTGAATTGTTAATGTTAGAAAGCATTGTTTCATGGTTGATCAAGGTTTCTAAAACATAGCAATGTTTCACAGTATTATAACAAACAGGATTACAGTTTTTTCACTCAAATGTCAATAAAAAAAAAAAAATTGGTTTAAACAAAAAAAGTTTAAAATAAAAAATATTGTGTTTAGGTTTTTTTTTTTTACTTTTTTTTTCCAACCCTGCATGTGTTCACCTGTGACTAATACATAATGCAGCTAATCCTCACCCCTGCAATCACTATTAGCTTAGCACTCCTTCCCTATCCCTGGCTTGTACTGTACTACTACCAACATTGGTATTATATTTGGGAGTTACTTATTTATACTCACATAGATCAGTGTGGCGTACACTTCAAAACCGAAAAAAATGAACTAGCTGCATAGTGAAGTTGAACAAAATGTTATTGCTTTCAGAACAGAGAACAAAAACACTGCTGTGCTGGTCTTTATTTTTGTGTTTTTTTTTGTGTGCGTCTTGGTTAACACTTTAATGGCTCTCTGCTCCTGACATTTAGTATTTCTTTTCTGCAAGATAATAATTAGCCTCTTATATTCACAGGCGTATGAGACTGATCTGGAGGAATGACTCACAAATGGGATTTGAGGAGTCAAACACCGGAACATGTGTTGATAGAATATTACATAAAATATCACTGATTGTAAGTTTTATTTAGAAACTGGAATCATTACATTTATACCAATTCATACTCCACCCAAAATGGTCACCAGTTCAATTCTTATGAGGGCTCTATATGTGTGCATTATGTATGTTCCGCATATTTGCATGGTAATTCTATGAGTGTTCCTGTTTCTATCATTCATGTAAGCAATCACACTTTTTTCCTTAGCCGTTTGTGGGGGTAATCCAATTATCCGCTGTAATACCACGGCTAACGGATCTCTAGGAAGTCATTCAATTGATGCCGATAGCTGGCATTTTCAAGAATTTTGTTTCACTTTCCCAGAGGCAGAACATAAAAAATTCACGATAAATGCAAGTTTTTTCCGGCAGCAGCGATCTCGATAACACAGTGATTCGGGATAAGCACCCTGATACATGTATTTTTGTATGAAAATGGGTACATTTGACAGAAAAGAAAAAAAAAAAAAAGGGGGGGGGGGGCATTAATTGCATTGCCCGGAACATTAAAAAAAAAGCAGGAAAACTACGAAAAAGCTTGGGTTTTTTTGCAGTCAAATTTACTGCGGTTAATTGGATTCCCCCTTGTGTATAACTCAGTAAACAATGTGAGCAATGTGTGTATTAGGACATAATCAACCCACAGAAAGGTAAGGGAGTCATGTAGATCTGGCCAGTACTGAGAGAGAACTGAAACAGGATTCAAAATACTGAATATCAAAACATCACTCACTGATAAAAGTATAACTTTCTAGAATAAAGAGAAGGCATTTGCAATACAAGCACTCTGTCAATTTTGAGAAAATGTTCAAAAACTACTTTAGTTCCACTTTAACAACACTAGTCTGAAATGTTTTTCAGTGTGTAAAAATGTTTTCATTATAGCTTGGGTAAGCCTCTATTTTAGTATGACAAGACTGGAATCCTATATCTCACCTGGGTCTGTATATCATCTCCTGTGACAATGTTTCCAACGGCTCTCAATGCAGGTGAGGCCACCTTGTAATCATTGTGCCTGAGTAAGGTAAGGGTATAAAAACAAATAAAAGCACAATCAAAATATTGAGCTGACGGTTGGCAAAAAAAGAAATAAAAAAAAGAAGATGTAGTAATTAAAGCACCCCTCACCGGTATTAATTTAAAATGCAAACATATAGTTTCAGTTAAAACAATTAATTCACGCACTGAATTTGCAGCCTATTTTTTTTTTCTATTAATCTTGTGACATCAAGTACCAAGTCGCCTGCTGCTATTAAATAACCTAAACATCTTCGGGAACAATCAGAGATCTCAAAGACCATAAACGTTCAGATGGGAAGCTTACATTACTTCCACTACTGAGACAGGAAAGATGAAGTGAAGGAGGACTTTCAGATATTTTAGGTATGCTCCATTCTAAACGACTTCCACAATGAATCTTACGACTGACACAAAATGCTGGAACTAGGCCAGCAGTTCCCAAAGTGGGCTCTACTGCCCCTTGGGGTTGTGGGTTTACTTAGGGTAGGAGGCTGATTGGAATTATTTGATATAAAATGTGTTACTAATCTGTATTCCCTAATGGGTTAGAAGTCCCGAGGATGAAGTTATTAAAACTAAGAGGGAAGTGGCCTGAAAAATTTGAGAACCACTGATTTAAGCTATTAAAGATGTTCCTTGAGTTATAGGTTGTACAAAACATATCCAAAGTTTGCTATAAAAGACAAGCCAGCAACTGCGAGGTTTAGAGGGAAAGATTTTCAACACACGGGGGCAGATGTATTAAGTCTGGAGGAGGGATAAAGAATTGATAAAGCAGTGATAAGTGCACGGTGATAAACACACCAGCCAGTCAGCTCCTGTCATTTTTCTAATCTGTAATAATTGCCTGGTGTGCTATCACCTTGCGCTTATCACTGGTTTATCACTTCTCCAGGTCAATACATCTGCCTCAGGCTTGCTTAGGAACCACAAATAAAAAAGGAACACTGCTAAGCAGCTAAATAGAGGCTTCATTGTCACATGTAAAAAAAAAAAAAAAAAGTAAGGATGCAGTGGAGGTGTGAGGGGTCAGTGGGGAAGGGAGAGCTTTATTTTTAACAAATGAGTGCCAAATCCCTTGTGCCAGACTGTAACCCACATGCAAGTACTACTGTAGTGTCCCCCAGATGGATGCAAGAGGAACAAGGAACAGGAATACTAAACCAAACAACTCTGACTCAAGAGTTCGGGCCTTTGACACTGGAACCATATTTGTCTCTCTGCCATGTTTAGAGTGTTTGGGTACCAAGACTTTCTGGGACAGGCTCTGCGCTATCAAAGTCAACTGAATGCTTTTATTAACTTTTTTTTAGCACCTGAAAAAGCAACACTATCAGATAGAAAATGTAGATCAGATGGAAACTGTATATCAATATGGCATATACCAGAAACACCCGCGGAACGCTCATTTCTAGAACACAAGCGCTCCAGCATGTGGTGTAACAGATGCCATCATGTCAACATCTGGTTGTCCACACCAGATCTGCAGCCATTGAAAGACATCCAGATAAAGGGAGGACAAATTCTGCTTTACAAATTTTCCACCCCAGGAACGAAAGCCACTGTGAAGGTTGCTCCACCTAAAGCATGATCCTGTAGGTCTCATGTCCATAGCACTACTGACCACTTGGTGATTTATGTAAGCCAAGCTTGTGGCATTGTCCAACGGGATTATGATGTCCCTCCCTCGCAAGAACTGGCATTAACTGTGCAGAGCACTGAAAACCACTGAGCTCAAGCGTATTTATCAAGAGCTTTGACTTCTCTGGAGTCCAAATACACTATTAACTGGAGTGACAAGCAACCATTCTAGCCTTAAAAGGCTGGTGATGGCCATCCAACACGACATGGAAAAATGGGTGGCCCCTGCTAACATGGTCTCTTCTTAGTGTGAGACATGTACCATTTTTAAATTGGTTTCACCTGGATGTATGGAACTGTGTAAATTTCATTGCATTGAAGGTGAACATCTTTCCGAGGTTATACATGCAAAGGTGGACAGACAACTATCTGTGAACCAACAAGGGCATCATCATGTAGCAAGAGGACTTTATGCTTCTGTTAGAACGCCCCCTACTTACGAATATTAAACTTAAGTCCAGGGAAGAACATTCGCAAGGGAGTAGTCAAGCTGGATTTCCTGAAATTAATATCAGCTGTGAAATTCCAAGGTCTTGGCTAGAAAGCATGTTACCCGTGATTGCAATGAAACCACTGGTCTCTGAAATGAAGCAGAGGCCCACCCCCACCACAGGAATTCCCCAAGTGACTGCTGGCCAGATGGCTTGCTGGCCACCTCTCTGCCCAGTCTGTTTGTTTTTATGCAGCCCTCCGTGAGATCAGACTACTTGCTTTTCCATTGGGATAAAACAAGCAATACCCAACAACCTTCAGGATAAAGTACTTGACAGAAAGACCTTCAATGGTTATGGCAGGAACTCTAGAGTCCTCTTGGACTCAGCATCTACATCTTACCACTCTAATTGACCCAAGCTGAAGATAGATTGGGTCTGAGGGTTGCCTCAATTTTTCAATTCATTCTAAGTCACAAGGTGGCAGTGTTCAGAATCAGAATGATGGTGGTCTTAGAAAGCCTAGCTATGAAGCAAAGATTCCCAAGTTCACTGTAACATCACTAGGGAAAGGATAGAGGGACTGATACTGGAAAATCAGGCATCGTCTACACTTTAACAAGTCAAGCAAATGAGCAGAATGGGAGAAAGAATCGGTCCATTTCTTAATAATTTTAAACAGTGAAGTGTTTGGAATATCCTGAGCTCTAGTTTCTGACTACAGCACGCACTAGATTATCCACACTCAACTTTATGATGGTATCCTCACCAGAACAATAAGAAAGGTCAAGGAGAGACAGTCAAGACACACTCCTCTCCTCTAGAGCCTGTGTAACACCAGGAACCTGCCACTTTGGTGGTCTAGAAGAGGTGTCTGTAGTTATAATACTCTGCAAGAAAAAGGAAACCTTCAGCACACCATGCAGTGACTGTGCCAAGTCTTACCTCCCTGTGCAGAACCTATGTGAAGTACTAAACCATGACATCAAAGCCACGAGGAGGAGGAGGAGGGACCACCTACCTGATTGTCATTGGCCAAATGGGGATCATGGCCATGAACGGGTTTCCCCACTGGAGGAAACCTCTAGACAGGAGCTGTGACTATGGGATGCCACACCAGAAGTAAAAGAAAAGGCAACAAAATAAGGCATAAATACAATGGCTGCAAAAGTCAGCCAAGAAAAAAAAAAGTGTCTAGCTCTGGCAAACAACGGAGGTTCCCAGCCAGCCTACAGTATAGAGAAGGAGTCTCTTTTTGTTAGTAAATTTAAAGTGTTCCAGCTCGTCCCTGCACTTTATACCCCACTGTATCCAGTATCTCCTCCTTGGATGCTGGATAAGTACAATTTAGAACAATTCTATGATTCAGACACAGACCAAATATATACCTATATCACTTTGATATAAGCTGGTATAGCATCTTCTAATGAAGGTACAAAAGTAATTGTAGTCTATTTAATGATCCCTTCTCAATGGATAAACATTGCTCAAACCCTCCCACATTAAATGTTTGTAACAAAGCAGTTGAAGTACGACGGCACTAACAACTTATCACATACAATTGCTTTTCTGCTCATGTCACACTAACATTAAGAGTTCCACCAGCCTGCGGCAGACACCAGAGTCAATTACTGCCTGTATCTTCTCATTGGGACCATCCGAAAGATACGATAAAGCCCAGCACGCATCTGCTAACAGGTCAGAGTCACTGCTGAACAGGAGCCGTGATAGCACAGGAAGACACTGAGACACCTAGAAAGACCAGCATGAGAAACAAGTAATTAGATCCCTGAGAATGGTGTAGGAAATAATCAAACAGAAATGGACTTCTGATGAAACTATATAAATGTGGAAATACACCTTGTCAAAGTCTGGAGGTGGATTCTTCCCTCGGCACAAGTTAGACAAGGCCCAGACAGCATTCCTGGTCATGGTGAGACGAGTTGACTTGGTAAGCAGACTGCAACAGAAACCAGTGCAATATATACATAAATAAAAACATTTTTTTTTTTACCCCACCCTTATTTTGGTTGCATAATGTACTTACATAAGTAGGGGAGGAAGGATATCACAGCTGAGCACGTAGTCTCGGCACACAGAGCTATCACCTGCAATGTTCCCCAAAGCCCACACAGCCTGAAGAAACAGAGAAAAAGTACAACTATTGAGAACAGGTCAAATGCTGCAACATACACAGAATATGGGCTTTCAGAAATACGCAAAAGACAGAACATTAGAAAGACAGAGTGGCAGAGGCAGAATGGTATGCAGACCTGCTCCTGCACATCTTCATAGTCGGAGTTTAGCAGCTGGATGAAGATTGGCACAGCTCCTGCTTCTATCACTATCTTTGTTTGTTGTGAAGTACCAGAAGCAATGTTTGTTAAGGCCCATGCAGCTTCAAACTGTAAAAATAAGACAGTCCGTCAACATTGTGCCTCTTCCAAATTCCTCAATACCAAACTCCCCTCCATGCTTCTTGACGCAAAGTAATGCACTCACCTGTAGTGTATAGTTTTCACTCTTCTTAAGGAAATCCACAAAGCGCTCTACCACACCAGGAGCATTGATCACTTCGTCTATTGGGGGGTTTGGCTCTGAAAAGGTATAAGAAACTAGGTAGATGTGCAACACACTCATTGATGATATGGCTTTATCCATTATACATGTCTATCAACTTCAATATAAAAATAAAAACACCGCAAAAATTCATACCTTTAGATAATAGCTTTCGGAATTTTTGGGTAGTCGCCAATTGCAGGTCAGGGTCATCAGACAGCAATAATCCAACCATCTCACGGGTAATTACTCCATCCTGGGTAAGTGAATAAAATTAGGCAAACATAGATCATATATGAATACAAAAACATTTAATTGTTCCATATTATTTGCACTTAACATACCCCAACATTGGTGGAGCTGACATAGGAATCCATCAAAGGCCCATCATACATGGACGCTTCTTCAGAAACAAGCTCTACATTGCGGCGCTTGAAAAGCTGCAGTCAAGGAACACAGAAAAAAAGAAAGAAAAAAAGGTTACTGAAAGATACATAGCTTTATCCCAAATAAAACCTAACCTTGTACAGCTAAACCACTGCATAAAGCGTATTACATATTTTTAAAAAAAGTGGTCAAGGCTATCACGTAGGTAATGGGAAGGCCAAATGGAAGACAGGAGGCCAGGAGTAATCCTTTGAGGCTTGATAAGGCTCTCAGCTGCTTAGAAGTGTTACTACCATTACTGTAAATCATTAGGAGCTGCAATTTGCACATGACAGTCTGAAGAATATGTGAGGCAGGGGGTGTTGTCCAACAATCAATAAGGACAGCCATTGGGCGAAGAGGAAACAACAGCTGTCCAATTGAACTACATAAGCTCTATCTGCTTGAAAAATAGTTTAAGTATAATGTACTACACTGCAGGTCAGGCCTGGCCCACAGTAGCAGAGGGGGAACCTCCAGTGGGCCCCATTATTCGAGATCCACCCACTCTGGGGATCAGGTTCTAGACTGCGCACTTGCATTGTACATATGTTCAGTGCTTAAAGTGGTCCTATAGAGGTGGTGGAATTCAGTCGTCCCCCGTGCTATTAAATAATAAGATTTTACTCACTGGTAAATCTATTTCTCGTAGTCCGTAGTGGATGCTGGGAACTCCGTAAGGACCATGGGTGGGAATAGACGGCTCCGCAGGAGACTGGGCACATCTAAAGAAAGATTTAGGACTATCTGGTGTGCACTGTCTCCTATCCCTATGACCCTCCTCCAAGCCTCAGTTAGGACACTGTGCCCGGAAGAGCTGACACAATAAGGAAGGATTTTGAATCCCGGGTAAGACTCATACCAGCCACACCAATCACACCATATAACTCGTGATAGGAACCCCGGTTAACAGTATGATAACAAATGGAGCCTCTGAACAGATGGCTTGCCATAACAACCCGATTTTTGTAACAATAACTTTGTACAAGTATTGCAGACAATCCGCACTAGGGATGGGTGCCCAGCATCCACTACGGACTACGAGAAATAGATTTACCGGTGAGTAAAATCTTATTTTCTCTGACGTCCTAGTGGATGCTGGGAACTCCGTAAGGACCATGGGGATTATACCAAAGCTCCCAAACGGGCGGGAGAGTGCGGATGACTCTGCAGCACCGAATGAGAGAACTCAAGGTCCTCCACAGCCAGGGTATCAATTTTGTAGAATTTTGCAAACGTGTTTGCCCCTGACCAAGTAGCAGCTCGGCCAAGTTGTAAAGCCGAGACCCCTCGGGCAGCCGCCCAAGATGAGCCCCCTTCCTTGTAGAATGGGCTTTTACAGATTTAGGCTGCGGTAGTCCACTGCAGAATGCGCAAGCTGAATAGTGCTACAAATCCAGCGTGCTATAGTCTGCTTAGAAGCAGGAGCACCCAGCTTGTTGGGTGCATCCAGGATAAACAGCGAGTCAGTTTTCCTGACTCCAGCCGTCCTGGAAATATAAATTTTCAGGGCCCTGACTACGTCCAGTAACTTGGAATCCTCCAGGTCCCTAGTAGCCGCAGGCACCACAATAGGTTGGTTCAAGTGAAAGACTGATACCACCTTCGGGAGAAAGTGAGGACGAGTCCTCAACTCTGCCCTATCCATATGGAAAGTCAGGTAAGGGCTTTTTCATGACAAAGCCGCCAATTCTGACACATGCCTGGCCGAAGCCAGAGCCAACACATGACCACTTTTCATGTGAGATATTTCAAATCCACGGTTTTAAGTGGCTCAAACCAATGTGATTCCAGGAACTCCAAAACCACAATGAGATCCCAAGGTGCCACTTGTGCACAAAAAGGGGCTGAATATGCAGCACTCCCTTACAACGTCTGAACTTCAGGCTGACATCCTTCCTGGCTTTGATCAGGATAAGAATGACTTCCTCCGGAATGCCTTTTTCACTCAGGATCCGGCGTTCAACCGCCATGCCGTCAACGCAGCCGCGGTAAGTCTTTGAACAGACAGGGCCCCTGCTGCAGCAGATCCTGTCTGAGTGGCAGAGGCCATGGGTCCTCTGAGATCATCTCTTGAAGTTCCTGGTACCAAGCCCTTCTTGGCCAATCCGGAACAATGAGTATAGTTCTTACTCCTCTTTTTCTTATTATCCTCAGTACCTTGGGTATGAGAGGGAGAGGAGGGAACACATAAACCGACTGGTACACCCGTGGTGTCAATAGAGCGTCCACAGCGATCGCCTGAGGTTCTCTTGACCTGGCGCAATATCTTTTTTATTGAGGCGGGACGCCATCATGTCCACCTGTGGTCTTTCCCAACGGTTTACCAGCATTTGGAAGACTTCTGGATGAAGTCCCTATTCTCCCGGGTGGAGTCTGCTGCGGAAGTCTGCTTCCCAGTTGTCCACTCCCGGAATGAACACTGCTGCCAGTGCTACCCCATGATTTTCCGCCCAACGGGGAATCCTTGTGGCTTCTGCCATTGCCCTCCTGCTTCTTGTGCCGCCCTGCCTGTTTACATGGGCGAGCACCGTGATGTTGTCTGATTGGATCAGTACGGCTGGTTTTGAAGCAGGGGCCTTGTTTGGGTTAGGGCCTTGTAAATGGCTCTTAGCTCTAGAAAATTTATGTGAAGTGAAATCTCCTGTTTTGACCACAGTCCTTGGAATTTCACTCCCTGTGTGACTGCACCCCAGCCCCGAAGGCTGGCATCCGTGGTCACCAGGACCCAGTCCTGTATTCCGAATCTGCGGCTCTCTAGTAGATGAGCCCTCTGCAGCCACCACCGCAGCGACACCCTGGTTCTTGCCGACCGGGTTATCCGCTGCTGTATCTGGAGATGGGACCCGGACCATTTGTCCAACAGGTCCCACTGGAAATTCCTTGCGTGGAACTTTCCTAATGGAATTGCTTCGTACGAAGCTACCATTTTTCCCAGGACTCGTGTGCATTGATGTACCGACACCTGTCCCGGTCTTAGGAGGTTTCTGACTAGAGATGACAACTCCTCGGCTTTTTCCATTGGAAGAAACACTTTTTTCTGGTCTGTTTCCAGAATCATTCCCAGGAACAGAAGACGTGTCGTCGGGACCAGCTGTGACTTTGGAATTGAGAATCCAGCCCTGCTGTTGCAGCACTTCCCGAGAAAGTGCTACCCCCTTACCAACTGTTCCTTGGAGCTCGCCTTTATCAGGAGATCGTCCAAGTACGGGATAATTAAACTCCCTTCTTGCGAAGGAGTATCATCATTTCGGTCATTACCCTGGTAAAGACCCTCGGTGCCGTGGATAATCCAAACGGCAGCGTCTGGAACTGATAGTGACAGTCCTGTACCACAACCTTGAGGTACTCCTGGTGAGGAGGGCAAATGGGGACATGCAGGTAAGTATCCTTGATGTCCAGAGAGACCCTGTAATCCCCCTCGTCCAGGTTCGCAATAATCGCCCTGAGCGATTCCATCTTGAACTCGAATCTTTTGTTATATGTGTTTAAGGATTTAAAATTTAAGATGGGTCTCACCGAACCGTCCGGTTTCGGTACCACAAACATTGTGGAAAAGTAACCCTTTTCCTGTTGAAGGAGGGGTACCTTGATAATCACTTGCTGTGAATACCGTTTTTGGATAGCCACCAACACTGCCTCCCTGGCAGAGGGAGTTGCCGGTAAGGCAGATTTTAGGAAACGGCGGGGGGGAGACGTCTCGAATTTCAGCCTGTACCCCTGAGACACTGTTTGAAGAACCCAGGGATCCACCTGTGAGAGAGCCCACTGTGCGCTGAATCTCTGAGAGGGGCCCCCACCGTACCCGGGTCCGCCTGAGCAGCCCCAGCGTCATGCTGTGGACTTACCGGACGCAGGGGAGGACTTCTGCTCTTGGGAACTAGCTGTGTGCTGCAGCTTTTTCCCCTCTACCTTTTCCTCTTGGCAGAAAAGATGAGCCTCTAGTCCTCTACTTTTCTGGGGCCGAAGGGACTGTACCTGATACTACAGTGCTTACTTTTGCTGTGGGGTAGCTTGTGGCAAAAGTTTTGATTTCCCAGCCGTAGCTGTGGAAACTAGGTCTGAAAGACCATCCCCAAACAGTTCCACCCCCTTATAGGGCAAACTGCCATGTGCCGTTTTGAATCGGCATCGCCCGACCATTGCCGAGTCCATAACCCCCGTCTGGCGGCAATGGTTTTACATATTGCTTATTAGTGATGCCAGTCGGCAAATATCCCTCTGTGCATCACGCATGTATAAGACAGCGTCTTTTATATGCTCTATTTTCAGCAAAATATTGTCCCTATCTATAGTATAAATATTATCCGACAGGGAATCTGACCACGCAGCTGCCGCACAGCACATCCATGCCGAGGCAATAGCAGGTCTCAATATAATGCCCGTGTGTGTGTATATAGCTTTAAGGGTAGTTTTCTGCTTTCTATCAGCAGGTACTTCAGGGCGGCCGTATCCGGAGACGGTAGTGCCACCTTTTTTAATAAGCGTGTAACCGCTTTATCTACCCTAGGGGGTATTTCCCAACGTGACCTATCCTCTGGCGAAAAAGGGTACGCTGCTTAGAAATTATCAATTTCTTATCGGGGGAAGTCCACGCTTCCTCACACACCTCATATCAATTCCTCAGATGCAGGAAAACTACTGGTAGTTTTCTGTCACCAAACATAATACCCTTTTTTGTGGTACCTGGGGTATTATCAGAAATGTGTAATACATTTTTCATTGCCTCAATCATGTAACGGGTGGCCCTATTGGAAGGTACACTAGTCTCATCGTCGTCGACACTGGAGTCGGTATCCGTGTCAACATCTGTGTCTGCCATCTGAGGTAGCGGGTGTTTTGACGACATTTGAGACGCTTGGACAGGCACAAGCTGAGCAGCCGGCTGTCCTATGTCGTCAAACCTTTTATGTAAGGAGTTGACACTGTCACGTAATTCCTTCCATAAGTCCATCCACACCGGTGTCGACCCCGCAAGGGGGTGACATCCCATTCACAGGCATTTGCTCCGCCTCCACATCATTATCCTCATCATACATGTCGACACAGCAGTACCGACACACAGCACACACACAGGGAATGCTCTGACAGAGGACAGGACCCCACAAAGCCCTTTGGGGAGACAGAGGGAGAGTATGCCAGCACACACCAGAGCGCTATATACCACAGGGATATCACTATACAGAGTGTTTTTCCCTTATAGCTGCATAATATATTTATACTGCGCCTAATTTGTGCCCCCCCTCTCTTTTTAACCCTTTTCTGTAGTGCAGGACTGCAGGGGAGAGCCAGGGAGCGATCCCTCCAGCGGGGCTGAGGGAAAATGGCGCCAGTGTGCTGAGGGAGATGGCTCCGCCCCTTTTTCGGCAGGCTTTCTCCCGCTATTGTAAAAGTTCTGGCAGGGGTTAATAAACACCTATATAGCCCCTGGGGCTATATATGGTGTCAGTTCGCCAGCCAAGGTGTTAATATTGCTGCTCAGGGCGCCCCCGCCCCCAGCACCCATCAGTGACCGCAGTGTGTGGTGTGCATGAGGAGCAATGGCGCACAGCCGCAGTGCTGTGCGCTACCTTGGAGAAGACAGAAGTCTTCAGCCGCCGATTTTCCGGACCACCTTCTTGCTTCTGGCTCTGTAAGGGGGACGGCGGCGCGGCTCCGGGAACGGACGACGAGGTCGGGTCCTGTGTTCGAGCCCTCTGGAGCTAATGGTGTCCAGTAGCCTAAGAAGCCCAAGCTACCACCACTTAGGTAGGTTCGCTTCTTCTCCCCTTAGTCCCTCGGTGCAGTGAGCCTGTTGCCAACAGGTCTCACTGAAAATAAAAAACCTAACATATACTTTCTTCCTAGGAGCTCAGGAGAGCCCCTAGTGTGCATCCAGCTCAGCCGGGCACAGAAATCTAACTGAGGCTTGGAGGAGGGTCATAGGGGGAGGAGCCAGTGCACACCAGATAGTCCTAAATCTCTCTTTAGATGTGCCCAGTCTCCTGCGGAGCCGTCTATTCCCCCCCATGGTCCTTACGGAGTTCCCAGCATCCACTAGGACGTCAGAGAAAAAGGGACTGTTCATGCTGCAAAAAGCAGTGTGGACTAAAAAGGGCGTGGTCTCAAGAAGAAAGGGCAGTGGTCTGCACAGTAGGACAATCTTATTCATATTACACCACATTTCGAAAATCTGAGTATCTCTGTATTAAAAGTAAAAGCAAAGTAACATCAGTTAACATGTAGTCAAGAAAATACAAACTTTTGGAAAGTCGGGATGGAAAAAAGGAGGTAGAGAGGGGGGGGATGGGAACTCACAACAATATTTAAGGCTGATATGAGAGTTAGATTTAACTACTTGGTCACATTTATGACATTTTTTATATGCTTCGGATTTATATTCAAGCCAGGGAACCAGGTCGCCGTGAATTCGGAGGATCTACCTACAGAAGTTTCCAGGATTTCTTCCATGTTCATGAAATAATCTAGTTTTTAGAATCATTCTTTACATGTGGGAGAGGATGGAGTTTTCCAAAGAACGGGAATCACAGATTGTGCTGCATTGCTAAGGTGGCGTAAGAGAATTCTTGTACCTGGAGACCAGCATTGGGGAGTGGCCTAGTAACCAAAAAGCAGGGTCAATGGGGAATGGAGCATTCAGAATGTCTTGGGATGTTTTAATAACTTCCCAAAAAGCTGTTAAGCAGGGCCATTCCCACCACATATGGAGCAAAGTACCCACCGCAGCAGAGCAACGCCAGCGTTTATAAGGAGTAGAGGGATTCAAGGCATGAAGAAGTGCAGGGTGTCTATATACCAGCACATTAATATCGTACACTGGGTTTCTCTGACCTGTATACAAAAAGAACTTGAGTGCGCTTTAAGAAATATATTTTCCCAATCTTTTTTTGAAAATGTTAGGCCTAGATCTTTTTCCCAAGCTAGAGCATAAGCAGGGATAGATGTGGACTGCAAACTTTGTAATAATTTGTAGAGAGTAGAAACTATGTGGGCAGGTGATTCTCCCGAAGGGTTTCAACTCTCATGCGGCTAATTGTAGTCCGTCAATCGTGTTTAAAAAGTATCCAATTTGAAGAGTTTTCCAAAAATCCACCAGTGGAATATCCCATTTGTTTTGGATCTCTGAAAATTGCTTAACACAAGAGGATGTCACTAGCTGGCCGACCCTGAAGTGGGCCGCACCAGCCCACCTGGCAAAGTGGGAGGGGTTAAGGCTGGGGAAAAGCTAGGATTCGCTAAAAATGATGTCAATGTACTAAATTCGAAGGAGATAGAGGATAAGCGTCTCAAAGTTTTCCATGGGGAAAGAGTAGGAGTTATCGTTGGGTGAGAACAAGAAGGTTTAGGGAGCTTGGGAAGCCAAGGAAATCTCAGTGTGCTGCTGCATGTATATACCTTCAATTGCTACCCATTGATTGATATGCTTATTCCTTGTCCAGTTCAAAATCCTGCCTAGGATGATAGCATAAAATAATTCTTAATGTAGGGTAACTGGAAACCCCAGAGCAGGAAGGTCGTGATAAAATGGTGTGTTTAATTCTTAGTCATGTTATTACACACAGTGATGCCCCTTATGCAATGCCCACAGCAGTAGTACCCCTTATTCAGAGCCCATAGTAGTGGTGCCCCTAATGCAGTGCCCCCACTAGTAGTTCACCCGGTATTAATGCCTACTGTAGTAATGTCACCTGTGGTAGTGCACCTTACACACACGCTGCCATTCATCTGGCCCCCAGCTCTTTGGAACTATGGGAGAGCCATCATGGCATCTCTCCCATAGTGCACATTGCAGGTGCCGGTAGCCATAGCTGAGGAGCTCGCTGGTAACAAAATTTCAGAGGGAGCTTCTGGCATCTACCTGCTCGCCGTTGCGACTCACTTTAACCCCTGCATATGTTACATTATACTGCACAGGTCTATGATGCATTTTCTACAGTTAATTGCAGTTCTTAATCTGGCACATTGTCATGCATGGACTGAATTTATCAAGGGGCCCAGACCATGCACACTGTAATGGTTACCCAAGCCTCTGTGTTGGCAGGCCACACCTCTACGGATGGGCCCCTACCACTGCATTCCCCTGGAGGGCCCTGCATGCCCCAGTCCGACACTGCTGCACTGTATTGTTTTTAAACAATTTGTTGGGTATGGTAAGCTTTCACTTTTAAAGGTTTTGTTTACCTGAGAAGACAATAATATATGTAACATTTAAATATAAAATATCAACCTGTTCTCCAACTACTCATCTTTCTTCAATCAATAGTTTGATACACTCTGGTAAAGTGCATATAACAATATAAAAATTTAACAAAAATAGACTTATTTCCTGCATAACGTACCTGGTGCAACTACAGCCAACTGTGCTTTCACTGAATGAGACAGTGTCTGCTGCTCCGTCCACCTGTTATTCCCCAATGTAGTGGTCTGTAGCTACAGACATCACTGCTAAAGGTGTACCCCAGACACTGAACATCATTTTCCGGATTGTAAAGTCACAAACCTGTGCAAAGGGGAGAAGGGGGGGGGGGGGGGGGGGGGATTTCCCTCTGTAACCTATTGCTAATGCCTGCAGACACTCGCAGAGACTCACTCCGATACACTCTGCATGAGGGGGTGCAAAAAAGGAGGTGGTGGATCTATGGACTCCGCTTCCTGCTACTGGGGAAGGAGAGGGGAATTATTCTTCAAAAGGGACCTGTGGGGGGGTTGTTTAGGCCATTGGTGGTTCCGTTACCACTGGGGAGTGGTGATGCCACTTGGGGATCAATAGACCCTAGGGGGTTTATATTACAATGGAGACATTGACACTGGTGGGGTCAATATGGCCTTCACTCTTTTGTACAATTCTTCTACAGGACACAAAAGTGATGTTCACGTTTACAAAACTCCTGTGTATAATGCATGTAAATATGGCAAGTTCTGATGTCACCACTTTAATGTTCATTAGGAAAGTATGGGTATTATAAGCAATAAAGAACTCCTAGAGTAAATGATGATGGCTTTTAAAAGTCACTTGCAATTCAAAACGTTAATGTTAGTTCACAAACTAGGTGCATAGGCACCCTAGGTTGCTGCGGGTTGGTGGTCCAGGACCAAATCAAATTATTTATGGTCAAAGGCAAAACCAGTGCTAGTGGCTGCCAACCATAAAACATGCGGACAATCAGAAGCAAACTCTTTACACCACCACATATGACACTAAGTATGACAAGTAGTATAAAATTATCAATTAAAAAAAAATAAAAAAAAAATAAAAATAAAAAATAGGATTTTGGTTACCTACCAGTAAATCCTTTTCTCGTAGTCCGTAGAGGATGCTGGGGTCCACATTAGTACCATGGGGTATAGACGGGTCCACCAGGAGCCATTGGCACTTTAAGTGTTTCAGAGTGTGGGCTGGCTCCTCCCTCTATGCCCCTCCTACCAAACTCAGTCTAGAAACTGTGCCCGAGGAGACGACATACTTCGAGAGAAGGATTATACACAGATAGTAGTGAGATTCATACCAGCTCACACATACAAGGCACATCAAGACAACTAGCTTGAACTACTCAGCAACAGCTGAAACATTACTTACCAAGTAACAATGCAGTACTCAACTAAAACAAAGTTGTACTGAACCAAATAACATTTGGTACGGACTACGAGAAAAGGATTTACCGGTAAGTAACCAAAATCCTATTTTCTCTTACGTCCTAGAGGATGCTGGGGTCCACATTAGTACCATGGGGATGTACCAAAGCTCCCAGAACGGGAGGGAGAGCACGGAGGCTCCTGCAGAACAGATTGACTGAACTTCAGATCATCAGAGGCCAAAGTATCGAACTTGTAAAACTTTGTAAACGTGTTCGACCCAGACCAAGTTGCTGCTCGGCAATGTTGTAACGCAGAGACACCCTGGAAGACCCCACCTTATGAGTAGAGTGGGCCTTAACAGATTTTGAACACTGCAGTCCTGCCGTAGAATAAGCGTGCTGGATAGTGAATCTGATCAAGCGAGAGATCGACTGCTTAGAAGCAGGACACCCAATTTTCTTGGGATCAAATAGGACAGAGTCCGACTTCCTGTGACGAGAAGTTCTCTTCACATACATCTTCAGAGCCCTTACGACGTCCAAGGACTTTGATGTGATTGAGGAGTCAGTAGCCACTGGCACCACAATAGGTTGGTTGATATGAAATGCAGACCCAACCTTCGGAAGAAACTGCTGACGAGTCCGGAGCTCAGCTCTATCTTCATGGAAGATCAAGTAAGGGCTTTTACTTGATAAAGCCCCCAGCTCGGACACACGTCTAGCAAAAGCCAAGGCCAACAAAGTGACCGCCTTCCAAGTAAGAAACTTGACCTCTACCTCCTGTAGGGGCTCAAACCAATCCGATGGGAGGAACTACAACATCACGTTAAAGGTCCCAAGGCGCCGTAGGCGGTACAAAGAGAGGTTGGATGTGCAGAACTCCCTTCAAAAAAGTCTGAACCTCAGGGAGGGCAGCCAATTGTCTCTGGAAGAAAATGGATAGGGCCGAAATCTGGACCTTCACAGATCCCAACCTCAGGCCCATATCCACACCTACTTGCAGGAAGAGGAGAAAACGTCCGAGTTGAAACTCCACCATAGGAAACTTCTTGGATTCACACCAAGAGACATATTTTTTCCAAATACGATGGTAATGTTTAGACGTTACCCCTTTCCTAGCCTGTATCAGGGTAGGAATGACCTTCTTTGGAATGCCCTTCCGAGCAAGAATCAGGCGCTCAACTTCCATGCCGTCAAACGTAGCCGCGGAAAGTCTTGATAGGCGAACGGCACCTGCTGCAGCAGGTCCTCCCGAAGAGGAAGAGGCCTCTGCTCTTCTTGCAGTAGATTCAGAAGGTCCGCGTACCAAGACCTTCTTGGACAGTCTGGGGCAATGAGGATCGCATGAACCCTTGTCCTCCTCATGATTTTTAGGATTCTTGGGATGAGTGGGAGTGGAGGAAACACGTACACTGACTGGAACACCCACGGAGACACCAGGGCGTCCACTGCCACTGCCTGTGGATCCCTCGACCTGGAACAATAACGCTGAAGCTTCTTGTTGAGACGAGAGGCCATCATGTCTATTTGGGGTAAACTCCAAAGATCTCTTACTTCCCTGAACACCTCCGGATGGAGTCCCCACTCTCCTGTCTGCTGAGGAAATCTGCTTCCCAGTTGTCTACTCCCGGAATGAAGATGGCTGACAGCGCCAACGCGTGCCTTTCTGTCCAGAGGAGTATTCTTGTCACCTCTGACATTGCCGCTCTGCTCTTCGTTCCGCCCTGTCGGTTTATGTAAGCCACTGTTGTTACATTGTCCGACTGCACTTGAATGGCCCGGTTTCTTAGAAGAGGGGCCACCTGAAGAAGACCGTTGTAGACGGCTCTTAGTTCCAGAATGTTGATGGGCAGGCCGGCTTCCAGGCTTGACCACCTTCCTTGGAAGGTCACCCCTTGAGCGACTGCTCCCCAGCCAGAGGCTCGCATCCGTTGTTAGTAGGACCCAGTCCTGAATCCCGAACCTGCGGCCTTCCAGGAGGTGAGGCAATTGGAGCCACCAGAGGAGTGAAATCCTCACCCTTGGCGACAGACAAATTTTCTGATGTATGTGGAGGTGAGATCCCAACCACTTGTCCACAAGATCCAGTTGGAAGGTCCGAGCATGGAACCTCCCGTACTGGAGAGCCTCGTAGGAGGCCACCATCTTTGCCAATAGGCGAATGCATGGATGAATAGACACACGGGGTGGCTTCAAGACATCCCGGACCATGGATTGGATCACCAACGCCTTATCCCGTGGAAGAAATTCCCGCTGCACTTCCGTATCCAGGATCATTCCCAGAAATGACAATCTCTGGGTTGGTTCCAAATGTGGCTTTGGAAAATTCAGGATCCACTCGTGACTCTGGAGCAGTCGCGTTGTGAGAACAATGGACTGCACCAATTTCTCCTTGGACGACGCCTTTATCAGGAGATCGTCCAGATAAGGAATGATGTTCACACCCTGTTTGCGGAGCAGTATCATCATTTCCGCCATCACCTTGGTAAAAACCCTTGGCGCTGTGGAGAGGCCGAATGGCAGGGCCTCGAACTGAAAATGACAGTCCAGCAATGCGAAGCAGAGATAAGCCTGATGTGGCAGCCAGATCGGAATGTGAAGGTACGCATCCTTGATATCCAGTGATACCAGGAATTCCCCCTCTTCCAGACCTGATATCTCTGCCCTGACAGACTCCATTTTTAACTCCTTTAGAAAGGGGTTCAATGACTTTAGGTTCAGAATGGGCCTGACCGAACCATCCGGTTTCGGTACCACGAAAAGGTTCGAATAATAACCTATGTTCAGCATGTTGTCTTGAAGCACTACGCTGTCCTCCAACAGAGTTGGTAAGCCCGACTTGAAGAAACAATGAGGAGGGAGACTTTGAAATTCCAGCCTGACACAATATCTACTACCCAGGGATCCAGGCCGGACGATATCCAGACATGACTGAAATGTCTGAGTCTCGCTCCCACAGGCCCCACCACCGGGGAGTGCAGTCCACCGTCATGCGGAGGACTTTGGCGTACCCGAAGCAGGCTTTTGTTCCTGGGAACCAGCAGCGGCAGGTTTCTTGGACTTAATCCGACCTCCCCTAAAGAAGGTATTGGATGTTCTGGCCTGTCTAGGCTTGTTAGGCTGAAAGGACTGCGGTGCAGATGAAGAGAAGGATTTCTTCACAGCAGTTGCTGCTGAGGGAAGAAACTGAGACTTACCCGCTGTAGCGGTGGATATCCACGCGTCTAGAGCTTCCCCAAAGAGAGCCTGACCTGTATAGGGTAGGGACTCCACACTCCTTCTGGATTCCGTGTCGGCCGACCACTGGCGTAGCCACAGTCCCCGACGAGCTGACACAGACATAGAAGAAATTCCCACAGCCATGGAACCCAGGTCTTTCATGGATTCTACCATAAAATCTGCAGAATCATGTATGTTGCGTAAATACAATGCAACGTCATCCCTATCCATCGTATCCAAATCCTCAAGCAAGGTTGCCGACCACTTCACTATTGCTTTTGCAATCCATGCACTAGCAATAGTGGGACGTAATATGGCCCCAGAAGCAGTATATATTGACTTAAGTGTGTTATCAATCTTCCTATCTGCCGGCTCCTTTAAGGCGGTAGATCCCGGAACAGGTAGAACCACCTTTTTTGAGAGCCTGGACACAGATGAGTCAACAATCCCACCTTTTCCTATCCTCCTCAGGGAAAGGAAAAGCCACCAGAACCCTCTTACGGATCTGAAACTTTTCAGGGTTTACCCATGCCTTTTAAAAAATAGCATTCAACTCCTTTGACGCAGGGAAGGTTAGTAAGGCTTTTTTATTTTCAGTGAAAAAAGCCTCCTCAACCTGCTCAGGTGTGGTATCATTGACATTTAACACATCCCTGATAGCCTCTATCAACAATTGCACCCCCCTTGCAAGAGATGCGGACCCCCGTAACACATCCCCATCACCATCGGTGTCGTCTTGTGTGACATGCACAAGCGCACGTTTGTGGGGGTATATAGCAGGGTGTCCTGAGGTACCAGAACCAGGCCATACTGCCATAGAGCTCTGTAATACCTGGGTTGCAGATTCATTACTTGCAACCCTGTCAGAAATCTGAGAAATCAAAGTTTTGATAGAGGAAAACCACTCTGGTTCCCTTGCTGGTATCTGTGCTAACCTGATTACATGGAATGGGATCATCCTGGGAGGATAAATCCTCTGCAGCATATGACAGTATCCCTGGACATAGCTAAAGGAGACCACCAGAAACTCCACACACACACACACACACACACACACAGGTGGGGCAGACAGTTTCCCCCCCAAGAAAGGCAAGAGACACACAGAGATCGGAGCCAACCCACAACACAGAGCTTATAGTAAAAGGCAACCCCTTACCAGCGCAGACTGTGTCCCTTAATAG